>NW_027223328.1:10986374-11438232 GCF_030449975.1 Polyergus mexicanus | reverse complement strand
AAGCAGTGGTATCAACGCAGAGTACTGAGAAGAGGCTGCTGGATCCGGTCACACCGGAGCTCTGAGCGGAAATTTTCAGAGATGACACGCCACGTGTCTTGTATGGTATCTCTGTGACTGAAAGAAGCGAAGATTGGACTAGAAAAATACAGGATCCCACTGACGGACGACATGCGCGAGTGTCAGAGGGAGCGAAAGTGAATTGCATCAAGTACAAGAGCTGCATTTAAATCGAGAACGATATCGAATTTTGACGAACTTGTACGTTTAACGCATCGCGAATGTTTTTTTATTTATTATTCTTCCATGAACGAGGAGTGCGCGTGTGCACGTGTTGGTATGCTTCTATATGCGCGAAAGAGAGAAAGAGTGAGAAAAAGAATGTACGTAAACAAGTGTACGTGCGTATGTACGTGCGCGTTTATGCGTTTCTATGCGCGTGTGAACGATAGGAGAAAATGAGGTATACGCGAGGTAGCGTATCGTCCAGACATACCACTTATACATATAGATAACTCTATAATATAATTAATTATATACGCATTGTACCACGCGCCGAGCAAAATTGAACGAATGATAATATATCGGGGTCTGGGGAAGGGGGGAGGGGGGCTTACATACACAGAGTAAACAAAAAAAAACCGCTAAAACATTATATATATATATATATATATATATATATATATATATATATATATATATATATGTATAGATAGATAGATAGAAATGTATATTGTATATTATGTTTGTATAAAGAACAAACTTTTCTACGGTTAATTTATTTGCGGCTGTAACGCTAAGTGTATGGTTCATGGTGAAGCGAGAGGCGATTGATAGAATTGGGGAAAGAGGGAAAGAGTGTAAAAGCGTAATTGTATGTCAATAACGCATGGACCAATACGGCCGCTGAGTGAAATCCGCTAAAATGATGAAAGTTTTCTAACGATAAAGGGGGAGGAAATTATAGAACAAAAAGAAAGAGAGAGGGAGAGAGAGAGAGAGAGAGAGAATGGGACGGAAATTGAATTACATCAGTTTCTTTTTTGCTATATATTCTGATTCGTAATATTTACAAGTCGTTAAGAATGCGTATTATGAGGAAGCTATGGTTACTTTAAGTTATATCGACGCACATACGAAAATGTTACTCGAGAGGAAGAACGGGGAAGGAGGGAGCGAGACGGGAAATAGCGGAGGCACGTGCGCGCGCGGATTGTCGCGAGGAGTCTCGCGTTTCCATTTCGTTGATGTTTTTTCTAGTATTATCTAGTCCTGCGAGCCTTCTTTTTCTCAGCGTTTATCTTTTAGGGCACGGACCACATATACGCATGCATATACATGTACACACGCGTGGAAATAGAATCGCGAGAAAGAAGAAACTGCCCCCTTTTGCCCCTTTCGTCTACCGTTGACTTCGCTCGCTATAAATATAGACTTAAGATCGGTAACATCGCGGACGAATTCGCATTCGCTTTTCTCGCAGGCAAATCGCAAACTCTGTTTTCGCTTTCTTTCTCACTCTCTTTCTCTCTCTCTCTCTCTCTCTCTCTCTCTCTCTCTCTCTCTCTCGTGAGGCACCAGGTAGCGGCAAGTGCGTACGACTGATACGTGTGGTTTAGCACTAGAACTGCCAGGTTTTAAAATACAAAAATGTCGTTGACGCGTTTATATTTATGACTCCTTTTGCAGGTATAAAGCGAAATTGAAATTTTTAAAAAAAGATCATTTCAAAGTTGTTCGGCAATTCCAGAAAGTCAGTCGGGCACATTAATCAAGAGGGATGAAAAATGAAGATAACATCAAGCCAGGGATATGTGGTTCTAGCGTTAAACACTATTTACGGCCGCGCTAGATTTGATCGAGCGAAAGAAATTCAAATACGGCGACTGAACTTTTCTCTTTCAAAGCGATATTCTTGAGAGCAGAATATCCTCGCGCGGATCGGAAGCGAAGCGATCGATCGATGCGGGAGTCGCATGACTGGCGCGGTTTTAGCATTTCAGCGCGAGACGTGCGCGAATGATGCGTGCGAATGTACGATGATCGAGTGTAACTGGGCTAAGATTGCATGAGTAAATAATCGCGAGTGAACGAAGATGAATCGAGAACGGTCGGGAGTGAAGCACGCGATACTGTAAACATCGTTGCACGATCTTGATATTTAGAGTATACGTTTCTTCTTCCTCGGAGAGAGATAACTCGAATATTGTTGAAGCGGAGTAAAATTATTCGAATTATGCAATTCTTCATTATAATTACTGCTTTCGTTCTTTTTTGCTCTTAATATTTTTCCAGACATTCTTCCGTATTTTCTTTCATTTGAAAGTTGCAGAGACCACATAGACATTATAATTTTCAAAGAATATAAAAGGAACTGCGAGAGGAAAATTGTGTGCAAAGATATTCAGGTTTTTACGTGGAAGAAGAAATAATACGATCAAAATACCGTTGTCAAAAACAGTTTTCCAATCATACACCGCTAGTAGCAAATAATTTTGATGCGAAACACAAACACGATTGTACGTATGTATGTCTCTGCGTATGTGTATCGATTAACATGGACGATAGAATTTTCGGAATTGTGTTCGCGAGCATGATTTTTGTCCCGCGAGAGATGACTCAGCGTTTTTTTTTTCCAACTCTTTTTCTCGACGACTCTTTCGCCCTTCTTGCGAAGGGTAGGCATTGAGACAACGAGAATAAGAAGCAATCAGAAGAGATATAGTACGAAAAATGTTATGGCTTCGGTGCGAGAACGATTAAACGGTGTGAAAAAGCGTAACAAGGTTTTTTTTCATCCAAGACGAATGCGACGAGAAATATAACGAAAGAACGCCAAACTGTTGAATATACTAAAGCGAGACGAGCTTCTGTCCTTTCGCGATTCACAAGTCGTTAAGCGATTATATGTTTCTTCTAATAACTGTGTGCGCGCGTTTCGAGGAGCGTTTCTTATCAAAGTGGGAAGGAAAAATTTTCTTATCTAGGTGCAAATAAGATCCAAATGATCTTTGGATCAAATTTTCGCTTTTGGGATCTCTTGACCGCGGTTTAATCGATGCTCTTTCTAGTTCTAATTCAATCTAGATACTAGAAATGAGATCTCTTCATATACACACTACATTGTACAACATATAGCGGATATTTTATTTTGTGTGCTTTTATTTTTAATGCGTATGAAAATTGCTAAATCGATGAGATTTATGCTCGGCTCGACTCGAATCGAAATAGCGACTTGTAGACATTTATCGAAGACAACAATGCGCGATTGCACACCAATCGACTAGTGAAGGCGCGAAAGGACACGAAGGCGTGAATGGAACGCGAGTGTACGTATTATGTATATGTCGTGAGTATGTGCACGTGTGAGTGTATTATATCATGTGTAGGTGTTTGTATGCGCGCATGCGGGTGCGTCTCAAGCGAGAGAAAACAAGTTTTTATTAATATTAAGTCTATACGATCTGTATATGTCTTGTAAATATATATATATACATATATATACATATATATATACATGCATAGACTATGTATATACTTATGCATTTATATATTTAACCAATCACACAATTCTCCTGTATATCAATACTAATCGTAATTTATTTAAATTTTCTTCTCCGCCCCCTCTCGCTCCCCCCCCCCCCACCCTTCCCCCGTCCGTCCCCCATGCGTACGCAAGGTGGTCCGAGATAACTATCCGCATTTGAGCTGAGGGGGGGGGGGGAGGATATGTACAAATAAATAATCTCTTTTTTGTCTACATAAAGCTGAAAGATGTGTTAATTTTAATCATAGTTTTTATATCATTGTATTATTGATACTTTTTATTCAGTCGTTACATCATAAAACTAAACGGGTAGCTTCACGACTTCTTACAGATGGAGAGCGGTAACTTTCAAAGAGAACAAGTGCGATCAATGAAATATAGAAGAAGAATCCTATCCTGCATTGGATTTCGTTTACTATTATATAGTCGATCGCGTATATTACATCCAGAAAGAGTGCATTATTTTCGAATATCCTTTAGTCGTCCGACCGGGAACGCCGAGAGTTCGCAACCACTTCTGAGCGTGTTTGCTTTGCAGTCGATCTCGACAAGGCGATCGTTAGGCGAGAGGTCCCGGATCATCATTAGCGGGCAATTGAATGCATCGCGGCGCGCGGCGAAGGAAGCGAACGGATGCGAGTCCGTTAGCTCGCGGGACGTGCAGCTCTGCCATTCGTTGCAGCCTCAAAGACTTTCTCAATATAAAATCTAAGATAGCGGTTTGTAAATATTAATGGCGGCAGATTGTAATTAATAATTATCCTACACGCGCGAGAGACAAATGTGAGACAGGTTGCCAGCCATATATATATATATATATATATATATATATAGAGAGAGAGAGAGAGAGAGAGAGAGATTGTTTTACTATTATATTAAGCATATAATTTTGGACCGACTTTTTATCAAAAATTGGGATGAATATTTGTTTAGGTGAATTTTGTCACTTTTCTCGATGACGACATTTTAATTTTTGATATTATATTTCTGCGTAAAAGTAAAGTCGGTGTAAAATTAACTGAAGAATATCTCGACCGTCTCTCGTTACTTTTTTTTATCAGCGCCATTATTCAGAATGATTGACAGTATATTCGAGATATGCATAGGGAGGAGAGGGCCAAAGTAATTTTTTTAAAATTTCCGACACAAAAATGTGTCATCTAATAATGTTCTTCTCGATCCGTAAATGGTTCCTTATATGGTTCGAAATTATCGATCGACAAAGTTCCTTCGAAATTGACGAATTCGTTAACGAAAAGCAGACGTCCATCTCTGTTTCTTTCGTGACCGATTTGCGACGCCGCACGTTAATCGAAAAGAGGGAGAAGGAGAGGAAGGGGGTGTGGAGAGGTCCGGACGACGAGCCGAAAATAAGAAGAGAGCAAAGTGGTCGGCTGGTCCAGTGGTGTCATGTGACCGGAAGTGGCATTCCTTCTTCGCCTCCCAGCCACCGTCTTCCACGAAACCTCGAGGAACCAGTACCAGGTCTCCCTCTTCCATCTCTTCTCTCTTCCTCTTCATCCCGCCGTACTCTGTTACTTATCCCTTCCTTCACGCTTCAACGAACGCAGCAACAACGGAAGATTGCCCTCTCTTAGCGACTCGTTAAGCACGTCAAAAGAGACATCGGGGCATCATGAGGGATGTCGACAATGGATTTCCGCGTTTAAAATGCGATGTCGTGAAAATTATACGGGCGGATCTCCCTCTTCTTTCTCACATGTCCTAATTGACGAGTTCAAATAAAATGTGAGAATAGTCGCGCGATTGTCAATAGATCTGCTGTTCCTTTCGGTCGCCCTATACTATTAGATGCACTTTGCAAAGAGAAAAAAAGATATATATATGTATACGCTGACGTTGGAGAAGAAATTGTAAAAAAAAGAAAATAAAAAATGCGGTTAAAATGAACATAATTTCGAAAAAAATTGCGTGATATTTTAGGTAGTTTATTATATTTTTGTATTTTTTTTTTTGCGTTATATAAGAATAAAATAAATATTTATTCGAATTGACTTGGGAAAGAGCGAAGAAATTATTGTAGAAACATATAATGGGGGAGCCAAACTTTCTGTCAAAATAATGATGTAAATTTGAACAATATCATTTTCTGTTACTTGAAAATGAATGTATGTTACATCTATTGTACATATATAATGTTTTCTTCGGAGCCGCTAAATTGTAGGATGACTTCGATCTCGTTTCAAGGTATTGAAATAGGAAGCCAGCAAGTGTGACATAACGTTTCCAAGCTTCTAAGCATCATCAAATAACATCTATATAGAAATATCGAAATAAAATTTGGGCAAATCGATATAAAATTTCGCTTCCTTTGGAATTATCGAGAAGGACACTTTAAATGCTCTCATATATCGAGATATCGAAATTAGATATATAACGCGACGAGTATACCCGAACCGCGATATAGCGTACCCATTCTTTCATTTCTAATTGTAAGTGTCATCCAATAAGTGATAATGGTTGTCGATTCTCACTTCTTTTCGAAACGAATTACAAAAAGGACAAAAATAATCGTTCTCATTTCGAGATACCCGAAGGACGCGAAATCGGCGATGTGCCGGTGTTGTGCACCTTGTTCCCGTTATTCAAAGATCGCTGCACGGCCACACCACTGTCACGGACAAAGACCTTCGACGAGTCCGGCTCTCCGACACGGATGTCACCCGCGGCGACGGCGGCGCGCCGAGCAAGTGGACACGAGCCTAATTTTAGGGAACCGCGTTGCGTCCGAAGAGAGGAAGAAAGCCAGGAGCCGCGACGGCCAAACGGAAAGAAGGAGTTGTTTTTCTCGAGCGGAGAAAGAGAGAAGGAACTCGTGCACGGTCGACGTCAGTGTGTGATGTTTTCGCGACGGAGCCGGCCGCGCGAATGTTCTATATTAAACTCCGGGCGAACGCGCGCGGGCAATCCTATTGCGCGAAACGGACGCCCTGATATTTTCGTTGCATCGCGCGAGTAACTGCTTCCGGTCGAGTTGTTCTCTGTCTTTCGATCGAGTCCCCTCTCTCTTTTTCTCTTCCTCTATCTTTTTAGCTCTCTTTCTACGCCGTTCTCGCCACCAACTCGTCATCGCTCCGTCTTTCTCCTCCTTCTTCTTCTCTCTGATTTTATCCTGGCTCGACCGTCCTCTTCTGGATCGACGGGCGCAGGCGGCCGTGCTTCTTCAGCCGGCCGGAAACACCTACGCACCCGCTAGTAGCGTGTGAGAGCGCTATAAGGTGGGACGGAGGCAATGGGATAAGCCTACTCACGAGAGATTGCTGTCGTCGACGACCTCCTTGTTTCTTGCTCTTATTGCGTTTCTCTGTCTCCTCTTCGCTTCGCCTTCTCTCCTTGTTCTTCTCTTCATCTTCCTCTCTTTCCTCTCCAACTCCCTCGTCTCTGTCGACCCGTACGATGGAATTCACCCAAGTTTTTTTGCGCCCGCGAATAAACACCACCGTGCGGTGATGGGAAGACAGCCCAACCCGAAAGCCGATCAGTTCTCTCCCTCGGTTCTTCTCTCCTCTTTTTCCTTTAATATTTATTTTCTACTTATCCGGACAGAGAAAGGGAAACACATGCAATAATGTTTATGGTGAAATACAGAGAGGCAAAGCTTTTCTGTGTGGAATCTAGTCATAGCCTTATCCGAGACCAGAGTCCAGTCGCACTCTCTTCAACATACAATTTCAAATCTATCCAGTTCAAAATTAATAGATTGAGATTTATATAAGAACATATAAGTCTTTTTACAAAGTTGTTAGCAGAAAAATGTTGAAAAATTTACAAAGAATGAAATTGGAAAGATTTCTAGTATGTGAAATGCATATAGAAGCGCGTAATCTTCTCAAAATCAAGCCATACAAGGCAACAATGCATAGATCTCAACTTAACTACAAGACATTTTTTCAGCGAAAATTTCCAGCAAAAAAAAAAGTCACTTACAATTTCAATAGAGACTGAGATATTGATAGATCAAAGTAAAAAAAAAAAAGGGCATATGATTAGTCGATATACTTTATAGAATTAACTAACAAAAATAATTGCGATGTTTCAGTTAAATATTGTGAGAGAAAGAGAGAAATTACCGCATTATAAAATATTTTTTTGTATATTTACCTTTTTTCTTAATTTTTTCTAATCCATTTTTTAAAACAATTAAACATACTCATAAATCATGAAAATACATTGACAATGCAGCATTTATTTTACTTATAAAAATCACTAATTATAACATTAGCAAAGATGTGTATATATGTACGTAAATATAATTAAAGTAACTAGATTGATTTTGGAAATTGGTAAAATTAAAATCGACAAATATTTACAGTATATGATTGATAGCTACGATCATTTCTTGAGCATTTAATAAATTAAATTTGTCATCTTATAACTGTTTCGTGGTTTTTACTCTATTCTCACTTAAACATGATTTTTAAGGTCATTTAAAAATCATTTTATAGTGTATGAAATTCTTCTTGTTATCGATTATATGTAAATAAAAGTTTAATATATATATCTTAAAAAAAAAAAAAAAAAAAAAAAAAAAAAAAAAAAAAAAAAAAAAGACATTATTGAACAAATTAATTTAGTAGTTTAGCATGAAATTTTTATTATAAATTAAACGAGAAAAAAATATAAATTAAAACTATTGTAGTAAGGATTGAAAGATGATCAAATTAAAATTGATCAGTCTTGATCAAATCTTGGCATTGATTGATTTTAAATAATTCAATGCCAACAAATGTATAACTTCCTTGCTGTGTTTTCATTTCTTAATTGTTTATACATGTCTAATATATTTTAACATGATCAAAATGAAAATTAATAATCTGTACAGTGAGTTCCTAATTAATGTTCATCAAGGAAATAATAACACATAATGTAAAAACTTTAACACAAGCCTTATGTGATGGAATTGTCTGCTGTGAGTTCATCAGAATGTGTTATTTGTCCTTCAGTCATAGTTTTATTCTGCCCAGTTGTACCTTCAGTTAATTTTGATCCTTCTTTCTTTTCAGATATTATCAATTTGTCATATCGGCTTCCAATTAATGGCAAATGAGGCGCTATTGCACTTGGCTCCAAAAAGAGTGCCGGGGAAACCTTACAAAATAATATTTTTAGCTTCCATACATGAAATTTCCATAGTAATACATGAAATGAATAAAAAGTATTATCCTAGTAATATACATTGAAAATTATTTTTGTTAGTTAATTCATTGTAAGAATTGTAGACTTTATCAGTTTCAAGTTAAATGAAAAATTTGAGTGATGACATGAAAAATGAAAGTTATATGTTCTTAATGTTCTAAACTCCTTTTTTGGTTGAGAAGTTTGATAATACTCTTGATTTTTTTCTTGATACTCTTTTAAAAGTGAATTATGTGAATTATGAATATATTATATTACTTACTCGAATATGTTGAACTTTAGCTTCCCGTGATGTAAATTCACGTAATAAGTAATTTTTGCCAAATTCATGATAAATACGAGTATCATTTATTCTCAGCATTACATTATCAATTCTCAGAAAATATCGTAATAATATAAAAAAACTAGTGGGCATAACTCTCTGTATGCAATAAAAAAGAAATTATTACAACTTTATTATATATCTCATCAGGAAATTTATATATATATATATTAAGATAAACTTACAATTTTGACTGAGTTTACTGCAATACCATTGTCGTGAAGTTCGTCTTCAAATAATGTTAAATCATGATAAAACATAATCTTATCCTTCTGCCTTAATTTATCGATATCAATTCTCTCATTTGTTTCTTCAACTTCAAAACCTGATATTGTACCAGTATAACTGGTGGTAAATGTCCAATCAAAAGGTTTTATCTTCTCTTCCAAATATTCGCTACTTTCCAATCTGTTAATATACATTTAGATAGCAAATTATACACAATAATGATTATAAGTAAATTTAAAAAAGCATGTATATAATTAATGATATACCTGGATTCTTTCCATGCCTCTGCACAAGCAAGCTGTACATTAATCTTTCCATTGGAGACATATCTTAAAGAATCCAAAGCATTGAATTGCAGTAATGCTCCATCCTGATGCGTCAGAGTTAATACATTATTGGGAAATACCATATCTGGCATATGTGGCAATTCTAATGCATTGTTATATCTAAAATATTAAAAATTACTTTCTAGATATATCTTTATATTATAATATTTTGAAAACAATTGAAATATTTTAATGATCAACTTACATGCAAAACTGACAGGCAGCCTCGTCATTGGAACCACAGCCACTTTCACTTTTTGAACACTTAGAATGGAGTATATGAGATTGCGTGTATTTGATACGCCATGGAGGGCAAATGTGTTCTTCTTCGTTTACCGGCAGCCTTAAAATGTCGATACCACCATGCACTTTTACAGCAGTCATGATCTAAAATTAAAGAAAACTCTTGTTGTACCAAGTAAGTCTAATTTAGTATAGGTTAGAAATAATCTTTCAAGGAATGTCTCAGATATTTATATTAGTTTTTATTGTCATAATCTTTTCGTAATGATAAAATAAAAATTAAGTGTATATATTAGAAATATGTAATTAATATCAAATTAATTATCATTAGAATATTACTAAGTATATATATATATTTTTTTTAACTTACTATATCAAAAAGGAGAATTCAACTTCTATAATCAGATTAAAATTTTCAAGAAATATTGGCGTTCCACATACACACGACACACATAATCTGTATCGGTTGTTATTTAAGTTATTACAGTAATCGGCAGTTTACACATTTTCTATGAAATTGTATGAAATGTAATTTGTCTCTCTCTACTCATTTTGGTTCAAAGAAATAACTGAATATAAATTTGGACAAAGTATAATCAAATGGAAAGAAGGATGTAGTGAAACTAGAATTCTTCAAATGAGAATTGGAATACCTGGATAACGACTTTCGATTGGTGCTTCGATCCGCTATATGTAAAGGTCGTATTACACTACAGGTTACGGACTTGGTTGCGGTTGAGGATACAGTTGACAGTTGCAGATTGACTAATCAGAGCAAGGCAGCTGATTGGTCAATCCGTAATAGTCAAATGTATCTTCAACCGCAACCGAACCTGCAATCCGTAGTGTAATACGGCCTTAAGGTCGTAAGCAAATCGACCAATCACAATCAAGCATTCTAATAACATAACAAGAATATTTAACTGTGATTGGTTGTTTGCTTACGATCTTAATGTGCCTTTACATGACAGCGTTAAGCGTCGAGCGTCTGCGCAGAAAAATGCGCAGAATTTAAACGAGATAGATTCTAGGCTGAAATTTGTTTGTCTTTAATTTTACTTTATCTATGAATAACTATGGTATATATCCGGTGCACTCGCAGTGATATATTTAAAGCTGGCGCCAGATTATGCGCGTATTCGCAATTCGCGATTCGTAAACGGTATATAGAAATCTGATTGGTTGAATTTGACGAATCTTCCATCCACACTATTCACTTAATTATAAAGGAATCGCAAATACGCGCATAGTCTCGTGCTAGCTTAATACATCTAATTTTTATTAGTGCGTTAATAGCGTTACAAAGTGTTATATCGAGTGTTTTATGTTCCGTTGCTTTGTTATTATTGTAAAATATTCACATTACGCATACATTAAATAATGTTAAAATATAATATTAATTTTTACTCTAATTTAATATTGTATATGCGACGCAGAGAATATTGTGATCAGAATTAAAATGATGTAAAGGTAAGTAAGATTAATGTCTGACTTTAATAAGGATTAAATTTTGCTCGATATAAAAACTATCTTGATTGATAATACCTTGTTCATTTGTTTTATAGTGATATATTTTGCGCTTTGAAATTATACCAGGTGATATATAAAATTTTTAATATCTTAATTTAGACTTCGTAAGCATTCAATATCGGTAAACGTCTGTAACGATACTTTTATCCATAATGAAATAATATATTTAGTAAAAAAAATAGAGATATAAAAGTTTCAATGACAATTTTATTGTAGTTTGCGAGAAATATTTTTTAAGTGTCCCTGAGTTTTTAAATATATTAGAAATTCAATATATATTCGCTAGATATAAAAATGATGTTCTTTCGTTTGTTCTTTCATTTTTCACTTATCTCTTTGTAATGCTGCTTTATTTAAAGATGTGTCGAAACATTTTACTATATTTCTTTCTGAGTATCTGAATAAAATTTGAGCACAATTCTCTTAACGGTCTGGAAATTATTTAAGTTTAAAGTTGGTATTGATTCTTATGGTAAATCGCGTATTATAACACTTATTGACAAATTTGACAAGGGAAAAACATTGCCAACGAAATAAAAATTTTCACATTTATTAAGGAAACTGTAATAAATATTTGTGGAAAACTTGATTTAGATCTATCTATGCCTTTAAAAGTTATTTATTAAAAATTGTAAAACAATATTATCTATTTCTCTCTCTCTCTCTCTCTCTCTCTCTCTCTCTCTCTCTCTCTCTCTCTGCAAATTATTCTATTTCTTTGTTTCTTGCAATTGATTTCAGGAGGTATTGACAATCAAAAGTTTTTGTCATAAATTAGAAAAACTATTAATTGCAATTATTTTCTTTTATGAACACGTTAAAAACCATCATTATTTTGTGATACTTTAATTTTTTTTTATAATCCGGATTTATTTATTTGATTTTTCAAACAATATAAACAATATAAAGTAAGAAATCTGTTTTCTTTTTTTAATCTTGATAGTTTTTTTGCTACTATTGTACCGCCAAAATATCCTTAAGTTCCTTTTTTGCAAATATGCGTGCGTTGATACTGCACTACGGTTTCCATTATAATAGTGCACGATATTTTCCATGTCGCATGCAGTTCGAAATGCAGAAAGCCGCTACTCGAAAATCGCCCAGCAGAGTGTGTCGATCAGTCTCCTCCGAGTGTTCGACGTGCTTGCGTCGTTCGTAGAAAACGTGGACGCGCACGAAGAAATGATAAACGACAAGTGCAATTCATCTGTCGAGCTCGGCATCGCAATGGACGACAAGGACGTTAAAGGATTCCTTAAGAAAGAAACGGTGAGGAAGATCAAGTCGATTGCCGGTCATGTAGCCTTGTTAATCGCTCTGATGCTTTACACCGCGATCGGTGGATTGGTGAGTTTTAAAATATATCGAAAATATATAACTTAATTGAATTTAAATTTGATGAAAGAAAATAAAAGAGAGAGAATGAGAGAGAGAGAGAGAGAGAGAGAGAGAGAGAGAGAGAGAGAGAGAGAGAGAGAAGCGTGAATAATAAGTTCTCCGTAAAGTCTTTGAAAGACAGATCGACATTTTGAAAAATTTGCAAACATCTTTTCTATAACAGATAATCTAAAAAGGATCTTAATAAAACTGATAATCTATTTTTTTTTTCCACTACATATTTTCTATTCTTATTTACGATTAATTATAACAATGTTCAATTTTCGTTCGACTTTCGGTATTTTTGAGGAAAATTAGCGGATTATATAAGACGCGAAGTAAAACGGAAGAGAAGAGTGAATTGTATCCCGATAATGTTCCGAAATAATCTGTGCGTTTGAATTTTCGTTTAGGGAAACATCGAGATTTCCAGGGTGGAGTTAAATGTATATATTCAATGTTCCATAAATATTTACATTCTATACAATAACGAACGGATTTGTAGCCTATCGAATCGTATAACTTTATTTTTAGCAACGGACTAATCTCGTGCAGCTTAGTAGGAAGTATATTACCATTGACGCCTTTCAATAAAGTCTGGTAAAAATATCATATGTTGAAATTCTCGATGGTTACGATTTTTTGATTGCCTCATAATACAATACATAGCCGTAAAAATAGCTACATAGCTTTCGGCAGCTGATAAACGATTCTTAATGAACTCGAGAGTTTTACGTTTATAAATTTCTCATAGGTAAAAAGGCATGTAAGACATTAATTGTAACACGTATATTAATTTGCTTTTACACGGATATTAATTTGACTAGTAAAAGCTTTTTTATAAAATAATAATAATAATAACAATCGAAAATGATATATTTTCACGTTACAAAATCATTTTCGAATAAATTTTATGCCTTTACAAGTCAAAAATTAATTCCAGCATTAATTGACAACTGATGCAAGTTTATCAAAGACCGGTTTAAGGTCAGCATCATGAATTATTGTAGTGTAGACGGAAGGATATCGTCCGCGATAAATATACGCATCTCGACTCGATGATTAGCCTAAAGTGTATCCAGCACTTGAGACTCGAGAGTAATATACAGATCCAATAAATCTGTTGATTTATCATTAGCTTCGATCGTTAAGGTAAAATCTTGCTGTAAGAGAATACATGTATATACATATATATATATATTGACATCTTGTTTAATATTTTCATTATCCACACATAAGATTGATTTGATATATTACAAGCTCAAGTCTGCGTATGTACTTTTGGATATGATTTGGTTGCATAAAATTATTTTTCTTAAAATAAAGATAATTTTAAATCTACTTCTCTCTCCAGGTCTTTCGGCAGATCGAACTTCCGGCGGAGCTCGGACGGCTCGAACGTTTGCGCTCAAAATTACGTATGCAACGATATCGTTTCATCGAGTCCATTTCCAACAATACGGACGTCTTCAATTTGCGAACCTTGGTGAGAAACTCGATGGCCGAAAATGTGCGAGTATTACCGTTCTCGTTCATTCGCCATGACACGGTCGGCTCTTTCAGGTAAGCGTGAAATTGCGCGCCTACGAAGAAGCTGTTCAGGATGCGGCTGAAGCGGGTCTTTTGATCAGTTTTGTAACGGATACTATGGATCAGGACGCTCCCATTGAATCGGACTTGCCGCCCATTATAACTGAAAGATGGAGCGTTCTCCAAGCGGTTTTCTTCGCCAGCACCGTTCTCACTACGATTGGTACGACCGGCCCTGATTACTTAGCAAAAAGTTTATAATTTACTGATAAGATGGAAATCGATATCTCCCATCTGTTATTTCTTATTTTGAGAAATCTTAAACTTACTGAATTATGTCATTACATGTCATCTCAAGTTTGAACATTAAATATTTTTCACATCCATAGCTTTTAATTTTCTCCATAATAATTTATATTTGATAGGATACGGTAACGTCGTGCCCTCGACTAATTGGGGAAGGATTTTCTGCATCCTCTTCGCTCTCATCGGCATACCTCTCACCCTGATCGTGATTGCCGATTTGGGAAAGCTATTTGCGGAGGGAGTGGTGTATATTGCGTTGACGCTAAAGTTGAAACTTCCGTTTCGCGCGAAATTATCGTGTGTTCCGACAAACGTAACCGGTCGACGATCACTCGGTAAGTTTGATTCGGAGATTTAAATTGATTTTTAGTCTGATCAATAGTTTATATATATATATATATATATATATATATATATATATATATATATATATATATATATATATAGGCGCTTGTGCCGCTATCGTACTGCTCTTTCTATATCTTGCCTGCGGCGCCGGTATGTTTATGCTGTGGGAGGATGATTGGAACTTTTTTGATGGATTCTATTTCTGCTTCGTTACAATGACCACTATAGGCTTTGGCGATCTTGTGCCGAGTAAGTAAAACTCTCTCTCAAGAAAGATACACACATTATTAATATTCCATTAATTTCAATACAAGTTTCTATTATGATCTTGCCAGAAATAGCTATATGTTCAATCCAACGACTAAAAGAACGATTACAACAAAAGTAATCATGTTGATCTATCAAGTTTTGACAATAACAAATAAATAGATCATTGTTACTAAAAATGGAAGTTTGTCCCGATAAAAATGGGTAATCTGTATCTGTGCATCGTGCGCAGAATCTCTACTCCAATTATGCAATGTCCAATGTTGGTTTTTAGAGAAGCCTAAATACACTTTATTGTGTACTTTGTACATCTTGATCGGCTTGGCGCTGACTGGCACTATCATCGAACTCGTTAGACGACAATACGCTCAGTCTTGGAGAAGGCTACAAAGACTGAGTGGTCCATTAGCTGAAACTCTCAGGAAACTCGGCGAACAAGCAGGCGGCGACATGTCCGCGCTACATTCTGATCTAAGGTATCTATGGCTTTTTTAATTCTTACAAAAATCACATAACTAATATGCTTATTATCAAATTATAATTTTTTATATTTTTTTTGTATTATAATCTTAAATAAATCATTTTGATGAACAGCTAATGGAAGAAGATTTATTTGTTGAAAAATGATTCATTTTTGAAATAGAAAAGATAAATATATATATATCTTTATCAGATAATAACATTATTGTCCATTATCTTAGAATGGAAGAGTTACTAACTAAGAGATAGTTTAACTTTTAATATCAGAAGAGAATTAATATTAACGAAATGTTAATTTCACAGGAAAGTATTGACGGTCATATCTATGCCGCGTTTGAGATGGTCCACTTCCATTGATCGTAATGTCACAAAGGACCGGGATTGGGAGGAAGCTGTGGAGGCGATATTGCGCGATATCGCTGCATCCGCGACAGTGCCGCCGCCCAAAAAGCCGATTGTGCAAATCGTCGTTTACGAATCTAGCGTTTAATGTATTGTCAAGAATATGATACGTGCATGGAAGAAATTTATTACTTTACTGCTAAGTTCCGGACGCATATCTTTCGTACATCGTATATTGTCGTTTTCGTCTATGCGCAATCTAGTTATGCCGCTTCATATTTCGCGCGCTTTATATCGTCGTAACGTAAACATGATGCGGTCGATGAAGAGCTCCGAAGGCGTATAAAGTTGCGACCTTTGCGTCGGTTGTCGTCCTCGACCGATGCGACACAAGGTAGCCGAGATAGAAGGAGCAAACTAAATTTAGGTTTCGCGAACCTCGACCCCTTCTCGACCGAATCGTTATATTAGTGTCGACAGAGTCTCGTCCAAAGTGTTCGGCCGGAACGATGACGGATCCCGAGACATCGCGCGAGATCAACGTGAGAACTTCGAGTATCGTGCGCATCGCGTATCATGTGCGTATAACGACAACGGCGGGATCTGGCTGTTATGTAGTAACAAATTATCATTCAACGCAAATTGATCGCAAATTGTCATCCGCGTTAAAACCTAACTTTTTTCCGTTTGATTTTACATAAAGTTTTTATATAAAATCAGAGAAGAGTATACATGCGAGATTCATAATTTCATTAGACAATAATATATTTCTAATATATAAAAAATCAAGGATTTTATATATATATATATATAGAGAGAGAGAGAGAATGAGAGGGATAGAGGGAAGGACAAATGTATATCTCTAATGCCATGTGTATGACTAAAAGTGAAAGTATCTATATATTATGACATATTCTATATAATTTTTTTGTGCGACGATGCGCGAGACGCTCTTACATTTGTTTGCGCTGTTTGTTTTGCAGCAATTGAGCGTCATGTGCGGCACGCACGATCCTACCACGCCGACGAACGTCGTCGCCGCGGACGCGAATGCACGTAATATGACGTGCACGCGTCGATTGTTGGCGCTACCGGTGTTTGCCTCCGTCTCCTCGTCCCTTCGCAACGCTTACGCGATTACGAAGAATTCACACGAGTCGGTCGCGGCGATATTAGGCAGCGCGGAGAACGGGATGCGCGCGGGATGCGAGTTTGCGAGCCCCGTGACCGGCAGAATCGCCGGTGTTTTGGAAACGCCATTTAAGGCGATAGACAACGCGGTGTGCGTCGGGTTGGATTTCGTGGAGGAGAGGATGCCCTCCGTGAAGCTGCCTCCCGATCAGATTTATGCGAGCATGAAGGATGGCGTCAGGTGATGGCTCATCCAGCTATCGAGCAATAAAGCGCGTTTTTACACGGGAGAGATCTATATACGGATACTCTATGTATACACAAAACCAACACTTATTCTTTCAAATACTCTTTTATCAGAAATGTTCAATTGTCAATATTATATCTCTCTAAGACTAAATTCCAAATTGCAAAATTTTGCATAAATTCTACTTGAAATTAACTGATAAATATTATTTCGTTACTTGTCTTCGTATTTTATCAAAAGCTTCTTTTCCACTTTTAATCGCTAATTACTCAAAATCTGTTGGTTGCATAATTTCCTTGGAGAAACATTTTGGAATCAGCTGAGAAATGTAAAATTAAAGGGATATTCAATGATATTAATGAACCATACTCTGTAATAATAATAATAGCTTGATCAATTTTTTCTATGTTTGCGTTATAGGAATATGTTTACATCAGCGTTAGAAACATTGAGAGTTTTGTTCGGTGGGACAAAGAACCAAATAGAAGACTTGTCAGTTACGAGCAAGATTGCACAAGAGGAAATGCGGAAAGTGTCTAGTTGAATAGCCAAAATGATTCGCACAATCGATATGTATTTTTGCCATAAGATATATCATTTGCAATGTTTCGAACCGATTCATTTGCCATTACAGATCGTAAATAAGATAATATAAAACATTGCGAGATATAAAAATTAATCGAGAGCATGATAATAACCGTCTTGCTGAGTTGCAATGCAATTGTCTTAATGACAAAAGTGATATTCGTCAGATGAATGTGAGGTGATATCCTGTAATTAAGGACAATGAATGATCGCAAATGGATATTTGATGTCGAGATATCTTTGTATATACAATATACATATATATATAATTTTGTGTTACTTAAATCTTAAATAAACCTTATTTCTGTTTTTCAATATAGTGTATCAAAAATATAACGTCATATTATTATTTAAGTATCAACATCATCTTCATTCGAATTCAAACCGTTAAAAATGATGTCTCATCGATTTATCGGATAGCAAAAAGAGCATCATATATGTTGATCAATGACATCGGAGTCACCGATTCTAAAGTTTCGAGAGCCGTCGGTTCTGAAAGAAACGAATCGATTTGATGACGAATTTTTGTTAGGTATAACACCATTTGTGGAAAAAAAAAAAAAAAAAAAATTTATAAAAGACGAGAGTAAGCACAATTCGAATTATTACTTTCATATATCGATTTGGCCGATATATCGTGTCGGTCCGCCATGTTTTGACGTCGATTGTAAGCTTACCGCCAATTTTTCCTACGTATAGAATAGGTTGCGTACGCGACATCACGCTTTGTCACGGTTCACGTAGGAGCGTAGAAAGAGCGAAAACATCGTGGATCGTGGCTAATTATCTTATATGAATCGTGTATGAAGAGAGTTTCACCGATTTAGGAGTCATTGGCGACCGTCGATCTGTGATGCTGACGTGATTACATCATTGCGTTTGCATGTCGCTATGCCTGGCCGATATTGCTTCTTGTGCGCGAGCGACGAGGGGGTCTTTCTGGACATTACAACGGACAATCGGGACACGTTTGTTAATCAGCTTGAAACATGTTTGTCTAACAAGGTACGATCTTGACAATAACCTAGATGAAATAAACGCGCAAAGTTTACCGTGATTGAAAAAAATCCAATTAACTTGTAGCGTTGAATAAACTCGTAAAAGATATAATCGTTCTCTCTTTCTCTCTCTTTTTCTTTGCGCGCGTTTAATCCAGAGTATCTCCATCGGAACTTTCGGCTATTTTGTTTAGGTTAGAATCGCCTTAACCGATTTATAGGTTAGAAACGAGACTGTTTTTTTAAGTTTGGGTCGGTGGATATATTTGTCATATTTCGTACCTTGCATAAAATTCTAGATAGATACTTGGCTTTTTTTTACATTATGTTACTTTAATACACGTAATTGTGCGTATGTGATTTATGTACACACATACACATATATATATATATATATACGTTGATATCAACCGCGTCATCTGTGTCCCAGATGTGAAACGTGTGTTTTAATAAAATTACTACGCCTTAAATCCAACTAGTTCCAATTTTAGGAATATCTTTGTCGAAACAGGAGATATAAGTTTTCATGTGATAGATCGTATAGATTTCATTAAACTTTCATATCTCTCTATTCGATAAGGTAAATGAGTAATATTTTCTTTGCAAAATATGACGCGTGTCGTATCCATCTTATATCTTATTTTACCGACATTTTGTACTACATGAATGCGGACAATGAAGTATTTAGATTCTACGTTCATCACTACGTAATATATTGCCCTTTTACGTGTTTATTCAAATTAACTGATTATATTTGAAACATGTAGTATAAATATCTATATGTACTTAGTTATTAGTATATTGTATATTATTACATTTGTTTGGTATATGTTTATATCTCACTTGTTGATGAAAGATGTGTGTATATTTATTAAAATAAAATAATTCAATTTTCTTTTTCTTACTATCTAATTAAGATAATAAAAATTATGAAATTAAAAATAACGGTTAGAAAATTTAAAAAGTCTAAAAATTTCTAATCTATTCTTTTATTATAGGTTAATGAAAGTATCAATCTATCGAACAAAATATGTTACAAGTGTGCGTATGAATTAGGCCAGTGCACCAAATTTGTGCAAAAGTATAAGAAATCACATAAAACTTCAAAACCAGAAATCAAAACATCAATGCCATGCTGCTGTTTGTGTTCCGAACATGTAGAAAATAATCGTATCTTTGATATTACAAAGGACAATCACGCAATATTTAATCCTTTACAGAAGATTCGCAAGATTTTTAATGAGGGCGTAAGTTTAAATTTTCATCTTTTTTATTTTTGCGTCACAAATATATAATATAGCTATTACCTATATTAAAATTGAATTTGAATTAACTAATTAATAAATTTCATAATTTATTCTGTTTCTTTTCGCAGTTTAAGGATGACAGCGATTCTAAACTGATATGTCTGCCGTGTCGATATAACTTGGATGTTTTGTATGATTTGAAAAGAATATATCAGGAAGCAGTCATCCATTTGAAAGCCTTGATTAATGAAGAGATAGACTATTCAAATTTTCCAAAGGTATATACTTTGTACAATTTTATTATTTTTATCTTGACCAAATATTTTTCTTAAACTTGTATTGTATAAGATTGGATTTTTTTCAATTACAGATATATACAGATGTTGTCAATCGCAAAACGACTGTTACTACATTTCCAGATATTACACTCTATGATCTAATAAATTCTGATAGCGAGAATAGTGAAAATATGGTACGTAATAAGCCGCGCGTCAAAAACCGCAGAGGGCGACCCAAAGCACAAAGTAAATCACAAAACGACGTGAAAGCAAATGCTCGAAAATGCGACAAGTGTCATAATATTGTCCCAAATGGTACCGATATGTACAGATTTCATCGCACACGTCTAACGGTATGCAAAAACTGTTGGATAACGATGGATCCAAGTAAGGACAAATTGAAACGGCTGTCACGACAGGTAGAATCCAATTTGGCAGAGACAAAATTATGCGCAGTCTTTTTGACAGATGTGTTGGATAAAAAATCGTACAAGAACGAGAAAGAACATAAGATTGAAAAAAATAAAGATAATAAATCGTACATTCTGTCAGAAGACAGTTCATTAGAAGACAGATTGTCTGAATTCTCAGTGAATAATACTGTTAACAATAACATAAAACGAGGAAAGAAACGGCACATCGACGCTGAGAAGAACGAAGAAGCTGAGAGCACACCGACAAAAGTAACAAGATTGGGTACAAAACGTACCAGTGCAAGTGAAACAAAGGTATCGTCTGATGTGGAGTCTACTAGTTGTTCTACTACTACTACTACTACTTCTTCGACATACCGAGGACGTAAAAGAAAAAGCACTGCTAGTGATCGGAGTTCGGACTCTGATGTTTCTTCTCCATTGAAATCAAGAAAGAAATTGGATGATTGCGCGAAGCCTTTGTCACCTTCCTCGAGTAAGCCAGATAGAAAGAAATTGAAGACTATTCTTCAAGGGGTAACTGCGAATGTACATTCACAATCTACTGACGAGTCATCCACCGAAGATACAAATTTGGAAACGACGGAAAACGCTCCGAGTGCGCATACAAACAAGGAAAAGATTTCTCACAAAAGAACGGGATCATCTTCTATCTCTAATACGGAAATTACATCATTGGTAGAGTTTAAAAGTCCGAAATCTATTGCATTGTCAGAAGTTAAGAAAAATTGTTATACTTGTGACACGTGCGGCAAGAAATTTGACACCAAGTTAGCAAACGTGGAACACAGTTTAACACATCTCATGCAAGCTTCCTTAAAATTGGAAAGGGTAACTATTTCAAACATTAAGGAGAAACAAGACTTAAAAATTGATTCAGAAGAAAAAATTTTCAAAGACGCAAAGATATGTTTAACCAAAACTGTATCAATTGATAAACATACCAACAATCCATCTGAAGAGATCGCTATTAATGTCGTAGATACAGATGAGGAAGAAATCTTGTCTTTATCGAGAGAACAAAGTGCAAAGAAGAAAGAAGCGAGCAGTGAAGGCTATAATGTGACTGACAAACTGAACGTAGAAAGCAAATTGTACGTAGAAGAATCTGCGAAAATTCAATGTGATGAAAATATGACAGAAGAATCTGAACAATATGTGGAATCGACGGCTGTGCCGAATGAAACAGAGACATCTATTGAAATAGAACAGAAAGATATAAAAGAAATAAATACAAAGAATAATAATATTGGGACAGAAAATACAAAGACTAAAGATAGAAAGGCATCAATGGATAGAGACATTGACACATCGATAGATAAAGATACAAATGTACAGAAAGATGCTGTAGTGAAGGACATGTCTTCTTCTACGTCCAAATTTTTATATTGTTATAAATTGTGCACAAATGTTGCTGTAGATAAAAATAAAGATGTATCTGCAGAAAATGATACAAAAATGTCAACTAAAGAAAAAGAAAAGTCTAATAATGAGGCTAATAATGACAAAGAACATCTTCACGAAGAAATGACACAAAATAACAATGCAACCAGACCATTGGTTTCATCAATTAGTAACACAACCAGGGATGACAATAATAAAAATCATAGTGAAAGCTGCAAAAGTGATTTAAAAAATAGTTGCAAAGATAATGAAAGGGAGATAATAAAGGACATAGAAATGAGGCAGTGTGAATTATTGAATAAATCTCTGAAGGAAAATATAGATGAATCGGACGAAAATGAAAAAATTGTGTTGGACATCACTGATGAGACAGAAACATTAAAAGATCAAATAGATTCAAACGATACAGTAATCGTGGATGAAGACAAAGTCGAGTCCTCAGGAAAGCAGCAAGATACACCCAATGACCAGAATATGGAAACCGAAGTGATTATAGATGACAAGCCTAATAATGCGACAGATACCGTTAAATCGGATCTTTTGAATGGTGAAAAACTTAATCAGGCGGAAAATGGCGATGAAAACGAGAACGATGTTGCAGTAATTCCTGCAAGTAGTAATAACGATATAGTACAATATGCAGAAGTCGCAGAGGAAACAATTACAATAGACAGCTCAAAGGAGAAGGATAAATTAGAGGAGACCATAAAGAATCTCGAAGACTTGATCGAGAATAATACAACGAATATCAAGTGTGAAGAGCGGGAAAACTTGAATCGTACCTTGAATGATAGCCCCATGGATGCAGCTAACATGATATTGAAAGAAGTATTTGATCTTGCAGCCGCCGAAGTTCAAAAACGAGAGGACATTAATAATACAAAAGATTTGCAAGATACTGAAATAGAGACTCTGGAGAACATAACGCGCGAGATACGCAATAGCGCGGATATGCCATCTTTGGACCCGATCAATATTATGGATATAGGTGATGACAATGATATCACATTAAACTAATTGTGTTATATTGTTATCATCTATTTACACGCGATCACTACGTATATTCTATTGTATATGTACATGATTATGCGAGTGATTGATTGTGTGTGCAATGTATTTCATATCTGCAGATTCAAAGAATTGGATCTCTTTTGATAGATGTATACTTTTTGTCACAAACTTTTTCTCTAGTATGCCGAGTTTTCAAGAAATATAATTCATACTTATATTTCTTTTTTTTATATAGAGAAAGAAACATATGGTCTATAATTAATAATTAAAATGACGCTAATTAAAATGACGATTAAATAATAGTAATTAAATTGCAGAAATTTCAATAAAATTGCAGATTATAGGATTTTGTTATCAAATGTTAAATCTTATTATTTAAGAATATATATATATATATATATATAGTTCGTTTGGCATTAAAAATAAACTAAATATATTATAATATATGAACACAATGACATTTACTTCACATATTATTCTTTATGTAACAGATAAAATAAACAAGGTACCAGGGTGATAAAATTTCAACATCAAAAGCAGAAAGGACTTATTTATTATGATAGAATAAACAAGCTACCAGGGTGACAAAATTTTAACATCAAAAGCAGAATGGACTTGTTCGTTGTAAAACTAAGAGATAAAAAACTAAAATTAAAAAAAAAACAGATGGGAAAAAGAGAAAATCTCTCTTTTATTTACATCATTATACAGTATGATAATATATGATATTAAGTCGCTATTCTGCATACGGCTACCGATAGCTGTGTAGTAGTGTATAGTCGTTGCGCATGTCTTTTGATACGCCAAAATATGTATGCAACGACGTTTACAAAATCATATACAGTATAGCGACCATAATTATTATTATAAAATATAAGATATGTGTGTAGGTGTGTAAATCCTCCTGATTCTGTAAAAATATTTGCACAATGATTTATTAATGAAATATGTAATACATAATTTGTTTATATATGACGTGTAATACAGTAAATTTCCATTTACACAAGGTTTTAATATAAGGAGATAATTGATTCATTAATGAGATAGTAGTGTTAAATAAAATTTCCATTTACAAAAGGTTTTAATATAAGAAGATAATTGATTTATTAATGAGATAACGTTAAATAAAATTTTAAAAAATTTTTGTTTATAGAAATGTAGAAAAATTTTAGCAGAAATAAAGATTATGCGCGCGCGCGCGCACGCACACACTCACAACACACACACCACACGTTAATTAATAATAATTATTGTGTAATAAATATATGTTTCTTGCAGATTTAGCAGTAAATTAATGATGCGATAAATTACCGATGTAATTTGTTAAATAAGTAATTTTTTATCTTAAACTTTAGCATTTTCACGTGATGATAACATCAATATGTTAATTAACATCATAACTTAACTAGTTTAATTTTATTTTTAATATAAAATTATTAAATTTTCAAAATAATAATATGGTCGAGTGGCAATTAAGAGTCAGCGCGGGAGATAATGCGCGTACAATATTTGTGAATTATTACAATTATCGTTAACATGTAGTAATTAGTTTCCGATTAACTTAACAATTGCGTTTTTTCCCCAATAATACTTTGTTTCCATTGCGCTAAGTCTGTTTAATTGCGAACAATATGACATAGGTTAAATTTTGTTTTTTTCTTAAATATACTGATGAAGATCCAAAAAAATGGTCGAAACGTTTATAAATTGATTAATGTTTTATTGCAATAAATCACAAATATTGTACGCGCACTATCTCCCGCGCTGACTCTTAATTGCCATTCGACTATATTATTATTTATTTTGTTCAATATTAAAGAGTCTGTGTTTTGATTATTAAATTTTCTCATGTAGAGTACATTACTCAAAACATACATTGTATGGCGCTTATCTGTATTGTTGTTGTTTTGCAGTCGAAACTTTTAAATATAATCTTATCTTAGCGAAACAGTATATGTATGTTGTAAAATTGCTTTTGAGAGATGTAGTTTTGCGCATCTGTGCGTATAAGGAAATTATACATATGTAAATTATAATAGGGCAATGAATAATTGCATTATAAATTCAAAATTGCTATTTTCTCGTATATACATTCTAAATTTTTTTTACATTGATATAATACCTAATTGTGTGCGTGCGTGCACATTTGCATGATTCATGTCATCTACATATTGTGTCTCTATTTTAATTTGTTCACCCATTTGTTAGAGTATTTCAGATAATATGTATCTCTCCCTAAAAAACATCTTATCGTCTTGCAGACATCATTATGTTGTCTTTTTGTACCATTTAGGACATTTATTTTCATTAAATCGCGATATTATCGTTATACATGCACATTGAAATGTATGTGAGTTATGCTTCATTTATAAATTTTTACGCACGACACTAGCATATGTATAAAACTGAATACGTATTATTTATCTGTATAAAAGTATATCACTCTGTTCGGCTTTAATAATAGTCGTTAAAAATAAATTGGTGATTGTCGTGTTGTAATGTTTAAAAAATAATTGAAACAGTCATATATATTCATTATATTTGTAGCATTCATAAAAAATGTCAATATATTAGAAAAATTAGAATTTCCTATGATGTGTTTGCCTAAGATACCGTGTTTACTAGGAAAATTTAAAAAAATAGGATATATTTTTATTGTAAATATCTATATATATAATTTTTTGATAGTTATCAAATTATCGAATCTGTCACATTTTCCCGACAAGCGTAGTATTTGTAAGAGTAGGTAGCGATAATGATATTGCCTCGTTTTCGAAGGTAAAAGATTTTTCCGAATCCTCTGAAATAGTAATGTTGCATCTGTTATATTGATTTATAGTATGAAATCGGCCGCGATAATTAACACTTTTAAAATTGCGCTACAAGTTAAAATGTTAGTTAAAGAAATTAAATTTGAGAGAGAGAGAGAGAAAGACAAATTCTTTTATATATTATATTTTAAATTGATGATTAATTATTCATTTGTTGCCTTACCGGTGTGTAGCGTTTTCTCGGTCCAAAAAACGCTTCTACGATTTTTCCATTGACAAAGCGTTGATATCGCTCTCGGATCTACTCCACACTGAAGTATAAGATCGATGTATTGATCGATAATTCCTTGTCCTATTAAATGAGCAAAAGAATTTAAAGAATATATATATATATACAATGAATATAAATCTTATATATTTACTTTTTATTTTGAAGAAACACATATTACCTTTCGAAATTCCAGCAATGATTCGCGCCTTATTAGCATCATCATACAAACCAAGCTCATTGTACAAATTAAGAGACTTTTTCAAATGAGAAGTTGCAATATCTGGTCTTCGCTAAAAGGTACAAACATTTATTTTTATTTAACAAATTTAAAACAATATACCGGGATTAATGATTTTCGCCTACACGCGCGAAAAAGATGTAAAAATTTCTATTCCTGTGATATTTTCTCCCAATATATATATATTCTATAATTATACAAACTGTATATATAATTCTATAATTTTTTTATGAGATATAATTAGTTTGACAATATATTCTCTTACCTTACTCAGAAAATATTCGCCAATGCAGTAATATGCCTGCGCGAGTTTTTCCAACAATTTGAATTCTTCCGCATTTTTCTTGAACAGATGGAGATGCTTTTCCGTGTTTATCTCATCGTTCAATTTCTGTAGATGCGAATTGTCTAAAAATTATTTGCGAGAGAGAGAAAAAGGGAGTCAAAGTAGTGTGAAAGGACATCTAAAATACGAATCGAATAAAATTCAAAATTAGCATTTATTTTTTCTCTATTTGTGTCGTATTTGATGTTTATTATTTTATCATATTCATAAAAGGCAGATTTGAGTTATACATAACTTATACGCAAGTGCCAATGCCATATGTGCGTTACAGATTCCTTCTGGATCCGGGATCTTCCTGGTTATCGCTAAAAATTTGGAGAGATTCTGAAAGGCGAGTTTCATATCGCCGGATCGTAATTGATTTTTACCTAGCTCGTACAGAGCGTTTGCCATATATTCATAGTGTTCAGCTGTGAAGACATTAGAATAATCAATGATTTTACAAAATAGATATGAACGAACCTTATAGAAATTTTTTAATTAAAAAAAAATTAATATTGTGTTTTAATTTACAAAGGTTGGAATCGAAAAGTTTCTTGGAATTTATGAATTTTTTACTGGCTTTTTCAATTCTCGAAATTCCGGTGAAACTCTAGAAATGCGAATCGTCAACAATCTTGAATATGTTATAACATCAATATATGATATCTATTCTGACATATTCCATCAAAATCATGATCCTAATGTTCTATTTGCATCGCATCGACATTATTTATTAATAATTCTTTAAGAAATGAGCAATAACTAAAAATCATTGTTTAATAATATATATGTATATATCAAAATCACATTAGGGTGAAATCCCCTTTTCTACAATTTATTATAAAATTTATTGTGATAAACATTTTTTTCATTATATTTGTATAATAATCTTCAATTAACGAATTGAAACAATGGTAAAATATTTTAACGATTGAGTTATATATAACATTCGAAATGGTATAATGATTTGATGAGATTTGAAGAAAAATATATCATTTATTATTTGCAGTTTTCACGATGAAAAATAACTTACAATCCGTTGCTCGTGCTAGGGCTTCTGTGTACACTTTTATGATAATATCCAGTTGATTAGGATCGATTTGTTGCGCGTGCATCAGCAGCGCTTTGTACAAAAGCACATTGCATTCTCGAAAAATAGTTTCCTCTTTTCGATCGGTTATTTTTGACGTATTCCAATGTTTTCCTTCAGATGCTTCACGGGCGACTTTTAGATGATATAACGATTCCGTCGTATCTTGTACTGATTACGCGAATGTGTAATATAACATTAATATATTATAGTACTTATATATTTTATATTAATTATTAATTCGCCATTATTGATATACGTATAACATAAATATCTCATTAATAAATATATTTTTGATATGGTGAATAATAATACCATACAATATTATAATTATATTTCATCGAGGAGTAAAAGAAATCGTTCAGAATACGTGGAAAAGATGTCGCGAGTTTTGTATGTTCAGAAGCATTACTTTTTTTCGCTGCGCAATATGTATTGTAATTCCGCGTGCATTATGTCCTCTACTAACTTTGCTCGAACAAAAATCGACCGTGTAGATAGTGTATCGATGTTATCATTTGTATCATTTGTTGTTCATTGTTTTTGATTAATTTCGCATTTATTAGAGCGCTACGATAAAGTCGTTCCGCCACCCACCACCACTCCCATGTCATTGCTTGAAAGAATAATGCCATATCAAGAAACTCCATGCTTATGGAAAGTGAATCTCCTACAATTAAAAAATTCGGCCTTAATCATAACGTTTGACATCTTATTTTGTATTTTTCAATTATATATATATATATATATTAATAAACTTAATAGATAGAGATATTAAAATTATTATACTTAGGTATCCTCTATTATGTAAGTTTGATTATAATTCAATATAGAATACTTTTCTATTTTACTTGTAAGGGTGGGGGGAGGGGGAAGGGGGACAAATGTTATAATATATTAAAAATATATTTTATATATATTTTCAACTTTTCACGCACCAGCGCTTTTGGCTTGTTCGAAGGCGATCAAGCCTTCTTTGAGACGCTTCATCGCGTCTTTATTGTCCTTTAAACGCGGTTTTTTCCACGTTAATGTACCAGGACCAGCTTCTTTTCGAGCTTCTTCATCGAGCTCAAACAATTCTTTCAAATATCTCACCGATTCCTCGTAATCATTTTCCTCAAGTTCATGAATAATAGCTTCGTGAGATGGCAAATGAAATCTATTCGACGATACGTCAATATTAATTATTAGAAAAAAATAAATTTGATAAAGTAAAATAAAGAAGGATAAAAAACATTGAAAAATATACATATATAATAGCGTTGTAAGAAAAAGCTTTAAAATAGTAAGGCGTGTGATCAACGGAATAGAGGGAGCGCGGTATAGTTTTTATTCTAAAATTGAAATGATAAACCTTTTCACTTCTGAAGGTTTTAATATCGGAAGCATCTCTTTTAATTCGTTCTTAACCTTTCTCATTTCTCCCTGTCGAGCTCCAGCGAGAGTTTTAATCGCTTCAATCGAATTTTGCTCATTTCCTTTGATCTTGGAATCGATCTGTGACAATTTTCCTTCTCCGAAATTCTTCTGGATCGTCCTCGCGATCTTTAAATCGAATTTTCGCATATTTGCTTTTCGTTAAGATTTTATATATATATATATATATCGGCAAATGTAATTAAGGATATGGAAAAATGAGGAAAATGTCAAAGATTTCAGATTTCGCAGATCGTATACCGCATTTTATTGCAAGAGATAAATATCAACACAATAAGTACAATAAGTGTCATATAACGGTTAACGACCACAGATCAGTAATATACATGTATGTTCATATATATCTACACATGCGAGATGCGGGTTTTGTTTTCGAATGCGTTCTTCGCTTTAATTGAAATTCGAAAAATGCAAAGTCCGCTTCTCCTCATTAAACTGCTATTCTCTACCATCCTGTTAACTACACAAGCGGAACTTGAGAACGCTGTTTAAGCAGTGGCGGCCGCTGTTTTCCTCGGTTCCATTCTGATCTTAAAGCCCTCGGCTCGCTTGAGGATGATATCGGCTTGGAGTCGGAAGTCAGATTCGTTGATGTCCGACTTGACGCGGAAATTTCTCAGGACCGTGGCCAGGATGATCTTGAGCTTGAGCATAGCGTATTTGCGACCCACGCAAGAACGCGGCCCGGCAGAGAACGGTACAAAAGCGTAGTAATGCCGATTGGCGGTCTTCTCGGGTAGGAAATTGTCGGGATTGAAAACTTCCGGGTTCGGATAGATGTGCGGCTGTCGGTGCATCTTAAAGGTCGTCACCACAACTGTGCATCCGCCTGGGATCGTGTAGTCTCCCGACGCTGGAAAACAATATTCCAAGTGGATACGTTGTTGAACTTTATGATTAACAAAAAAAAAAAAAAAAAAAAAAAAAGATGGTAATGAATGAACGACTGTTTGTATATAGTCTGTACGTTCCATAAATATCTATGCGATTTTTACAAGTTTCTTATAAATATTTGTCTTTCCAAAAAAATCATAAAACTTTTTTAGAATACTGCAAGTTGTGGACTTGTGCGCGACAATTGTGTCAATTTGCTTAATTTGATTTGTTTCGAAGCTATTAATGTAACTTCGAGTTTCTAAAACTGACCAAGTTTCAAATCGGTATTGATTGTACGAGCGATGAGTGGCACGGGTGGATACATGCGAAGAGTCTCCATGAGGCACCGCTCGAGATATTTCATTTCCAACGTATCCTGGAATGTCACGGGTCTGTCGCTGTCGCCGAAGATTTCGTCAAGTTCCTGGATAACTTTCTCTTGAATGTCTGGATGGCAACCCATCACCGATAAGAAGAAGCTGGATGCAGCCGCGGTCGTGTCATGTCCCTGAGAAAAAAATGGCATCGTTAACGCATGAAATTCTCTTGAGATCCGTAATCGCAAATTCTGTGATACTTGCTTCAAACATGATAGTGTCAACTTGCTCTTTGACTTCGGTTTCCGTGAGAACTGAACCATTTTGACCAGCCTCCATCAACAGATCGAGGAAAGCTTGTCTCTTCTTCCCGCCAATGTCATTTTCTTCCACATCAAGATCGTCCTTCAGACCAGCCGCTTGCCCAAAGGAAAGTCCCTCCACAGAGGCGTTCTAAAAAAATATACACATAAATAATAATGATTTGTGCATCGCTCAGTGTTACTTTTAGTTCTGAAAATTATTTTCACGAAAATTATCAACCTTTTTTTCTGGGACTATATCAAATCATACATATGCACGCGTGCACACGTGGCGCGAAGAAAATAGGCAATTACCTTATCTTGGATACTGCCATTTTTGGCATTGCCATTTTGTGCAGAAACATCGATAATATTGCGTTTACCGCTCTTGTATTCTTGCTTCTTACGCGCGATGACCTTCTTCGTAAGTCCGTGAATGATCTCCAATAAACGAATTTGATCCTTTCCGTATTTCGTAAGATTGAATAGCCAGTCAGCTCTGAGCCAGACTTTCATATGACGCATATGTAGAATGTTCGACATTCTAAAACATAACAAGATGACATTTGCGTTTTTAATTATGCTTTTGCTTTAATATGAAAATATATCTTTTAATACGTCCTGAGTAAAAGCTTTACCGCATAGAAATTCGCAATACGCGCGATAATATACATATCGTATAATATCATCTTTTATAAATTTGAAATCTTTTGGTTAAAAAAAAAAAAAAAAGCAATTCTGGCTCCAAATGAAAAAGAATCTATATAATTAAAATGACGCATCCACAGCAGTGCTGGGATATATAAACAGTACATATAAACAATTTTCAATGCTTTTCTTTTTTCTTTTCCTTTTTTTCGTCAAATTTTTTTTAGATACTTGCTTCATCACGGCCAGGGCGTATTCCAAGCCGCTTTGGTCCTGCGTGGACTTGGAGACACCCATAGCAGTCTCGAGGAGGATCTCGACCGTGCATTCGGACATGTAGTCATGAATGTCGAATTCATTGTCGCCCTCCTTACGCAACTTTTCTACGACGGCACGTGAATTGGCGTTGAAAAGATCGATGAAGCTCTTCAGCACGTTCAAATGAAACGTCGGCGCGATCAGTTTGCGATGAGCACGCCATTTCTGACCTGTAAATAATTTATAGACTCTTGCTGATCTAATTTCTAATGAAGGATAATAAAAATAATTTTCCCGCTATAATCGAATTAAAAGAATTCTTGCTAGGAATTTATTCTACGATCTCGTAATCTCTGCGAGATAATCACGGCGATTCTTTACGATTCAGAATTTGATTACGTCGTTAAATAAATTTTGGAAGTAGATGACGGCGGCGGGAAATCTATATATCGTTTCAAATCGAAACTTGATTTAAAAAATTAAATTTTAAACAAATTCCTCGACGGATTCGTCTCAATTTATTTATTTCTCACAGTCACGACACGTTCGTCGATATCGCGCATTCATGTAGAACACTTTCTACCAAACACGCGGAAGTAGGAAGAAGAGTGAGAAAAAGACGGTGAAAAGAGTGAGGAGAAGAGCGCGGAGGGACGGGAGGGACGGGGGGAGGGGAGGGCAAGATAATATGTCGCGATACGTGTACATATGTAAGAAGAGCGACGGGAATCGTGCAGTAACGTTGCAACGGTCCCTGGAAAGAGCGAGATGCGCGCACGCGTAAATGGAGAACGGAGAGAAAGCATCGCGAGCGTGTACAACTTCCTGTTCTGCCGCGCGGACCGATCGCGCTTCCCTTACTCTCCCTCCTTGCATATTTCTCCGCTCTCGGGAGAGTGAGCAAGAGATCAACTAATACACAGCTGCATCGTCTCACAAAATACACACCGCGACACGTACATGCGCGCCATAGGCGCCGCCATTTTTTTTTTTTTCACGTCTATTCTTCTTTCGAATCGAGAATCGATCTTTGACTGAAGGATTCATCGTGTCGCGCTGCCGATCCGACAATGCTTCTTTTTTCTACTTCTACAAAGTTCGAGAAACTCTAGATTCCTTCAATTTCTCAAATTTTAATATCAATTTTTTTTTTCAGAGTTTTCAATAGCCTCGATTAAACTATAATTACACATTTAATTATGTACGTAAAATCTTTTTATCGATTTAAAGACCGGTTTAATAGAACAAGATAGTTGATTGGTTAACGATCGTGTCTACCTATATAAGGCGTGTTTAATGTTATATTTGCAATTTGATGTCTCGAATTATCACGTCACTGTTATGCCGTGTTTATATTACTGTTACGTTGATGTCTGGCTTGTTATTACGTAAAGTATCGCTACCGGAGAACGAATTTGTCAATTTTAAAATTTTATAATTCGCTAAATATTAATTTTTGTTCAGAGACTCAGTGATATATGAAAGATATCGCGGGATTTGAAACATACAATGTGTTAACTTTGGCAATATCAAAATAACTTTTTTCAAATATCACGAAATATGAAGATAATATATTGTAAAAAAAATTTTTTTTTTTCTTTTTTCATATATTGTATATATTTCTTAATTATTGATAAAGTTTATTTAAAAAAAAAATATATATATATAGAGAAGAGCGTGTGCTTTATCTTTTAATTTTTTTTTTATTAATAGTAAGGTTCTCGTTCTCCTTTTCTTTTTGTTAATGCTGGTTTAAACATTTCAAGTAAAATATTAAGATATTTATGTTTAAAAAAAAAAGTCAGAAAATTATGTAGAATGTTCATTATATTAATATCAATTCTCTCTATCTCTCTATCTGTCCCTCTCTCTTATTTCGCCGAATTATGAAACTCGACTGTCCACATGCCATTAAGGGTAATGGCAATTACTAAAAATGACACGGCATGCATTATGCAATCGTTATGAAACGCGGTGTTGCTGCAGGCAACGGGAATTGATCCGGGGGAAAAAAGAGAGCAACCGGGATGGTGCGCGAGTGGTACGGACGGCTTTGGCAGCCAAATAACAACAACAACGACGATGCACGCGAGTAAACCGAGACGGGTAACATGCGTCGTTACATACCCGTGTTGTTACGTACGCATCCGCCGAGATCGAGAGAGTTTCGTCAACGAGAAAAAGGATATCCCGGTACGCGCCGAGAAAGTTGCGATAAAACGACACGCTACGTAGGTCGATGATCGTCGCTGCATCTCATTCCTTTTGTTCGTTTTCACCCTGCGATAGACTGTTTCGCATTTCTCCGAGGAATACCGTACTCCAGAACATCACTCTAGAAAGCGAATCTTATTCGCTTTGCGTACCCGTTTAAAATTACGCGTTAGAGATGAGAAAAGCGACAAGGTCTATTATAATGACGACGTACATGTCATTTTAGATTAATCTGAAAATTATCTAAGAAGTAGATAAATTAAGTTCGAATAATGCGGATATTTTTTAAGATACGTAGTGGATTAAGAGAATATGGTGGAGGAAAGATTGCGTTAGAAAAGTAAACTTGTTTACTATTTGGCATACATTTTCTTATACGATTGACCGGACACGAGCCATAGGAAAAGTAACTTGTCATTCGTCAACCGTAACTAATTATTTTGGCTTATAACTGCGTTATGAGACCCCGTTCATTTCATTAGAAATTTATATATTTTTGTGACAAAATTTTTTTCCAATTTTCTGTACCAATGTATCTAGAATGTTCCAAAGCGTCGAGAAATTAGATTTTTTAAAAATGTCTGTATGTATGTATGTATGTATGTAATTCTAACTTTCGACATTTTTGAGATATCGGGCTAAATTTTTAAAAATGAATAGAGTGTCATTAAAGGACGGTTAGTATTGAATTTGGCGAGGATCGGTGAAAGGGTTTATTTTTTATAAAATTTCGGATTTTTTGTCTGCACACACTGTAACTTTCGCAAATTTTGAGATATCATCGTCTATGAAAAATGCTAAAATTGAAAAATTCGCTTGGCTTAAGCTTTACGAGCGAAATGAAATGATCAGGAAGCAATATGCAAGTTTCTAATCTGCACATTTTTTTTTTTTTTTTTTTATTAATAATACACAAAAGATTATTTTAATATATTGAAAAATCTACCCTATACATATTGATATATGAGAGAGGGAGAGAGGATGAAGAACAAATGGCGCGTATTGTACGTTACACATATGCTCTAGTTTTATTAAAATAAAAATATTGTCGATTATTATTTGTAATGCAAAAGTATTAAAAGATCGCAACATTTTCACATTAGAGATAATAATAGACATATTTTCAATTTAATGAAAACACATTTCTTTTGGTCAACTTATGTAACGCGCTCATGATGAAAAAGGTATTAATATACGTTCAACGGAGAGAAATTGGATGCGATGATTTACTTTAAATTAATTGCGGGGTCGTGTGCACACTTCTTCCTCCTCCTCAATCCGTAATCTCTCAATCAGAGATGTGGTGACCTCCCAACATATGTCTACGGGTGTGTGCCTACCGTAGACATATGGGACTTACAGTTTAGCGCCGGTCCCGAACGGCGTAGATTAGAGAGGCTCTTTATCGCGTGCACTTACCGGTGGATAATTATGTACGTTACATAATTGAAAAATTAATATAAAAATGTTCCATTCATTATCATAATTTTTCGCTTAATATTATATTAATCTTGGAAATGACGAAAGAGCGCAAAATTATACGTATCGCTAATACGCACCGGTGGAGATGAGGAGACCGTTGCCAAGCCAGGGCTCAAAGTACTTATATTCGTCGGATTTGTCGATATAAACCTGGCTAGATAAAATGATCTCGACGTCGCGCGGATCCATTAGGAAGACCATCAGTTTTGGCCCCATCCACAATCTAATGACCTGATTGTATTCGAAGGATTTCCTATATATGGTGCGAAAGACGGCTGTAACATAAACAGAGTGCGTCGGTTAGAATCGATCGGGTCGATCGGAAGTTACGTAAACGAGTACGTTGCCGCACACGAAAGCCGCTTGCTTATCTAATTCGGATGACGATAATTAACGTAACGGATATGGCAGAATTGTTAAAGTTATTGATCTGGTTTCTAGCGAATATTGGAATTAGTATATACAATAGTTGATACGATATCTTTCGAATTTAAATAAGTTTCGATAAAATACAATATATTCGCGCTAATCGCGACTTTACATCTTTACATCTAGAGAAAATATATAATTGAAAGTGAAGCTCTCGGGAAAAGACAATAAACGGAAAGGTAATATAAAAGTATATAACGAAAATAGACGATCGTTTGTTCGCCGTTACTCGTTTCAAACCGATTCTATGAAAAATAAATCGATATTATTCATAGGTCAATAGATTATCCGAGTACTTATCATGTACTTATAACAACGGATAATAAGGTATACAGGATGGATTTCACCTGAGCTCTAATTTAAAGCGGTGAGTTAATTTTCTTAAGAACATTATCTTTATCATAAACTATCTATATAAGGTTCAATTATAACTTTACGTTCTTGTTCTCTATAAATACATCTTTATATGAAAAAATTCATCTTTCGATAATAATTTGCGATAGTGGAGAATGTTCTTAAGTAAATATAATTATTGTTTCTAAGTTTCATATTGATGAATGACAAAATAATGTTACGAATGTCGAACAATTGAAAGAAAAAAATCTGTTTAGCTTTTGAACACTTAGGCCCGATTTCACCAATGTTATTTTGGCTTTTCTTAATCGTTGATTAATTTATAATCTAAAATGTAAAGTTGAAGGCGAAATAATATTGTTTATTGCCAGAAGCCAAAAATTTTCAGTTTCGCTTAAAATAATATTCGTGCAACCGGATCGTAAAGACCGAAAATACGCAAGTAATCGTACAAATTTAATACGAAAGGCATAATGCGAATATCATATTGTTTGGTACTTATCATTTTTTTATAATTTAAACGCGTATTCTCGAGGGACGTGGCGAGAACTGTCGATTTAAGATTTGGCTAGTGATTCATATAATACGATTTCTGTTCAATATATCAAATTAATTAATTCAGATATCAATTATTATATGTTTGCCATTATTATATTCTTATGTGTAAGAGCTTACTATCGGCACTTCCTCTGAGTAATAACGCGTTTCCAATGATCGGTAAGCCATCAGGACCCGGTAATTTGTTCCCTAGCTCGTACAAATGACGGTGGGAAATCCTGAAGTAGATGTAGTACAGGACCAGGGCAGGTATTAAGAGAGAGAGAAAAACGGTAGCTGCCGATATTCCAACGGTTGCAGTAACCGCCGAAGTTACCATTTCTGGCTCGGCTGTTGACATGATTTCTAAAAGAAATACACAGATTAGATTGTGCTTTTCTGAATTTAATTAGCGCTTTCTAAAACACAAAACTATCATTTTCCGAAAGAAGGTAAATTAAAAATTTGCATTTACAATATTTTAATTCAAATATAATTTTTGATATTATCTCTTAACAGATCTTAATAAACATATCAATAATTTTTTAAAGATTCTTAAGATACGTTGAAAACACGTTGATTGTGAATAAATTATTTTATTTTTTCTTCTAGAAAAATAAAATTTTTCTTCTATAAAATTAGCCCAAATTTATTTTTTTACAAATTTAATAGAAAAAAATTTATCGTAATCCCTCATAATTCTTACAATATCTATAATCGCAGTAAATAAGCTAATCATGTCAAAACACTGATGAATGCATTATATCATTTCACTGTATTATCACAGACGCGAAAGGAAAAAGAAAAATCTTATAGACATTTTCTTAATCCAAAATGTCGATTAATTATGAGGGAATTCAAGAGATTCGGGGAGAGTTCTCGATGCAACACCCACCTATATATTTTCACGAATGCACGATCGCGTCCTTTCAATGCATTAGCACTGTACTGCTTAGCTTGTCTTTTCGCAGTCCTTTATAAGCAGCGCTTTCAACGTCCACCACCATCGATGCTGAATATTCCGACGTTAATTAACTGTTCTTGTTCTTTTTCTTACTATCGATGTCAATAGATTTCTTGTTTTTCTACATTTTTTATTTTGTCCCGCGGTAATCTTATAGATTGCACATTTAAATGTTAAAAGCACGAGTTCGATGATTCAATTAAATTCGAGAAATTAAAAAGGAAGGCCAGATCGAGTAAACTGCAGATGTGAATGCATGTATTGATAAATGTGATAAATAATTATATATTATAAATAAAAATCCTCTATACATTTTGCATTCTCAACTTCGGGATCCTCCTCTACAGAATGTAAAATAACAAAATCGTATAATAACAAAAATGTTCGGCAACGGTAAATTACATAACATAAAAGATTAAAGCAAAAAGAAAATCATTTCAATATATTAATAAATTTTAAATGATAATAGCGGAATTGACGAGTCAAAGAAATAAAACAGAGAAGATATAAAGCATACAATGAAAACGAAAAAGGAAAAAGAAAAAAAAAATAGTTTTTAAAGATATCGTTTGTAAATAGAAATTCGGTGATCGATTGAATAGATTGTACATAATAACGATTCTTTTCTTATTTCAAGTAGCTAGACTTTGATCTTGATCGTGAACTTACGTAAAACGCAAAAATTAGAGACCGTAATTCAATTGGTTACAAAAATTAGCATACTTGCGTCATTACTTTAATGATTTTAAAAACAAAATAAATGTCTTGAAATTTATTTGCTAAAACTTTTCACCAAGTATTTCCATTCTATATTTCTATGCATTTTCTATATTCAAGTAGTTTATATTTCTTGATCTAGCATAACTCGATTTTTCCTCAGTAAAAGTTAGAGAAAGAAATAGAGATATAAAAAAAAACATAAAAAATTTTGATGAGTCACGCCTTCGATGGATAATTTCTTTATAAAATGGTGGAGATGCAGTTTCGTGATATATCTGCGACTCTATCACTGACGATTTTAACTTTATATTTCTACAATATTTCCGTACACTTTTTATTAATTTAGTGCGATAAACGATTATTATGATTGTAATTATTATGCGTATCTTTTCTTGTAATTATTGTGTGAATTATTCCTATCATTATAAATAAGACTTTTACGTAATCATTGAGTGGATCGAAACGTTTAGTTTTTACGGTCTTATACCTTAAATTTTAGTAAAACATTACGTATTAGAATTCTATATATACACATATAAGGCTACATATATTAATTTTTATTATCGGAAAATTTAAATTATAATGTTGCTATATTTATTTTTTTCAAAATGACATTTACCATCAATATCGCACATATCTTCGTTTAATTTTGTTGCTCTGTCACGTAATCGCAAGTGTGTGTGTGAACAAGTAAAAATCGCATATGCGCTCTTGTAGATCTATATTCTCGGGCATAGCGTATTCGCAGCTCGAACTTTTTCAAGGGAGACTGAAATAAAGACGCACTGCTCACTAGACAATCGACGGATATCCAGGTCAGTGCTCATTGACCCGAATGTGTGATATCTGACATAAATTTTATCAGTTGTATTACGTGTATACAATGCAAAAGTAATAAATGAAATTTTTACAAGCGTCATAAACCAAGTGCAAGATGCATATGACTTTTTTTACAAAAATCGGAAACATAGGCGAGGAAATTTTTTATTTTGCTCCATTAAAATTAAAATTTCCTTGATATCGTGTATAGTAAATATTGCTATATATAAATAATGTATATATATATATATATATATATATATATATATATATATATATATATATATATATATATGAGGAATTGCATACAGATAAATATTTTTAGGCTACACACATATTTATATATTTAAAATTTTTTGATTACTAAGATACACTGGCATAAAATCCGATTAAATATTTTAATATTAACCTGCGTTTCGTACTTTGTCTTTCATTCAATAAATGAAAAATCATTAATATAACGTTATTACAATGATATTCAATAATATGTAATATTGCTAAGTATGTAGGTTTTAACGTTGTATTTTATTATGAACAAATTTTGACATCAATTTTAACATTTTAATAACGTTGAAATGGGTTGAATACCATAGGTCTGTCGCACACAAATTGATAACTGCATATGCATAGCATGTAAGACCTGTCTGGACCAATGAGCATGTTATGTAAATCAATATGGTGACTTAACGCTCGATGCTCATTGAAAAAATATTTGGAACAATATTTCGAAAATGTTTTAATGATACTCAAAAATACCATATTATAAAATAATATATTTAAAATATTTATAAAACGTTATGTTAAAACTCGTTTCGAAAATTTACATAAAATTAATATTAATATTTCAAAATATCGATTTAATATTTCTTGCTTATCAAGTCATTTTCTTCACGCAGAAAAATGTGAATATTGAAAAATTAATAACGCAAGAGGAGAACATCATTTTACGAGTATTTAGTTGATTTACAATATGGATAAATATATGGATATTTTATTATATATGTGGATATTATATTTTTTATTATGCGCGGAGAAAAATTGATTAGAATAAAAAATCATAATACGTAAATATCAACTATTACAATTTCGCAATTGCAATATAAACTAAATTAAAGTTAAATATCAATATATAGTGAGGCGAGAGTTTGCATGTTCAAGGCTATAATTATGTATACACGTGTACGCATATCGGTTGCTTTATTAATTTTTATAGCACAACAGTTTTTGATTTTTATTGTTTAATTAATTTTGTTTTTTTACGCTATTATGTTGTATATGTAAATATTGCGTACATAGCGGCAATCATTAAAAATTAAAATGACATTTCAATTATTAATGTGCATTCTCTCTCATACATCTTGATTATTTAAAAAAGTTTAGAGACACAAAAAGACACTTTAAAAACTATATGCAAATACAATTCTAGAGATATGTGAAATGGCAAAATATTTATGTAAAGAAGACAAAAAAAAAACAAATAATGTGCATTATATGCGTTGCACTATAAAAATCAATTGATATTAAAAATTCATCCTTAACACGAATAAAATTACTAACGCCACTATTTCAATTTATAACATTTATCGAATTATCAAATTATACGATTTCTGGTATTATAGTCGTTTGCGATTCGATCTAACACGCATCAGTTTTCGAAACATAAATTGATTTTAAACTAAATTATTCATTGCTAGTAACAATGAATAATTTTATAAAATAAAACGAGCCAATTAACGAGAGCGTTACGCAAAATTCCAAAACTGACAACTTGAATATAATAATAATTTTGCTGCGCGAAATATTGCTGTTTCCCTCCATCTCGTAGTTTACAAACATAATAATCGTAAGGAGAATATCTCATAAATATTTAGCTACGACTATTATTTTGCAGCAAACCCGACTGAAAAAAATTATACTTATTCTCTTCCGGTTTGAATTTTAAAATATAAATCTGCGCACGAGAGAAGCGCGCGGGCAACTCGTTCTTTCATGTAAACTGAATAAATAAAGCATTCCTGTGGGTTTTCCTTCGAAAACATTAATAAATCAAACATCACATTCTTTCCCATCGCTTCTTTTGCTATTTTACTTAATACGAAACAAAAACTACTCGCGATTATCATATCAGCAGAGTTCGAGGACGAAACATGAATCGCCAGTAACTTCATAAAATTATTCTCATTGCTATCAACTCTTTTACTGTAACTCTTTTATTGTAACATAATAAGCACAAAATATGAAGGGGTCGATTTGACATTACATAACGTTTTAAAAATGCTTTGAAAAAAAATTATTATAAACTATAAAAGTATGTGTCGCGCGTCCTAGTTCTAGTAAAAGTAAAAAGTCAAATTTCCCGCTCTTCAATATCGCAGAGAAAATTGCCGCGAGATGGCGAATATGCAGACTTTCAATTGCGAATCGGATTTCTATCAGTTGCGCACGAAGCAACTGGATCACGAAAACTGAAAACGGTAACCGTTCACCGACTGGCGTATCGGCAAATTTTACATAGAAGCCTAATCAGCCATAAAGAAGAAGAAGAAGAAGATGATGAAAACAATAATTCGATGTGATCGTGTATCGTGTATCGTGTTACAAAGTGTTACAATCTCCTCCGTTAATTTTTCATAACCTTTTTTTCGTATTTGTAATTAATTGTGACCAGTGAGCAAGAGAGAATGTGCCACGTCCCGCTTGTTTTCTGACAGACGTTCAGATTCAGATTATTAAAGGTAATTCTACTTTTATTCTAATTTCCGTGACAATCTCTCTTGTAATTCATTACGTCGGTTTACGGTTTCATCAAAATAACCTTCGGCCGCTCGTGCAATCTATAGATATAGCGTTGATGATGAATCATTGCTTTCGTCTTGTCTCACGACGATCAGGCTATATGATGTTATTTCATGACTGCAAATTGTTTATCTCGCCCTCGTGTGTCGCCATGGTGACACTGCATTGTCAATCGTGCGAGCACGTGATGCGACAATTGTGTGCCGTACGTCAGATGCAGGCGCGAGATTAATCATTTCTATTTACGGTATACGATATCTCTAATTTTCGTTCCACAGTAAAATTCTCTAATTAACTCTCTCATGATATTTCAATTACTTAACTAATTATCCGTTTCTTTCTAATTTGTGATACAGTGCTTTTTCTTAGTTCTCATTTTTTAAAAGAAATTTTCTAATTGATAATATTATAAGATAATATTTTCTATAATATTCTCTCTTTAATATATATTTTAATTGTGTAAACTTAAATTCGAATATATATGTATATACGACTTCTTCGCATAAAAAAATTTACAAATCAAAATAAAATCCATTTTATTGCTTAGAGTTTAACGAATATAATTAAAATAAAAAAAAAGAGAGAAAAAGGATAATATAATATAACTATCGAATATCTTTAGAATTCAATTTGGTGAAAAGAGAAATTTAAATATATACACTATACACTCAAAAAATAGTCTTGTGATTACAACAACGATTTTCTAGGTGCGAAAAATTAATTGATGTAGATAAATGATAACAAATATTGTGATATGCTTTACACTGAACCAATCTAAATGATAGAGACAGAATTTATATCTCTCTGAATTGTTAGTAAAATTTACAAAGAAAGTCTTTCTGCATCTATCCATATATATATGTTAAGATTAATCATACTTGTTATAAAATTCTTACACAGAAAAATCCAATGCAGTGATAAATATTTGGCAGCGAAATCTAAATTTGCCAGAAGATATTACTAGAATTTGCTGCTATAAATTCTACATATTACAAATAATTTCAAGCAGATACAAAAAATAGAGATAAATTTTTATAACATTTAGAGATCTACCATCAGCAAAATATTTTTTTGAGTAATATAATTCAGCATCATTGATATATTTTGTCGAATCTATTCATCGTCTCGCTCAATACATGATGAGTAAAAAGATGTACATATATTTACATATATATATATATTTATATATTCATCTTTTTACTGATTAAGCCGATAAACAGATTCGGTAGAGTATATCAATGATGCTGAGAATTATACAATACATTTAAAAAAATATTTGGCTGATGGTAGATCTCTAAATGTTATAAAAATTTATCTCTATTTTTTGTATCTGCTTGAAATTATTTGTAATATGTAGAATTTATAGCAGCAAATTCTGGTAATACCTTCTGGCAAATTTAGATTTCATTGCCAAATATTAATCATTGCATTGGATATATATGAGTTTCTATACAATTATATATATATAGAACGATCTTTGTGAGAAACGATTTTTCTGTGTACCACAATCAAACTCCTTGCTAAACTTCTCTACAATGATAAAATAGATTTTATTTTGATTTTGTAAATCTTTTTATGCGGAAAAATCAAATAAGTATATACATATATCTAACTGAAATTATTTCGAATAAAGTCGTGTTTGATTATGAAACTTTTATATCATTCTAAAATTTCCGTGACTCGTTAAAATTAATTGTATAAAAAGTAAAAATAAAACATGTAAATTTAAATTTTTATTATTTGTAAATTATTTATTCAACATTCAGATTCCGATATTAGAAAGCTTAGAACTCACTCGCACGAAAAATAATGCGGATATCTTCTAACGAAAGAAAAAAAATTTCTCGCAACGAGAAAACATGTGTAAACAGATCCAAGATTTACGTCCTACACAGATTGTCTAAAAATAAACTTCAAATATTATTGCGCATAGTTTTTGCGCTGGAGACGCGTTTAATCTTCTCCGTTCCTTTGTTCACCGTCGATTTCCTCAGCTGTTGCTGCTGCTTCTTTTTCTTTTGCTTCTTTTTCGTGACCTTTGGCTTACCCGAATCCGATGAAACGTCATCCGATGTCGTGCTCTCGCAGAAGGCGTCACGGTAGCACGATCGCCCCGGTTTCACCTTTGCACCGACACAGGTGGTGGTGGCCACTGTGCCGATGCCGCGGAATTTCCGGCGCTGTTCGAGCTTCCACTGTGGCCTCTTCGGCGATGTGTTCGACGCTGCTAGCAGCTTCAACGAATCCGCCTCGATAGTTAGGAAAGAGGAAGAGATTTTCACGCTCCTCGCGTCTTTGATCCTAGAATCGAAGTTTACCGCCCGTTGCCAATCGAGTTTCGAACTCTTTTTCTTCGACGTCTTCTGCCCGTCCGTTCGCGCGGATGTCTTCAGCTGGGACGCGTTCTTCGCGACACCCTGTCGCTTCCGCCGCGATTTCTTCCGCGTTTTCCTCACGTCGTCTTTGTCTTCATCATAAACGAGCAACTGTACTTTCTTGGACCGCGTCTGTCTAAAAGGAGATGATAAAACATCCGATAGAATGTATTTTTTCTAAAGTATTTATATAGGTTTCGAGAGTGCGATAGATTTTAGACTCGGTTAGAAACACAATCAAAAATTTTATTCCGATATGTGTGACACCGTGTATAGATTGAGGAGTAACTCACTTTAGCGTGACCTCTTCGTCCGTGGGATAGTGCATCGGAGCGTATCTGGAAACACTCCAACTTAAAGGTGTCTTAACGAACGCATCGACGAGACGTCCCGTATCGTTGCCCTCCGCGGCAGACGGTATACCCGTCCAAATCTGCCTCCTCAATGACGTTAGCTTGATTCTCGCATCTCGATTCGTCGGCGATATCACTGATGGATTCTTCGTCGTTCTGATAGATACGAATCGATTATATAATTTTGCGAATAAATACTTTACAACACAAACATTATTGTTGAATACATAATATATTGCTTCCATTATCATTTTATTAGATTAAATTATTAATATGACCAAATTATTAATATATTATTATTATTACATAAAACAATAAAGCGGATTAATATGCATGAAGTGGGAAATAATTGATAAAAAATAAAAAATACCTATTTTACGAATTGATATTTCTAGCAATTTTTATTAAAAATGGCGCGAAGATAATTGAACGTGTAAAATAAAATTCTTTTGAATTTTTCAAAAGAATTTTTTTATCTTCACTTATTATCGTACGATTGGCTTTTATTAGCCTGTTTAAGTTATATTACATATTTAAGTTATATTGAGAGCCATATATATATATATATTTTTTTTTTATTTATTTATTATTATTATTTATATCTTAAAATGTAATGTATGCATAATGTGATATGATAAAAAAAAATAAACATACTTTCCGAGAGATGTTAGATTTTGTTAAAAATTTAGTGATAGCCATGAAAGAAACGTCAATTTTAATTTTTACCGATGATTTTTGTATATCTTCTTTGGAGTGGAAGGGGACGAAGAAGAAACGACAATTGACACTTTACCCAAGACATCGCGGTCGTTGGTGAGTCCTCCGATAATCTTCGCGCGGCAACAACTCTCCGAAAGATGCACTGCGAGGTCTGACGATTTCCGGTAGAATCAGCGTTTTATTCCATTGTCTTTCATCTCTTTCGCCCGTCTCTCTCTCGGAAAGCTCGATAATCTCTTTACGATGGTCTCGCATGTTCGTCCATGCAACTACAAGATCCGCACAAACGCACACATGTCGATATATCGTACAATTATAATTGACATTGAGATATTATTGGATTAATAAATATACATACCGTCATATTCTCTTCCTTCGCTTCTTACGAAACTTTCATCAGCCGAATCGGTCAAATCACATAAATCGCTACCTGGATCCGCGATCGGTAAATCCATTACTGCACGTTGCGTCTATCGACAAAAATATTTGTTATTTCTGATGATGAAGATGTCGCGATACGTTTTTCTATAAAATTCGTCATGTAATTTTTAACACTCTCCCGAATTAACAATAAAATAATTATAGAGATATACCAGATTTCTTTTGCGCTCCAAATATATTCTTCCCGCGACGTCCCTTTTCGCTCTCCTTCTGTAAAGACCAATACTTCTCGGTGGAACGAAAGTCGGTGACGGCGGAGGCGCACAAAGATACCGACGACGATCCGCGAGGGAATCTCCGCATTCGCTGGACCATGCAGCATCCGTGTACTCGATTCCTTCCTCCTCCGACGAGAAGCTCTCCTGCGAGATGTCTCCTTCGTCGCTAATCAAAATTCGTTGGAATTGTAAAAATTTTCCGTGACGTGAGATACAGAACTGATATAATATAAAACACGCATTATTATAAGAAGGCTATACCTTGAGTAATCTGTCAAATCGATATTGGTAGGCTCCTCGGCGCTGGATCCTTCTTTCGTCAATCTGGCTATGATCTTATTCCGAAGTTTTTCCTATCGAATCCACGTTTATTCAGGATTTGTTGCAAGGTCCATCTTAAAATATTAGATAATTACGTAAATTAGATTTCTCGCACTTCAAATTCACAGAATGTAGAGATTCACTATAATTCGTTAAAATAACATGCTATTTTTTACTTACTTATTAATACAAGTTCCGTGGAAGCACATGAATAATTCATTGAGTAAATTTGTGATGAACAGAATTCGATGGATTTGAATTTTGACTTTTATACGGTATAAAAAAAATGTATAGTGTCCGTATTTTCTTGCGTGGAAGTTAGTATAAGTATTTGAATGTGAAAAATGAAAATTTACTTTCCGTGTAATATCATATTTCGATATAAAGAAAGTGCAAGGAAAGTATAATCGAAATATTAATTAAATAGACGACGTTACCTTCATCGGATCCTGATCGAAAAAATCGAGTAGGGTCTCGCAGAAAGCCTTGCCAATCTGTTCGTAGTCCTGAGCGGAGAAATGAGTTCCGCATCTCGAACCGATCTTGGTACCACCCATGGATGCCTCTATGGTGTAACTGTTTTGAACGCCCATCGACCATACGACCACTCTACCCGTACCTTCCTTTCCCTTTTCAACGTGGAATTTGCAATTTTCGAAAGAAAACTAGAATTGTGGTAGCAAGAAAAGTAATTGCTCGTGTAACTTGGACAATAAGCGATGAAATAATGAGAATCGATTAAAGAGATTATTATTATTTATTGTTATTATTATTGAATAATAAAATTTTCGAATTTTAGTTTAAAAATTGTATTTGTCGTTAAAATTAAATTTTTTGGGATATTTTATACCTTGTCAGCTGCGTTTTTGTGGAGCATTAGCGGAAATACTTGTTCCGATAATCTTCCGTTGCATCCGGCTCTTTTGCTCTCACAACCGTAAGCGAATATATTATGCTTTCTCGAGTGAGCGTGAAGGTCACAGTATATAGCCACTCCACATTCCTCGAGGAGCCTTCGTATCATCAGCTTCGTATGCCACACGGACGGATAGCTCTCCCGCATTACGGTTCTGTATTGCCGGTTCAAGTCTTTACCAGACAGGGAACACCGATTGTTACCCACTATAACACCGTCCGGATTCAACATTGGTACTAATTTGAAGACGAATCTCTCTCTCAGCTCCTATAATAATCGTGGGATATTAGCGCCAATTGTTGAATCGTTTCTAGCTCTTCTCCAGCGCATATTTCTTCATATCGATAAAATTTTCTTTCAGCGATACGTTGATGATCGCTTGCAGCTAATTCACGTTTACATACATTGGAGGTACTCCTAGTTCGAACCTTGAATATTCTGAAGATTTATCTATATAATTATAAATCTTACTCTAGCCCGATTCGTGTCGCCCGTGAGGAAGTCGATAATGCCTTTCATTGTCCAACTCGACGGCGTCTCACCTGGATGCACCCGGGCCGTGATAACGACGCCCCTCTTTCTTCGCACCGCTTCATCGTGTGTCGGTGCGGTGATCGTCAAGTAATACACGCTGTTTCCGGCCAGGCTGCGGCACAGCAAGCGTAGCTTGGTGAATCTTGTTTTCGCGGGATCGGCCACGATTTCGCCAAGATATTCCTGATACGTTTATGCGCGTAATTAGAGAGGTACATCGAGATTTAATCTACGACGGGACGCAACGAATACAATCGTTTGTCCTGGGAATCGTTTATATTTATTAAAATTCTGCTGAATAATATGCATTCTTAGCGACCGTGGCAATACATTTCGCGCAATAATTACTAAGAGAATTCTCATTTATCCGCACACCCTGTTTTCTCGCTATATAAGAAGAAGACGGCGCGAGTCGATCGAAATAAAGTCCGCCAATGAAATATAAATGTTGTTTATGATTTATGGACTTGTTATTTGTAGGATAATCAATTTTTACCTGGAGATCGGTGTATGTATACGGATAGCAATGTGCCAAGTAAACGATATCGCGATCGTGAGGAAACGAGATGTTGAACGTTAACGTGTGTTTCTCCTTCTCCTCGTCGCTCCTGCAATTATTTACCCACAATTTTTAATCGCGCGTCGCACGAATTACGAGATTCATAATTTGAAATCTTCATTATCACTTACGATGAATCGTTGTTTCGGTAATATGCGATATTGTCGCCGCATCTTCTCCATCCTACGGATCGAGTACGGGCATCTTCCGTAGAGTAAAGAAGAGGCTTGAGGCCTTCGTTATAGAGGCTTTCTTCTTTGCACATATTCACGATCGAAAATCTGTAAACGTAACAATTCGCGCAATTATTTTGTAGAGACTAAATTATGTGCGTTTATACGTATTTTTAAGTTTATTCGCTCTAGTTATTTATACATAAATTATATTTAATAATAAGTATTAAAAATTACGTTATATACATTATATATAGTTTATCGTTTCGACAATATTAATTTGAGAAGATTGAAAAGCACAGAAAAAAGCTAATAATAATTAAACGACAAAAAGCAAATTTTTTTTTTTTTAATCTGAATCCAGATTCTTTCTTATCTAACGTGTTTCTAATTTTACCTGTATGTAATTCTGCTTCTCGTATTGGATACTTTGAAATAGTACCATTGCGTATGCCTCTGAGTGTAGAGATCCCTTCTTAGGTAGAGCTGATAATACGTATCAGTTATTTTCACTACTTTGCCGAGATTTCCCGATTCGAATCGCGACTCGAATCGTAAATCCGTACTGTCCTCGTTCAGTTGAGACGCCTCAGCGACAAAATAAATATTGTTCTCGTTAGCGGCATCCTTAGCATCCTTTGCATCTACGGTGCACGTGGTCGATTCCCCGGAAAACTCCACAGGGAACGGTAATACCGTGCTACCGCCCACACAAGATCGGCTAAACTAAAAATCCTTATTTTCAAACTCTCATTATAATTCTCATTTTGTAATAATATTCTCGTGAACCAATAGAAAAAAAAAAAATCAACGTTTGTCAGATTGGTGCATCCTTAAACACTTGTCGCGGTCTAATGTATTATACAATACATATGTCGATCGAATTCGCACGGATTAGTACACACACACACACACATGTATACATATGTATATATATAGATACCGAGTCTCTCGATGACTTACACTTACATAATTAGTAACGTTGGTTGGGAAGTAACGAAATATCACCGTTCCAAGCTCGTCGCCGATCGGCTTCGGTCTTGGTTCCTTCCCTGTTGGGATATAAAAGGCTTCCGGAGTAGCAGAATTGTATTCTATGTGACGAATTCGTTCTGGGATTACCTAGGATTATTTTGCCTCGATTAATTATAAATTTAATTAATATATATAATTATAATACATGAATTAGCTTACATTAATCAAAGTAAAAGAAAGAAATAATTTTTCGTATATATTTTCTTAAAAAAATTCAGATTATCGAAATGGCCTTTTATTTTTAAATAACAGAGGATCGCATCGGTTACTTTTGTTCCGATACTCATTCCTCTCTTGAAAATCACGGCGTGCAAGTGCGTTAATTTTTACCTGACATTCGGTCGGCCACCTAGCCGTTTCTTGAATGCTTCCGTCGACGATGCACCGTGCATCGAGAACCGCCCGAAGAGTTTCCTTCGAGGAGCACCGATGCCTAGACAAACTCAGGGGTATCGCGAACAGCGCCGACTCCACATCCCGTCTCAGAGCCGAGCCATCGTAACGTTCGAGTCGAGATACTTGCAACTCTTGTGGTGCTAGATCAGAAAGCATGCCACCTGCATCGTCCCCCCCCCCCCCCAAAAAAAAAACTTTTATCATTGTGTCGCCTAAGATGAAATTACGTTTTCTATAAACTTAATGTTTTTGTTACCACCTCGCTCTGTTTACTAATAGATAGATATTGTAAATGAATAGAGGAAGTTATGGTACATTCATCGATTAATGATATTGTGCGTTTTGAGGATTAAGATAACGTTTTCGCTTATTGGCGGAAAATTAATCATCTTAACGATATACGTGTAAAGTAATTATATATTAATAAGCAACACAAGTGTATTGAAATAATATGAAGTAAATATTTAAATTTGAAAATTGCATTAGATATTATTGTTAAAGTGTATTAATAAACATGATCGCTTATGAGAGATTGATTGGGTACAAAAATGTTCGCAATGACTTTACGACTTAACGACTCAACATCTTCATTACATTGTTACAAATGCATTATTTTTCTACCTCCATTGAATAATGCATCGGAATATATAGAAATTAATTTGTCGGGTGAACAATGATGTTAATTTTATTAATCGTAAACCGATGATAATTATTCTTGTTTCTTCTCATTAAAGCTCACCTGGGATAGGTTGGATCGGGAATAGCATGGCTTGAAGCTCTCTCACTCTGCTGTTCGACACCGCTTTCATCATCTTTCGTTATCTCTCGTCAGTCCCGTCCTCGTCTTGCTCGTCCCGATTGTCGACGTCCACTGCGAGTATCGGCGATGTTTTTCCGCCTCTAGCATTCTCGTGCCAATCCGTGTAATCCTCCTTCGTCGGTACTTCCTCCCCGAGGAGATACTTGACAATCGGATTCTTCATCTTTATCCACATAAGATTTATCGTAAGATGAAAGTGTCAAGAGTAAATAAATGAGAAGATTTATGGAGATGGGCACAATCGACGAGAGGATACAAGTTATTACGAACTATTCGGAATTTACGGTAGCTTCGACCTGGTGAACGCTAGAGAGGAACTTGAGCCGCGTTGCTGAAGAGATTGAGTGGAACGTTTCCTTGGATGATTGCCTGACAACCGTCGCGAATCGTGGGCGGAGCTACGATCGGAACGATTGTTCGTTAACCGCTCTTTTGTTCCAGAAAGCCGCCAGCGCGGCTCATCGACATAATATCTCGTCGGGCTTGGTAATTCGACGTTCTCTATCGACATTTCCAAAGCACCATAGAAGCGCGTTAAAATCGCAACCGACACGGGAAATACCGTCGCGGAGAATTCGAAAAAGTCGTGTTCAAAGATATTAAATACAATTGGAAAACGATTAAAAACTATCTAATTCAAAGAGAACGCTCTGTTGAAAGAATACTATTGAGCTGAGTTTTTTTATTTGTGTTTAATTTACGTGGCTGATATTTGAGTCAAATTATGTTTATTTTCATTACTCGTCGATGTGTTGTCATTTATTTTGATATCCAACTTGTTGTGCAAGAGAGACCTACTTTATATAAAACATGACCAGAGTTTCGCCAAAAAGAGTTTTATTAGTGATTAAAAAATTATATATATATATATATATATATATATATATATATACACACACATAATAGCTACGTTACTTCTTTATTAATTATAATTTATCATAGAGCAATAACAAGTATGATTCAATTGTACAATTTCCAACTCAAACATCTTTATATATTCATATTTTTTTATCTGCATATTTATTTTCTGTTTCCTTTTAATTTTTATATTATCCGAAAGTTAGCTTTTTAATATGTACGGTATGTCATACGTGAATAGTGTCAAGTTATAGTATTTTAAGATAATTGATTACATAGTGAATTTGTATTTGTCACAAGAATCATGAACTGTACATATAAACTGTAAGGGTCGCTACAAGAGGAATTAGAAGGCGCTCTACCTGGCCGTACCGGGTTTTCCGTCCAGATTATTGATCAATCAACGCACGCCGGTCTAAGGAGAACGGAACGTTTCAGTTTATCATCTTGGAGCGATCGATACGATTCCAATTGATAGGTTTAGCTAACAAGTTGCCTCCAAAAGTTTCATCAAGCGTACACGCAATCGCCGACTTTTAACAGTCCGCTTTAGTCATAATAATATTGCCGTCCAATTGCATACGAAACTATAATATTTGCATTAATTCATTTTCAATTTCAACAGTCGGACTATTCTTGCTTTGTACGTTTATTTGATTAAAATATTCCATCTACGATATAATACAGTATAATGACATCTGCATTACGGAGTCTTGAAATACTTAAATATTTATATTATTGAAGTTTATATTACAATCTTTGAAATTTTTTTAACTTTCCGAAAGTTCTATTTTTCATCATTTTCAAACATATTCGACAAAGTCGAAAAACAGATGCAAAACTGATATAACACAATCGACTTTAAGTTTTTGAAAGTTAAGTGTATTATATCACTTGCTTTGTGGTATTATGGAGAAATTTTGATTTTCCATCGTAAATTAAATGTCTTGTGAATAAACACTTGCTTATTTATTTCAGATAAGAGTATCTCGGAAATCACAGCAGAAATAATATTGAAACCTAATTCAACATGGGACGTACGGTGACTGTCGCCGTTTGCACGTTAAATCAATGGGCGATGGACTTTGACGGAAATTGCAGAAGAATTTTGCAGAGTATACAAGAGGCAAAAGATGCTGGCGCCACTTATAGAAGCGGTCCAGAGCTAGAGATTTGGTAATTACATTTGAGAAAATTGATTTTGCCGTTTGTGAAAATTTTGTAGGAATTGCTTTCCCGAGCTTCCAGATTTTTAAGTGACCTAGCGACATTGTAATATTCCACTTACATACTATATATATTTATTATAGATTATTTTATATAATATAGTTATATTCTTAAATATTTATTCAACAGCGGATACAGCTGCGAAGATCACTTTTATGAATCGGACACGTTGCTTCATAGTTGGGAAGTTTTAGCGGGCCTTTTAAAGTCCAGCATTTGCGAGGATATACTAATAGACATTGGTATGCCGGTGATGCACAAAAACGTGACGTATAATTGCAGAGTGGCTTTCTTGAATCGACGGATTTTACTGATTAGACCGAAAATGCGGCTCTGCGAGGATGGTAATTACAGGGAAAGCAGATGGTTCTCTCCTTGGACAAAAGTAATGAAACATTGTGCTTTACAATCGATCGAAAGTTGCGATCGTGTACGCGATAATTCGTTATATGTCTTATTGGATATGTTAGGAACGTATGGTCGAGGATTATTTTCTGCCGCGAATGATATCGCAAGTCACCGGTCAAACTGTAGTACCGTTCGGGGATGCAGTTATCGCGACCAGGGACACATGTGTCGGTTTCGAAATATGCGAGGAACTTTGGCATCCAGCCAGCAATCACATTCCGATGTCACTGGACGGCGTGGAAATTATTGCAAATGGTAAAAATGCATTTTATGCTATGGCAATATAGACTCTTTTTCTTTTTTGATTTCTTTAATGTGCTATTTTTATATTTTGCAACATATGGTATATCTAAAAATGCACAAAATCACAATTTGACAACTTTTGTTCAATTCTTTTCATTGCTTGTATGCTCTACTAAATTAAAAAGATTGAATCTAATATTGATTTATTTTTTGATTATTAAAAGGAAGCGGTTCGTATTTCGAATTGCGTAAAGCTTACGTCACTGTGGACCTCGTTAAATCGGCTACTTTTAAGGCTGGCGGCTGCTACATGTTTAGTAATTTACGCGGATGCGACGGCGGCAGATTATATTTCAATGGTGGCTCCAGCATCACTCTCAATGGCAATATATTAAATCGCGGAAAACAATTCGCTCTCGAGGACGTGGAAGTGACCGTCGCTACGTTCGATCTCGAAGATATAAGGTTTTGATCTGAAACAACTATTCTAACAATAAGTCGGATATTCCTCAATTTATTTCGAAATAATTAAGAAAAAACTTTTCGGATACACCGAGTTGCTATTTGGAAAATAATGTCAAATGGAATAACATAATGTATTGTTGTAATATTTAATTCTTTGATAGGAATTATCGAAACAGCATCAGATCGCGATCACATGCGGCAGCTGCGTCGGAAAGTTATCCGCGCGTTAAAGTAGACTTTGCGCTCACGCCGGAGAATCTTATGTCGAATCCACCGGATCGACCGCTCGACGGAGTCCAGGATGTGTATGGTGATGATGATGGGCAGTCGAGACTCATATATCATACTGCAGAAGAGGAGATTGCAATGGCACCCGCGTGCTGGTTGTGGGATTATCTCAGGTGCGAACAAAGACTTTTTAAGATGTTTAATCTTTTAATATTTTCTTTTTATATGACATGGTTATAAAAATATTTGTTTATACTGTGCCTATCGTATGTGTTTTAGACGATCTTGTCAAGGAGGATTTTTCTTACCATTGAGCGGTGGTGTCGATTCATCTTCCTCGGCGTGTATCGTATATTCAATGTGCGAAATGATCGTCGAGTCGGTCAATAAAAGAGGTAAGATGTGCACTGTTTCCTCTTGACTTACGAAAATTAAAAAAAAAAAAATATATATATATATATATATATTTTGCATTCAGATATCCAGGTTTTAGCGGACATTAGAAAAATTGTCGGCGATTGTGAATATGTACCGGTCGATCCGAAACAATTGTGCAACACTATCCTGGTCACGTGTTACATGGAAACGGAAAATTCATCGGCAGAGACCAAGGCCAGAGCGGCAGAGTTGGCCAATCAAATAGGATCCTATCATCACGGTGTAGTTATAGATACCGCGATATCGGCGATTTTAGGGATTTTTCAACAGGTTACCAAGCTGACGCCGAGATTCAAAGTGCAGGGTGGATCGCCTAGAGAGAACCTAGCGTTACAAAATGTGCAGGTAATCACTCGATATCTTTGATTGATGGCACTAATATTTTGATCGTTAAATTACCTACTTCTATATTTTTAGTATTTTGCTTTCAGGCCCGATTACGGATGGTAATCGCTTACTTATTCGCTCAATTAATGTTGTGGGTCAGAGGCCGTCCGGGTGGTCTCTTGGTATTAGGGAGCGGTAACGTGGACGAGGCCTTGCGCGGTTATCTCACCAAATACGATTGTAGCAGTGCAGATATTAATCCTATCGGTGGTATTGCGAAAAACGATTTAAAGAAATTCCTTTTATACTTTAGGTACGCGTGTATGAGAAATAATTTGCGATACTATTTATGATATTAGTTACATACTCACGAATTCAAAAGTTAAGATAGTAAAAGTCGTACTTGTCGTTTTTGAATTTCAGACGCAAACACGGAATATCCGCTTTAAGCAGTATCCTGGAGGCACCACCTACGGCAGAATTGGAACCGTTGCAAGCAGGACAGCTAGCACAATTGGACGAAGTAGACATGGGTATGACGTACAAGGAGTTGTCGATCTTTGGACGACTAAGAAAACAGAATTGTTCCGGGCCTTTTACAATGTTTTGCAGACTTGTACACATGTGGGATCATTGTACTCCGAAAGAAGCGAGTATATGCACACTTTAATAGTAAGTTGCAAATCCTCTTGGAGCCAAACTTTCAATAAACTTTTATTCCAGGTTGCTGATAAAGTAAAACACTTCTATAGGTGTTACGCTATAAATCGTCACAAGATGACAATATTGACTCCATCTTGCCACGCAGAGACATACAGTCCCGATGATAATCGATTCGATCACCGTCCCTTCCTCTATAATCACAACTGGAAGTGGCAGTTTACGGCAATTGACAAACAGGTAAGAATCATGCGGAAGAAAGTTTATCTTGCCTCGAGTTCTAAAATATCGGAATGTGAGAGGAAACGCTGTGCCGCCGAAGTAACATCGCGATTACATCACACATGTGAGAATGTGATACATTGTGGAGCAAGATCTCATATACAACGTAAAGTCTGGCGTGTCGCGCGCAAGATGGCCTGTAAAGGATGAATTAGACCTTTTTCGTCGAGTTCAATTCGAGTATCAACGACGAGATCGAGCTAGAAAAATAATTAATATGTTGGAAAGTTTTCGTACATTTCTCTCGACATAAAGGTTAGCAAGCGAATAATTGAATGACATAGTAGATAGTATGGAAAATATAATGATAGCATAAAACGATGCTTTGCCAACCCTTGGAAATCTAATCTTTTTTTTTTTTGCAATTTCGTTGTGGATTAAATTATTTTCAGATAAAACGACTCAACAGCGAAGAGAAACCGTTCAGATCAGATAAGGCTGCTCCAAAAGTACTCGCCAAGCCCAGATACGTACCGATCAGCTCCGTAATCAGCAGTGAGTAAACAAAACAAAGTGCCTGCATTAATGAAGCACGTCGAGCACAACGCATTTCGGCCGACAAAATCGTCCTAATCGCCAAAATACGGCGAAAACACCCACCGGAAAACCTACCTCCAGAGCTGCACACAGGCAGGTCAAAATGATCTGCCTCGAAATGTCGAGCCAACTTGTGCACATCTATATTTCTCCACCGTGCTTCTTGCTGCTTCTATCAAGAAGTCATCACCGGCATCATTCTCTGTTACAGATAAGACGCATCCAGGAGTAGTAGTTTAACCGTAGCCGTAGCACTCTCTTATCATTTTGACATTGCAGCGCTGCGATAAATGGACATGATCTGTACTTGAAGTGGTCAATGATGGACCTTATCGTCAAGCGAGTCGCTTTCGAGATTAATATTTAGGAAACTTTTGTAAACAAGGAAGTATCGAAATATGAAAGATATTTTGAGAAAGTTGAATTATGTGAAAGTTGATAAAATTAATCTATTAAATAAAAAATATATGATAAAGATTTGATGCATAGATTCTAATTATGATATACTTTCCGAAATCATCCAAAGATCTTTGAGAGTTCTGGGCTAACAAAATTTGATGAATGATACAATTGCAGATATATATTGTACAAAAATATTCAGAAAACTCTTATATAATTAAATTAAAAATTTAACTTGGAAATTTTTTGTCTTAATTACAATCTAAAAAACAAAACATAAAATGTAAAGAAAGTATGGTATCAAAGCCAATGCTTGGAGGATCGACATATAGTATTGAACGGAGCATGCGGCAAGATTTCTTTGTTTTTCATATTGAGCGACTTGGAAAGAGAGAAGTAGATGTGCACGGATCTCTCATTCTATTCTCGTTTCATTGGTTGAATTTTGTCTAAGGATAAGGGAAACAGTATTGTATTCTTATAAGTTGGGAATATCTTTAACCTTATTGCTACTTATAAGTGTAACATATATGAACATAGCATATAAAAGTAATAATATTATATACGTTACAAATAATTTGTAATATAATGTCTGCCTGTTTATTGTTCAAACCAAATGGGTTGAACAAAGATGTATAAAATTTTGAGATCCTTCATGGCCCCATAGTTTTATGAATCGCTACTACCCACACCTCGTCTTGTCTCTTTCTACGTCTGTCAACACGATTTCGGTTCCAGTACTATATATTCCAGTACTATATGTCGATGGCTTGGAGTAATGCTTTATAGCTTTATACTTTTGCAATCCATGCTATCACTTCTTGTATGGTTATAAGTTATTCCTATATTATATTAGAGCAATGTAAAGCACACAATTATTAAATGCACGATGATTGAGGCGGAATATTAAATAGCTACATTTATCGAGTATATATAATATTAATTTTTATTATCTCTCTCTTCTCTCACAAATGTATATATATAAGAGCGCGTAACCACATTTTATCGTTAACGTACGATTTATAAAGATCGTTAATGGACAGATGGACAGCTAAGCTGCTCAATTAATAAAGTGATCGCTTAATAATCAGTAGACCTGGATTCGATCCTGGCTCATGACCTATCTTGTAGGTTGAAAATCATATTTGAGGGTGAAATTTACAACATCCCCGGATCCCCCATTGTTGTAAAAACAAACCTAGAACGAAGAACCATAAATTCTTATTGTAGTGAAAGATAAACAAAACATGGTTTTGCATCCTAGGAATGAAGGATGGAAGTACAATAAAGAACGCTGACCTGATCTGGATCTAGCGATCGCTAAATAAACGTCAATGGAATCAGACAATGCAATCGTGCTCTAAAGAAAATTTACAATCTCGTGGGACGCATAAACAACATATTAAATATTCATGTATTCATTTTAGCTACACTTTCTATGCACTTTCCGTTTTTTTATTTCAAACTTGTGATACATCTATTTTGTCTAAGCGCCAAAAGTGGAGCTAAAAGCTGTATTATACATCGTAAATTCACATGCATACGAACAATGATAGCCACACATACGCTCTTATAAACAATAATATTCACGCATGCAATCATACACTCGATTCGCAATTATATGTTAAAAACATGCCTGACGGTGTGAAATTTGTCCAATCCAATATGATAAAAATATACCATCCTATTATATATATATATATATATATTAGAAATGACACATGTTTTGTACTAATATTTTGAGATAATTTTATTCAAATAATGTAAAAACTATTCTATTGTTCGAAACAAAGTTTCAGATTTGAATATATATATAAAAAAAGACATATAAAAATATACTTATAAATGAAGAAACTTTGGAATAAAAAATTCTTTTAAAGAATTCGAATGTGTGCATGCAATGTGATTAAATAATAATTAGTATAAAGTATTTTTATTTTTCAAGATTGGATAAATTTTGCACGCTACGCCATAGCGATTTTTTAACCATAATCGCTCACTTTTTCTGCAAGAAGAAGAAAGTCGCTCCTGCAACCAAACAATTCCATAAATATAGGACTATATATCCTGTATGTAGAGAATTATCTATAATATTATTAATAAAGTCAATAATTAAAATTATTATTAAAAGCTTTAATAATAATAATAATGATAATAATAATATAATATATATAATAAAAATAATATAGTAATGACAAAAATTATTAAGTACTAAGGATGAAAAGAATCGAACGCATCAGAAAATTGATAGCATTTCTTGTAAATGTAAAAATAATAGTAAATTATTATGATAATGATCAAGTCAAATTTTACATCGATAATTTTTGCTGGAGAAATAGATGTAATTTTACGACTGAATACTGAACGTAAATTAAATAGCGATGGAAATATAGATATATATATATATATATATATATATAACATTATCATTTAAAATATAATGTTAATATCAATAATAATAATAATAAAAATAATAATAATAATAGTAAAACGACATAAAATACACGCGCAACTTATTATACTTGATTGACAATGTGCGACGACAAGTACCGTTATCCTTGAGTATTTTCTCCAAGGTGTAAGTGCAATATATTCTCATATTCCAATCCGCGCGCGTTCACTATACAAATATTGTATACATCATTATTATTTGTAAGCAAAAAATAATCGCGGATTAACCGGTGCCCGTGTATGTGTGCGTAGTGTTTCCGTCGTTGATATAACTATTTACAATATACGGGGATGAGCATCTTTCGGCGGAGCATTAGCACCCACGCCGAAGTAATTGAGCTTAAAAAAAAAAAGACGAATACGGTTATATATGTAGAATTAAATATCAGCATAGTCTCTCTCTAGTCGTATGTTATTTACAATAACAAATATTATCGAATGCTCTTGGCATGATGTTATTGACCATCGGATGCATTTTGTAATATAATTGGGGATATTTTAAGAAAAATAAATCTAAAATTGAATAAAACACTTTGTTGTAAAAACATCTATATAATAGTAAATATCAAATGCTATTAAACAATTCAACAGATGAAAAATAAGTCAAATAGCATAGCTATTGCTCGACTTATTGTTAACGAAAAATTGCAATGGGCAAGTTAGCGCGTTCGCGCGCTCCGATAAAAGAACTCCTTCGGGAAACACTTGAAATAATTGAATATTTAATCAACAATTCAACATAAATGTAATTAAAATATAATAATAATAACGATTTTATGACAAAACATCAAAGCCCATTACGTATCATTTACACGGTATAATATTACAAAGTGAGGATGTTTTAATTTTTTAATTCTTATTCCTACATGCGAGAATAGGTGACGTTTGGTATCCATTTTATAGAGCATTCGTGAAGAATCACTTTCTCGCACTCGTCCGAGGGTTTAGGAGACTGTACTTTGAGAGATCGTGCTTCAAGGAGACGCGGCCTTTTTAACCCTTTGACAAGCGCATTTCGAGTCTTTTGCATACTGCGAAGAGAAGCAAATAAACATGCTTATAATTATATATTTATGTACATATATATATCATATACATTTAGTTTATATATATGTATAACAAAAAATGTATAATCTATATAATACAGATAAATATAATAGAAGATTTTCTCGCGATATGTAATCATTATATGAAAAATGCTGCTAAACAGAAGAATTTTGTGTCGTAACACTATTGCGTTTCAAAGGGTTAATCTTCCGATCTCGCTGACGAGCTTGCTGACCGGCACAGTGTTGAACGCTTTAAATTTAGAGCTCGCAAATTATGCTTTGCCGTGGCGAGCGAGTCCACGACTCGTATGTCTACGATGGGAAGAATCGAGCGGAGATATATGTATACCGGTTGTGCTCGATCCAAGTCCTACCACCTTAGAATTGCACAAAATCCCGTTTTATGTTTTCGTGTATATACATTTGTGTGTGTGTTGTGTTGTGTGTGTATATGTGTACGATCCATGTATATGCGTGCCTGTCTTGTCCCATCCCCAAGCTCAAAAAACCATGGTGCAAGAGCGGAAAAGCAAAGTGGAGTGAGTGAAGGAGCGAGTGAATTGTTACTCTTATTATATCACAGTTTACCCAAAGTGCGCAGAAGATGTGTGTGTGTGTGTGTGTGTGTGTGTGTATGTTGGGGATTTTATTAAATATATATATGCCTACTTTCTGTATATACTATCAGTGTTTAGAAATATAAACCCAATGAAAGGATAACCAAATTAAAATTTTTATTAAATAATGCGATAACATTTTATTTCTCTCATTATAATGATTAATTTAATTTATCTTCTTTCAATTGAAAGGCGTCTCAATTTAATAATAAAATCACTTATTAAATTAACAACAAAATAAAAATGTGAATTTTAATTACAGTCGATTCCCTCTTTTCAAGTGTTCCAAAAATCAACAGTTTTCCTCTAAACTAATATTCTCATAGACATAGAATATATATATATATATTTCTATGAGAATAGAATACTCATACACATAGAAATATATATATACATTTCTATGTCTATGAGTATTCTATTCTCACTATTCACATTTGCTCAATGTCGCTATATTAGAGTGAGAAAACGAGTGAAATATGTAACATTTCATATCCCATTAAAACAAGAGATGTCCATGGAAATGAAGAAAATCGACTCTCTGATTATTTTTCTAAACATTGACAGTTCAAAATCTATTTTTCATTAATAATACAGTACAAGGTCAGTCCATCTTGGACTGAGGATCTTGCCCTATTCTGTAACTTGTGCTCAAGTAACTTGAAATTTTTTTCCATTCCCTGATACCCCGATTAAAGATAATGGAAGATTCATGACGCAAATTGCGATCGGAGAAACCACACTCCTCTCGGTAATCGCGACGTCAAGAATTCCATTTTTCGCGCGCATATTTACCCATCGAGTCGAAAAGTAACGTAACTCGCCGTATATCTCTGAGAAAAAAAATCATCCGTATGATAGCCCTCTTTTCCCTCTCCTCGGCTCGCTCGCCGAGGATGATCCGCATTCCTGAAACGTTCTATCCGAGTCTTTGGGTCTGCTCGGTATCGCGCCTCCGGCCCACTATTAATATTCCATCTAAAATCTAAATATGCAATTGCGTTTAACGGTATGTGGTTATATGTATGTGTTTTGCACGCATCGACGTATGCGAATGAGTATATGTATGTCCTATGTGTTTTCTTTGTAATTCAGTATCAGTCGTCATAGAGAGTTCCAGGATTTCATTAAATTAATGTTAATTAACCATACAGTTAATCCGAATTAGCTATACAGTTAAAAATACTAAACTATAAAAAAGATATATTCTAAAAATAATTAAAAAATTCAGAACATTGTCCGAAAATATTGGGTAGAAGCGAAATTTGTAGCGTTATAATCCGTAGTATCCGTTCAGAAATTCTCTGCTCGACGCATAGAAAAAAATTCGCGACGTGCTATAATTATTATAATTTAGAAACGCGCGGTGTATTATAACCTAACACGTTGGTTGTTTTATTTTAATATATGAAAAATTATCTTCTAGATCGCTACGGCGAACATTACACTAATATTCAGTATACTAATATTCTTTCTCAAATATTTATCCTTTTTCATTGGTACCATCTTCTTTAAAAAACTGCCAGAGAAAGAGAATAACGCACAAACTTAATCATACAAGTTCTAATGTAAAAGAGAAGCTATAATACAACAACCGAGCGTTCAATTACGCAAAATGTACAATGATTTAGCGGTCGTTATTACCACGGCTCTCTTACTCTTTTGTCTTATTTTTCCTTCTCCTCGTCTTTCTCCTCTACCCATGAATTTGAGGCAGCGGAATCTAATCGATCGCACAGATCCTGCACGATATGATCTTATCGCCTTCGGACTTCGATATTCGCGTGTTCCAGGGTCACCGCTATGGGAGTCACCTGCAGGTACTTTTTCGCGCGACGTCACTCCCTTCGTCGACCTAAACTTCGAAGAGATCCAGCTCGATCGATCGACGTCACTCGCTAGATCGCCGGATTCATTGATGATGGATTCAGAAGCTGGTCGTGGTCTGTTGATGCGTCGCCTTGGTGCTCTTCGAGACCGTCTCTCGTCGCTCCGCGAGGCCGCAGCTGTCCGTGTTCCGCGAGTCCCGTTGCAACAGGCCACCCTGAAGAGTTACATCAACAAGAACAATTTCGTGTTCTTGTATACCGCGCTGTGTATTTTGTTTTGATCGTTCGAGTATCGAAGCCTCCCTATATCAGACCGTTGATTAACTTCAACGTGCAATCTTCTACTTAACACAAGTTTCAAGACTAATATTGTCTTTACGCATCTGTGCCCACCTGGAGCAACATATTGGCGAAGTTACTATTGGTGAACTTGAAGTGCCGCTTGTCGTAGAACTTTAGTAGCGCCGGACTATAAGGATGCTGTTCCTTCAGATGAAGATAATGCACTTCCGGCTCATGCGTGGTATGTCCGCATTCCTCGCAAACGTACATCTATCAACAAACAAAATACAAATAATTCACATTTAATTTTATATTTCAAGCCGGATTAGAATGAATCCGACAATGAAAGAGAGACTCGTGCAATAAAAAGTAATACAAACATTACAATACATATGTATAGGAAGTTGTTCTGAAGTTTTAAAGGAAAAAAAAAAAAAAAATATATATATATATATATAAAAAGAATTAAATTTAAAAAAAAAGGAGATTTTTTTACCTTCGCACGTCGTTCTTTATAAGCATACTGATGTTGAACACCATGGACCTTTTGGCCGTGACTTTCCAGAGAGCACCTTTGCGTGAAACTCTTCTCGCAAAGGAAACACTTGTAAGGTCGCACTCCTGTGTGCGTTCTCGTATGCCTCTTAAGGTCGAAAGTGTCGTTGAAGCCCTTTCCACAGAATGTACAAAGATAACGCTTCACATCGCTATGACACTTCATGTGACGATTAAGAAGCCGCTGGAGACTAAAATTTTTGCTGCACACACGGCAAGTGAAACGATTGGGATCATCATCCTATTAAGCAAACAGTCAAAGAACATTTCATTGTAACGGCTTCTTATAATCTCGCGGCAATATACAATATGTGATTCGATACATTTCATTACATTTCATTATATCACAACCATGTCTTTAATAATGACAATTGTATACATTTTACATGCAAAAAGATAGTTCATAAAATACTCGTGTTACCTTGGTAGGTGGAGTTCGATTCGTTCTCTCTTCATCTCGATTGACTCCAGGTTGCCTTTGACCCTCGACGGCTAAAGGATTTTTTATGCCGTGACCTCCGTTAACAAATTCTAATTGGCAGTCATTCGGTAAACCCAGCTGCGAACCGATAAGAAGACATGTTAATCCAGTTCCTCGAAGCAATTGGAAGACTGGTGACATCGGATAAAGCACTCGAATTGATTGACATTGCATAATATACGAGTAAGAGTGGCAATTAAACGAGCTACTCTTTCCACATCATGTTATATACCGAGTTATACGTTGCATCGGTACAATTGATCGCAAACTTATTCAAATAATTCGATCGGACTGTGGTTCAAATAATTTGCGGATCGATCGCGAGCAAGCCTGAAGGAAGATCGAATCAGTTCGATCCCGCTTCCGGAAGATAATTTAATCGCGAGGATATATGCTTTTGCCTGGATCAATTTGGGTCGCTTATCCCTTGTTGAAGTACACCGACCCGTTGCGAAAGAGGTGGCTCCCCGACTGGTCCAGCGGTTTGCGCTGCGCCCACGACTGTGGTGGGTGACACGACCGGACTGTGCGCGTGTTCCGCTAACGCACACGATGGCGAAGTGCCGGATGAGGCACCGTCCAAAGAACAACTAGTAGTGCCGGGACTAGGCAGACTTCCACCCACGCTGCTACCAGAATCCAACTCTAAACCTTTGAGATTAAAAAATTGAACTAAATAGTTGACGCAAAATTATTCGTAAATTAAGGAATCTTTAGTGAAAATTTCTCTGCATTATTATATTTTAATTTTACTATTTTTGCTTTTAACATAAGAGAAAGAAATCAATTTAGGTCTCTTAAACCAATGTATCCCTATTTCCCAGCGGTTGAGTAATATTGTGACGACTCACCGTTACTGGTAAAATTCAATCCGGGGCTTAAAAGCCCCTGATGCTGCTGCTGTTGTTGTTGTTGTTGTTGTTGATGTTGATGATGATGCGGCGACGCGCCGGTTTGCTGCTTCTGCTGTTGCAATTGCACTTGAATTTGCAACTGTTGATCTTGCTGGTGCTGCTGATTTTGATTAACATGCAATGCGAGTTCCGGGCGTTCTTTCGGCAATGGCTGATAACTTGATTCTCCGGCCGCATAATTCAAGCTCGCGAGTTTGGACGCGTTAAAGTGTTGCGGAGTCGTGTAGTGTCTGAGAAGGACGATCGATACGCTATTTTGTAATCTACTTCGATTAAAACTCGTGCAGTGTTCGTTATAATATTCAATTTTTAAATCGCTGCACAGATGAAAGCAAATGACAAATCAACGCAGACTTAAAATATGATTAATTTCTAAGCGAGAGTCAATTCTCATGGTAGTTTAGACGCTCACCTCGTATCAAAGCCTCTGGTTAAGGCCATGCTATGCTCGGGGAAAGGATCGACGCTGGGTTCGACGGGAGTGGTCATCTGACCGGCATCTTGACCGATTCCGCTGCTGCCAGTCGAGGCGGGCGAATGCAACGATTCTTCTAGAAGATCGCTGCCTCCGTCCTCGGTCTGCAACCTGGGCAACAAGAGATCGGCGGCATCGCTGAGGCTCTCCAACAATGCCGTATGATCGGAAGGTGAACTGAAGGTCAGGGTACCGGTGGTGAATTGCAACGGGTCTACCACAGCGCCAGTCACCATGTCCACCATCATGCCCGTGTCGGTGACGTCGTAGGAAGCATACTGGCTAGACAACAAGTCCGGTTGAATCTTGTAAGCTCCCAATTCCTCATCTTCCTCCTTAAACGTCAAACCGTAGGAGGCGCATACATTTGCACAGACATTCTGAAGGAGAGAATACTGTTTACCCTCCTGCGCATTGTACTGTGCGTGTTGAGAATTGTCCTGTTGGCCGGTATCGCATTCAATCCCGACCGCTGTCAATGGTGTTAGATATGCATTTCCTGAAATAATAATAATAATAATAATAATACTAGTGAGTGAGGAGAAGCGTTATTTAATCGTGACAAAGATTGTTTTTTAAAATCTCACATTACCTTATTTTAATAAATTTATGTGAAATTATATAAAATTTTTGCTCTATACTTTACCAAAGACAATTTCGTCCATAATGTGATATCTCTCGAAACAGTTTTGATATAAGGCTCCAAGCTTCCAAGGATGTTGTATTAAATGGGTAAATAAATTATAATAATTGGATTTTCAAAGTAATCTATGTGAAATCTTGTAAATATAATAGCCCAAATAAAAATAACAGTACAGTAAGAATACAAAAAGAAAAAAGCAAGTAAAGAGAAGGTACGCAATAAATCGAATTACAATACGTCTAAACGAGGGTACTTTACGCCGAGAAAAAGGTATAGTTATTACTTTACGAGCCATGAGGGAGAAATCTACTGCTCACTATACGTTCAAAATAAAAATGAGACGATCGACTACAATATCACATTAGGAAGAAGTTCGAGATGGAAAAAATGTAAACTACACTGTATCGGAATATTAAAGTTTGTTATCGTTAAAGTTAATTATTTCAAAAGCTAGACAAAATAAATATTTTGGTATGTGTTTATGGCCGATTATAAACGATTGAATGCAAACGATCAAAACATGATTGAAACACGACACGAATTTTGCCAAGATTATCGTTAGGAATTAATACGATTATTTTAATACACAATTAACACAAAGATACAAGAATAATCTTTGAAAGATTCTAAATATTGATATCGCGAATTATCAACGTTAGTACCCAACCCGGCAATTATGTTACAAGTCAAGTATCATTAAAAAATGACAAGAAAATGCGATAGGGTATCGCGAAATTTGGTCAAACATCATTAATCGTCTTCATCGTGCGCTACAAGTGTAAAATGTCAAAAAAAAAAAAAAAAAAATGAGTATATTCTTTTAATATACAAAACAAAGACGCACCTTGAGCGGTATTGTACTGATTGGCAAAGTTGGCGAGATTGTTGCCACCCTTGAGGGATTCGTAGAAGGGCGGTAGGGATCCCGTTGGCGGCGAGCTCGGGCCGTAGTTACCGCGACCACCGTTACCTCCGGGAGGCATGCCGCCCGCACCCGCGCCGCCACCTACGGCACCGCCGCTGCCGCTGCCTCCGCCGCCGCCGCCGATCATCGCTCCGTTTCCGCATCCGCCGATGCCGCTGTTAGACGCAGAGGAATTGCCGGCACCGCCGCTACCACTGCCGGAGGAGCCGCCGTTACCCGAGTTCGAGGATCTGCCGTGTCCCGCGGCTGCCTGCACCGCTGCTTGCGAGCCGGATAATTTCACGGCCAGCAAAGATCTCGCGATGGAATTGCCCGAGCTTCGCGATGCCGTTGCGCCATCGCGACACTTTTCCTCGTCCTCGTCTTTCCGCTTCGGCACAGCATAGTCGATGGGCTGTTCCTGAAAAGTCGTTATCGATATTTGTCTCGTGCCTTTTTTTTATCGCGCGCAGTATTTCTGTCGAACTTGCATCAATCAATTTTTTTAAGTCGTGTATAAATTACAATACATTACGACCGTGCATTTTCATAGAATTAATAAGCTTTCGTTCTTGAATATCGAAAACGTCAGCGTGCGCAAGAAACTGCTCGACAGGTTGCAAGTTAAATAATATTAAGCATAATCCCGTACAATATTTTCTCCGCTCGATCACTATACATAACGCATGAGACGCTACGAGGATTGTCAGTCGAGCGTGACTGCATTAGTCTATAATAGGAGGACCTTTTCGTCGACATAAAATATCTTTAACATTAATCATATATATTTTATATTACAATATATAATATTTATTTATAAGGTATTTATTATTTCTTCAACAATCGTGAAATATTAGCTTTAATTCGATAGTTGCAACGTGTAGCCAGCTACTGTTACCACTCACGGACGCTGAGCGCGCGCTTTATTAGTTAATTGGAGTTAAAGAAAGAAAACTGAGAGAGACGCATAAATACGTAGTCACTTTAGACTCGACCCGTTGTTTTTCCAGTAAGACGGCAAGGTTTATTCGACGAATGTAAATTTGCAACGCGTAATAATACCTGCTCCGGCTCGGGTGCTCGCACTGGATCGACTCTCTCGATCTCGATCTTATTCCCCTCTTTTCTAGAGGCGGATTGACCTTGCGACGGCACCCTCTGGATAACCGAGACTCTGGTAGGTGGCTCGACACGGGGCGCTTTCGGCGGCGTCTGCGGCCTCGGCAAAGCGATTCTTTCCGACTTGGACAGGAACTGGGGTGGATCGTCCGAGACTATCGGCGGGCTGCTGTACTCTTTGCGTTCCGCCCGGGTGAGCACGTGACGCCTGCTGCCGTACGGCACGTCACCGCCGAGGATGCTGGAAATGAATCGTCTGGGTGGCGGCGGGCTGGTCGGGTTGCTCGCCGGTTGCGTAGGCGGCGGCGACGACGCCGGACTGCTACTGCGTAAGGATTCCGGGGTCGTTGCACGGTCATCATCGGTTTTGTCGCGATCTGGAATTAGAGAGACGCGAATCCTGTGATTGAGATATTCCAACACTCATTTTAACAAACTTATTTTTTCTCAAGACTCTTGTATATAGTTTAGTGGAATATTAAAAAAAAAAATAAAATTCTTAAAAATATATACAATATATATTTATAATTCGATATCCTTCTCTGGCAAAATGAATTTTTGTATAGAAATGCCCTTGCGGGCAAACTTTTCTGCGCGTATACATTATCTATAATTTATACAAGCTTGCATCGATTAAATCAAATATTAGCACGTTTGATAAATTAGCATCTCAATACGAATAAATCATTCGCCATGATTTTAAGCAAGTATGGAGAAGAGAAGACTTGGAGAGTATCGGTAAGAACATGAAAGAACAACCGTGACCCGTTACACCGATTCTCACATTTGACGATATACGGTGCGCAATAAAATGAGGAATGCGGTGAAACGACTTTTGCGTATCTTCGTTAGGCGCGTTAACGTAATTATACTGCGCGTACGAAAATGCGCAGATTTTGTACAAACTTTCCAAGGTTCGCGGAACCTTATTACTTCGCAGTTTGACGCGCGACATGAATTTACATTCGGATGAAAAGACGGCGAGGATTGAATCTCAATAGGACGCGGCCGAGACCGACGATCATAATCGATGGCGGTTACTTGGCCCGTTTCGTGGTTGAATTTACGAGCAACCTTGAAGGATTCGCCGGTTAACGTATGCCGAGAGGCGCTCCTTCGGAGCGCGCGTCCTTCGCGCGTATACACGATCTCCCGCTTCTCTCTCCTCCAGTAATTTTCAGCGCCGCGTGTTCTGTACGTTAATCACCATAAAGTAACCGTTTTTTAACTAACGCACAGTAAGCGATAACCAAGATACAGTTTCGTCTCTCACCGTTGATATTTCTTTCACGTAGCGAATTGGGATATGTCTTCATCAGTTATGACATCAAAATTGAGAAACGATTTCTACATTTGCGCAAGTAATCTCTTATTGTTAACGAAATTATTTCAGTATATTTTTCTAATTAAAATAAACTACGTCATTGGACTTATCGTCCATGATATGTATTAATAAATTTATTTTCCGTTGCAGGGTAGCGCGTCGACGGTTCTATTATTTTTATCGCCATTCTAATGGGACGATGGGGTCTGTCGTTGGATGAGATGCAAGATATACGGTTTCTTGACTTTGACATCGAGTGCTCGCTGATGAAGCACGAGGACACTGTACGTGCGTTGCAATCGTGTTGTTGGAGCGACAATCAGGAAACTAACTACGAGGACGCGAAACGAGTCTTACTGAGGTCATGTACATTATGGAAATTACATCGAAGAAAGGAAAGTCACTTCGCAGATTTTCTCAATCTTTTATCACATATGTATACTTTGACATTTTCTTCTATTCGTTAATAAATATCGTAAGCGTTAAATATTATTGCATTCGAGAGAACAGTAGCATATAAAATTATTAAAGACAGCATCTTAATATTCACGTGTCTGGGCGCGTCATTGAAGACGATGAGAAAAATTGTAAGAAGTCATAAGATCACAAAAATGGAATAAGCATTTTCGAATGAAAATGATCAAAGTTTGCGCCAAGTTGCGGCGAGGGACGTAGTCTCCCCCGGTATCCTCTACCTTTTCGAGGGATTTAAATTTTTGTTCGAGAGACTCGTCCCTGAGCTCGAAGTCTCAATTGGCGACGATTTCGACCTCGAAATTACTAGTTAGACGAGGTGCCTAACGATATCTTTACGCAATCGCTTGCGTCACAACTTGCAAATCCTGAAGGTAACAGCTACGGTAGCGGTGAAACTCCAAAATGGCGATTCCGTTCCGTTTGATCGGGCAACCTTCGGTGCCGCGCGGGCGAAGAAGCTCGCGCTGCGTGCGTGCGTGCGTGCGTGCGTGAGTAAGTTAGTTAGTTAGTTCCTCTAACCGAAACCCCCTAACAGGTTCGGTCGCGCTATAAATACCTGCGGTGCGATCGTCGTGACCGGGGTACCGATGTTACGCCTTTGCCTATCTTCGACTCTCTCCCACTCGGATTCTCCTCCATCTCCTGCTTATTCTCCGGCCTCGTTCCCCATTCGTCCGTTCTATCTCTCTTTCTCATTTTTCCTTTCGCTTCTCTCTTCCCCTCGAGCGAAAAGAAAGAGACGGAGACGGAGAGAAAATGAAACGAGAACCGGTACATCGAGTTGGAATCGAGAGGAACGGGCTTGCTCGCGGAGCAATCTCGAAGACGAGAGGAGAAGAAAAGATCAATCGAGGAAAATCCCGGTGAATCGGGATCGCAATACTGCTATAATTCGCAACAATTTTACAAATAATGATAAATCCACTTTTTTCTTACGATCGTATCTGTCATCCTCGACAGATTGTCCAAAATTATAAGTATCTTTTTGTTTTAATAAAATGAGACGAGTCGCGGTTCCTTTTATTATCATGATAATAAAATGTAAGATATAAAAACAGCGAAATATATTTTACTGTCATTAAAATTTGGAGAAAATCGACTCGGCTTTCCTCGACAAACAAAGATTTAGCCTGCGTCGGCTAAAAGGATGCAAAAAGATATTAAAATGAATGCGCTTGCTCGCGGAACAAAGTGCCCCAAGTGCCTTGAGAGAAAGAAAAGATCGACACGCTCGGACTCGACTCTGAATCCTTACGAATTCCCACAACGCGAAACCCAAGAATGCGCGTTGAAACGAGCAAAGTACGCTTCCTCCGCGCGAAGCCGTTGCCATTATTGCTAGTCGAATCCATGATCCTCGTGACTTCCGCATTTGCGACTGAATGTCGAGAGCCCCCCCGTCTCAAGATTCGTATAAAATAAGGAATAAGCATCTTTAAAATCCCAATTACGCTCCATCTCAATTCTACGCTTATAAATGTAAAAATTGCACTTAATTGCTATTATCACGATCTGAGAATCGTGTAACATTTGGTTCGCCGAGCACGAGTCTTTAGCTGTCGATCTCTCAGCAACGGGTTATCGGCGGTTTCTCAAGAATGACGATAAAACACGCCTTATGACGTTTACGGCAACCCATAAATATCTCGCGCAGAGTTACTCTCTATAGATATAGATACACATATACATATACAACGCGTCGATTACTTCATCGTCCGATACATTGTTTCTAGCTTGTATGCAGATAGGCGTGATAAACGTCTGATCGGCGAAGGCGCGCGTTGCATTAACCGCGATGTTGTTGTAGCCGAAAGGAAAGGAAAAATCTGAAAAAAGGACCCGAGAGAGCAGGGAGCGGTCGGTCGTAAGTAGGTCGGCTAAGCCGCGGCGTTTCGTTCGTTGCGATCAAGCAGATATTGTGTCCGCGAATGAAGGTATAAAGGCCGATGGCTGACGATGCATCGCTCGCGGTCCCGACAACAGAACTTGCAACAGGATCTCGTCTGGCCACTTATCCGAGCGCTTTATATTATATCGTACAACACACACGGCGGATTTTTTTTTTCTCCGATATCGCGCCTCCATCTCGGTCTCTATTAACGTAAAGGTCCACATTGTCCATTTATTTATTTCTCGATAAGCTTGCGCATATAAAAATTATCATAAAAATATATATAAGTAAAAACATGTTTCGTATTTTTTTAAATCCTTTCGAGAAGGAAAACAATTACTTTACCTCTTTTCTTTTAACTTCAAATTTTTTTTTCTTTTTCGTAAATCTGATATTGTCACGTAATATCATTACATCGTGTAAACTTGATATATATAAGCGTCGGGAGAAATTGCAAAGACACGAATGCTTTGAAACAATCGGTTTAGTAATTGCGAGAATAATAATTAATACCTTAATTAATTAATTAATATCGTTGTTAATTATTATCATTATATTCTTTACAATAATAATATAAACACGATTTACAAGGGTTGAGAGAAATTGCAAAGACGAAGATGCTACGGAAAAATCGGCTCGGTAATCGCGAGAAAATGCGACGTCCATGGCCACGCGCAGCCCGACGCATTATCTGCGTACGTTTACGTAGCGGTACCGTGCGTGCGTGGGTCGTCGCGCGCGGACAGCAAGGTGACACCGATATACGCGGCCACTTGGTCGTTTTACGTAATCGACAGTATTCCCACCGCTTTGTCATTTATATACATATATACGCGTATGTGTATATTGGCGCATACGTTTCCGCATTTTTCCATTTTTTAAACTATCGGTTTCAACGAAATGTAGTTTTCTAAATATGCTCCGCGCCATTCATTACGCTTACGATAGGATAATCAAATATTGACGAAAAATTTATATAATTTAATATTTAAAATTTTTGAATAAAATTAAATAATTGAAGAGTACAATCTAAAAACAACGTAGATAAATGCGGTTCGGATATAAATTTATCGTTACATATATTGTTGAAGGATGGAACAGATATTTCTCTCTCTCTCTCTCTCTCGGCTCGATTTTTCTCATCTACGTATATATGTGTGTGCGTGACTTGATATTGTGTTATCTGTAAAATCGGAAGTACACACATATCCCCCCTTTAACGCGATGCTTCGCAGACTTAATTTGAGAGGAAATTGTCGGCTCGCTTTGTGCGCGCAACTTATCCACTTATTATACTCGTCTCGTGTAGTTTTTATCATCATCAATAATCATAGACAGGAATTACTTGCGCTTCCATGTTAACGGATCGGACGCATCGAATCGATCATACGCATCGTGCATGTACGAGGTCTGAGCTTCCTAGAAGCTGTGAGAGACACGAGATTGTACATGTTGCTATAACGCTACGCTTCGGAGAGTCCTCCTCTTCTTACAACCGAGCGGAGGATCGTGGCGTTAACCGACAATGGAACGTTTGACCTTGGCACTCGGTGAAAAGTTGCCGACGAAAAAATAATTTGCTTTTTATACCGGATAAGCGGAAACGAGGGGGGAGAGAGAGAGAGAGATGTGGGGGAAAGATCGACGTGCAACTCTGACGTGACCAGTCGAGTCTGTCATTCTAATGACAAAAATTACACAATGTCGAGATACATATATATATATATATATATAATCATCTGGTTAGAAAATATTTGCCACAATGAAATGCGCTTTGTTTCGTCAAGTATCGGCAAGGCGACATTGAAATGTGATAAAGTTTCAATACTTTTTTCGTAGTCGAAAATTTGTATATTTCAGAATATTATTATTAATTTTTAGTTTTAATTAATTTTAATGATTCGCCAAAACTTAACTTATTTACTTTAGTCTGAGTTAAATCGATAGTCAATGCAATAGTTTCAGTTAAAATCTTTTAATGCCTTACGATTAAGATTTGCATATTCGAGATACTGGCAAATTATTCATCGTGCGACGTACGTTCCTCCCGATGCTGTGATAAAGATAAAAGTCTAAAATCTGTTGGGAATTTTTTTTTCTCGTTTTTCAGATATAACTGTGCTTGCACAATAAAATTGATAGTATCGCTTTCTGAAATCTCAACGATAACTATCTCGCGGAAGCAATGATAAAGCGTGGCGATAAATAATACGCTACGGGACTCTACTACCGTACGCGCGTCATCATTATTTTGCGATATCAACTGTGTACGCAGCTATTCGCATGATTCAACAACGATTGTATAACGAGTTTTTACATAACGAGCGTCTAATTACAAATCGATTCGGATCTCATTCGAGTAGAACAAATTTTTTCGTCCGCCGACGCCGAAACGAAAACAAAATGTAAATAAGATAATCGAATGCGCATATATGTAAAATATATAATGAGCGGATATCACGCACACGCCAACAAAATTTATGAAACAAGAAACGATTAAATCGATCAACAATATCCGCATAAAAAAAAAAAAATTGGTCTTCCTTTAAATAATTTTTTAGTTTGGGAAACAATGCGTGCTATTAGCATAATTTTATTTCCCTCGAATTAAAATAATAACGCATAAGGAAATATAACAGTGATTAAATTATCTTGAGAGTCTCGTTTTCATGGGATTTTGATGAAAATTTTTTTCAAAGAGATAGCGCGCGTTGTCATTCGATTAATCATTGTTAAAATACTATTTGTCGGATAAACACAGTTATTTTTTTGAAAATAATGATGCAGTTGTACAAGAAAAATGCGAAATTATCTATATAGATAAATTAGAAAGGGACACGCGATCAAATTTCAGAATTTATAGCATTATCAAAATCAATTTTTATAATAAATAAAGATTTAAAAAAAACAACTGAGAATTCGGAATCCGTAAAAATAAGCAAATGAATGGAATTTGAGTAATCAATGAAACGTGTTGTTATGGATATCGAGTTTTTCCATGACCGAAGGAGAAATGTGGTGCCCGCATACGAATCTCGCGCTTAATAATTGACAATGCGACACTATATGTAATAATTCGCGTAACTCGATGAGCTAAAGCGTTATTATCCGCGTTATCATCACGCTTGCGATAACTCATTGCCGCGAGATAATTCGTACCGATACGAGTATAGCGTCTAGTGTAGAGCGAGATTTATCGCGCTGAATGTTCTTTTCTTCTGCACTTGGCCCCCTTGCTTGGAAAGAATTTCGGTCACGGCCCTCTTGCGCCATTAGCCGCCGCCGTGTCGTACACTCGTCGTCCTTTGTGTACGTTGTACATCTGGCTGTGTCCGTGTGCGAGACGACGATGACGACAACGACGAACGCATTGCATCGTGTGTAACCTGCCTTTCGACGACGAGAGCGGAACCTGTTCCTCGCGCGCGATCACGAGTCCAGTGTCATTTCAAACGATGGACCTCGATATATCTTTCGTAAGATTCGCGTCAAATCCCAGGGATGTATTATTCGAGCAACGAACAAAGCCGCGATTTTACGCTTGCGTAAATCTTTCGTCCGCGACGCGATTATAAAGAGTCAAATTTAAAATGGAGGAGAGCGTGTAGCATTTTTTAAAATGATATTGTATTATAGAAAGGTGTAATTTTGAAATATAATTCTATATAGCTCTCCTTACATTATTTACATATGTTTTTAAAAAAGTTTCTATGCAAGCTACACGGCTATAAAAGCTAAAAATAAAATAAAAATAAAAATTAAATCTAATCAATTATTCCGAAAAGATATAGAATATTTTTGTTGCGCTTGTGGAAGGAACATGGGAGATTTCACGCCTCCTTTTTCAACGTACGTAGCGTCACGGTTACCGCCAAGGCCCGTACCCCTATGCCCGTACGCACGCATACATATATACGCGCGAACCCTATGTACGATTAGACACGCGTGCACGCATCACGAGGCTTACGGGCGACGCATTGCAATTCGTCGCAATGACTGCACATCCTGGTGTACTAGCCTTTGCAACAGGTGCGCGTCACTGAGCGCGATTACCCGCGCGTCAACGACAGTTAAAGCTCCTATATATGTGTGTGCACTGGGAATGTAACAGTATTTATATCTATATACTCGCACGGATAAGAGAGACATACACATATGACGCGTTAACGGCGTCTCTTTCAAGCAAACCTTTTTCTATTTTCTCATAAGCTCGCAAGATTCTATCGTACGTAGCTTTATCCATTTTTTAGCAATAATCGTTGGAATGTCTTGAAATACTAAGGATATAAGGACATGGACTTTTTAGTTTACTTTTTTCAATAAAATTTATATACGGTAAGAAGATTAAATATGTATAAAGATACGCCCAATATACGATGCCCAATTTATGCGACCAATTACGTGCGTATGTCGGTCTTACTCACTCTCATCATCGCGTCAAACGTAATGTGCATTTCACATATACACACACACACACACACACACACACACAGATACAGCAATCTCTTTTCGGTATGGCTAACAAGTAGAACGAATGTGCGTCGCACTGCAGTTGCGTAAAACGCGCGCGTGAAATACATCGCTCAAGTCTGGGCTTGATCCAGAATATGACGCTGCGATCGAGAAACGACCGACGCGAAATACATAAAAATTATAGTGCTGTAAGTTTAAGGATATAGTTAGTAAGGATTATGCATGCACGGGGATAGAAATATTGAAGAAAAAGTAACAAACGCGTATAACGCGCGCTAAAAATAGTACAAGTGTCAGTACGTTATTAGAAAATAGAGATATAAGTAGTGTATGTCCAGTTATAAAAAGATAAATTTCTTTTTACGAATCTCGATGATTATGGAAAATGTAAACATCTCGGAAACATCCAGTTTGTACGATAAAAAAAAAAAAAAGAGAGAAAACTGATTTTGCATCCAATTAACATTCTCGTATATCCAGACACACATGTTATTGCGTACTAAGAATATTTAAATTTAAGAAATTCTATGATTTGTGATCAAATTTTTCTACGTGTACGCACGTATGTGTACAATGTATTTATTATTCTTTGCTTCTTATAAATACGAATCAATTTTAAAGATATCAAAGCAGACATTTATTACACTATTAAATATAATACTAACAATATTAAAATATTATATCCGTAATTAAATGTATGAAGGAGGCCCGAGGAGTAATGTCGAGAGAGATCGTGGAAAGGATATATATTTTAGAGAGAAAAGGATTTTTAATTTGATAACAAATTCGGATGAATTCACAATCGACGATAAAATTGTCGGGAAACCGACGAGTTCCGTACTGTTCGTTGAATTTCTAATCAGTGACTGCGAGATTGTGCTCGTGTCCTTCTATCCGTACCCTCTACCACTAGTTGCTACGTGCCACAGCGAGATTCTAATGTCGGCACGATCGCCTTGGCCGTCGCGGAGACCGCGAGAGATCACTGACAGCAGGTTTATACGCCTTGCGTTGCGCAACTTTCGCACGAAACCGAAGGTTCCCGCTCTAACGGACGCGACAGGAAAGCAAGTCCAGTTGCCCAACAGTCATGCCGAATACAATATAATCCGCAAAACTCATTAACATTCGTGATAAGAGAGCAATCTATCGTCGCCATTTTAAGGCCACGGCCATGAATTCGTGAAATACGTCCAAGATTGCACGCTTATAGGACAGTTATGTCACGTAAGTCAGTTTTATTCATCAAGTGACATACGTGAAACTTTGTGATCTTAAAGAGAGAGAGAGAGAAATTTAAAATAATACATTTTTGTGTGAAGTTTATTATTTCGTAAAGAAAATACATCGATTTACCAATACATGTATATTTAAATCCATATTCAACAAACAGAAAAATATTTGCTACATGTTAAAAGAGTTTCGCGAATACATTTTCATCATAAGCTATATTTTCGAAAAAATAAAAAAATTCTTTTATACAAAAACAATAATATATTTTCAATTAATGCACACATCAATTTCCAATACGCTATTGAATATATCTTTCAAATTCTGTTGAATATATTAGCTAGAGATTTCTAGATGAAAGCTTCGTGTATCTCGCACATCCTTTTAACAGAAAAGGAGTTAGATCTTTTATGTTTTTTATCTCGGATTATCATTCGAGGAAAATTCTCTCCCAGCCCAAAACATTGAAACACGACGCATTACTTATGCGAGCATCAAAGTCTCCGTTCCGGCGCGCAGACATGCATCGTATATACGCAATATTGGCTTGTTCATTATAATACGAGCGAGAGAAACGTTATACGAATGATGTAGCTTTGATGTGTACGCGTCAGTGTATCCCGTTTGATCGCCAACGCGGAAAATGTAAATAAAGATGTATACAATCGCAAAGAGATTTTTACGTAACAATTTTCCTGCCGGCGACTCATTGCGCGCGTGAATCTTCGCGTCAAAAATAACAATATTTATTATCGCATTTCTAAACAGCCGCCTCATACGCGGATGAGAAAAATCCTCTCCAAATGATGCGCGTTTAATAGATTGCTTTGTATACGCGACTCGTAAAATTCGAGAAACGATAAATTACTTAATTGACTACTGATATGTTAATTGAGCGGCTGCGTCGGTCAAACACGCCATGTAAATAAATAACGATACAATATTAAGACGGCCGAAAGGTCGGAACGAACGATACTAAGTTGGATACGATGCACGCGGGCATACAAAATAATCGTTTCCGCGCGCGTTAAATATAAATATTTAATTAACAAACACACATATGTATATATATATATATATATATATATATAATTAGTGATAAAACCGCGCACACCGGTCGGGAGAGGAACTCGTGCACCTGCGACGGGACATAGTGATCGCCGGAGTAAAAGGCCATCGACACCGCGTTTCGCGCATTATTCGTGCTCTCGTGAGCGTGGCAACCTGACGCAAAACGAGAATCAGAGGCTGTCGGGGCGGACGGAAAGCGAGAGGGAAGCGAGGGGGAAGGGAGAAAGAGAAAAAGATGAAAAGAAAAAGAAAAAAAAAGGAATGAAGGAGAAGCTGCTCTCTGCTCGGTCACTTTCCTAAACCAGTTTTAGGACTACATTCGGTTCCTACCTACTACTCACTATACCGTTGTAAAAGTACCACCCTGGATCGACCTCGACTAGACAAACGCCCGAGGACTATAATAGCCAAACGAAAAATCAGCCGTGAATTATGTAACGAAACTTAAACAGCGAGACGCCCCATCACGCACGCGTTTTCACGCAATCGTCACATTATACTGATTTATCTTTACGACAACTGTAAATGAGGAAGAAATAATTACACATACTCGTAACGATTTACGATAATAGTTATATATGCGCTTGAGAAAAAGATTAAAAGATGCAAATAAATGAAGAGTCAAATAGACGAGTATATATATATATATATCTGCGTTAAAGTGCATCTTTCAGAAATATTTCGATACAATACATCCTTAAAATAATGTTCTATTCCGAAATCGCTGTGTCATTATTGCAAACTCAGCCGATTTCGATACTACTAATGCGTACATTAAATACGATCGTCGTGCGCGTATTTGCGGCGAGTACAAATTTCAATTGCGTTTGCGGCCATTTAACTCACTATACCGTTCCTTATCGGCGCGGCTGGTAGGATATAACCGTTGCCTCGAAACCGTTCCTGCGACGCAAACGTCATTACGCAATTGCGCGCGTGCGTTCAGCGCAAAGCGACGATTCATATAATTAACTCCACGTGGCGTACACAAATACGCGGACAAGTGCGCCAATTGTCAAAAGTCAATCATTACTTGACATTACTGAACGACAGATCGGCGATGACAATCTCTTTTCTACGTCCTCGATGTCGTAGCTATATGTATCGCTGATTATCCCAAGCTATTAGTGAAGAATGTCCGGTAAATGAATCATTAAATAAGATTACGGTGAAGAAAGATATTCGCGCGCGCGGTAACCGATAAAGCAATATCATAGAAATCCTACGGATAAAGATAAAATTAGCTTTCCACGGATGCAAAGTTACACACGATTGAGATCATTGTGTGTGAGGAAGCCGTTCAATTTTCGCAAAGATTGAATATAGCGAGTGAAAAATAGGCATATGCGAATAATTAATATAATGAGCACGTTAATGGTTCACGAAAGCAAAAAACGTGCAACTGCGCGATAACGTCCCCGGAACCAGGTATACAAATTGCAATCGCACCTGTATGCCGAAAGACGACCGCACCTGCGGCAGAAGTGTAACATTGTAGGGTGCTCTTCTCTCTGTCTCTCCTTTTTTTTTTTTTTTTTTACTCGGCAGGTTACGGCGAGCCGTAACGAGAGGGAAGCCACAAAGTTGCATTTACACCCGGGCCTCGATAGTTCGATTATTTATCGACGGGCTACGTTGAGGATTAAACTTGTCGAGATCCATATCTTCATTTTACACGCAACGGCTCCGCGTCTGAATTCGTAATGCCAATAATCGGCATGCCAAATTGCCGGTGTACGCAACACCGAAAAGATGAAGATAATTGTGTCTTATGCGCCTTATTAATCCCTTTCCCATAACGACGCATTTGTGATGAGTCGTATAGATACACGAGAGCTTCTTCACCGCGATTTAATACGTACTATCGGCTACTTATCTCTTTATCACAGATATATTCCTAATGTAATAACGAAATATCACGATCGCATTCATACATTTTATAATGCATCGATTCGATTAATTCGCTGACAATAATAATTGAATTTTATTTCTCAAAGTCGCGAAAAGACCAATTAGAACTTTTATATAAAAACATTTTCTTTTTCATTACTCTAATCTAACCTAATCTAACAATGTCTTTGTCTCCATTTAGCGTTTTTTTTTGTATTCTGCAATCCTAATAATAGTTTAATTTGCCAAATCTTCATTAAGATCTTTATGTTACATTTTTAAATGTAATGCAAACTTTTTTTTTTGTTCGTGATATAAAAAAGTTTTGTCTTAATCAATGCAAAAGAGAGAGAGAGAGAGAGAGCTTACACTTTTATATAAAAATTCTACGATAAATTTGGGATTGATTATTGACACACGTGCAAACTTTTAATTTTAAATCCACTCATAGATATTAAAAAATTGGCAAAAGATGCAAATATTTTCCCAAAGGAAAAATGTGTAGTTCAAAGAATGCCCCGATCATTAAAATGTGAAAAACTTTAGATAGATTGGAACCGGTGTAATCTCGGTGAGTTCAATTTTAAAGAAAAATAGACATTACAATCGATATCAATTATATCAATCGATGTAGTTTCTAATAGCAATTCCAATTCTGTTGCCAAATATACGTAAAAATCCTCAAAAAATTACGCCGGTTTCAATCTTCCGTTTTAATTATAAGTAAAATGCTTTTACATTGATCCTTGTTGACTATGAGACTTAGCGGCTCCGAGCTGCCAAACGGGCTGTCCTTGCCGCTGCCAAGTGGCGGGCTCTTGCTGGTATGTTGCGATTCCAGCAGCCGCAACTGCTGATGCAGTCGGTTCTTGATCAAAAAGATCTTTGGCATCGTGACCTGATGCTGAGGGCGATGCACGACGTTATCACTTACACTGCCACTACATCGAAGTGGGGTAAGCGAGCTTCTACGAGCTGCTACGAGTACAGTCAAGATCGCTCGCGACACAATGAGACGCAAAAAAAAAAAAAAAACACGCAAAGCGAAACACGCCTGTAACGATCACAAAAGTATCATGCTTGAGAGTACTTGAAAAACGCCGGCCAACAGAAGATTATAATAAAAATTGTTAAATCCACTTGTGGTCTGGCGATTGTAGATTCATCATTTACCTTGTCTTTACTTCACGTCACGGGGAATCATCGAGGGAGATTTACACGAATGAATTCTAAGCTGAATGTGAATAGATCCACACGTGGACGCAAGAACTCTTCTTCACAAATCAAATGACAGATTCACGGTTCAGCAACCCGATTGCCGAAAGCCCGAACAGGGCCCAGTCAAAATTCTGATGTTCGATTAAAGTGTCACTCGCGAACTGAATTTTTAACCGGTACTCGTATAGGTACAGGGTACCTAGGTCCATACACGTCTGTCACTTCCTGCGCTCGGCGAATTTACAGTTATCTTCACGATAGCTCCGTTTCCAACAGGCAGCACGAATCGACCGTAAACTCAACCATGAGACCTCTCGTAAGCTACTGAATTCGTGAGTGTTTAGCTCAGTAGTGCAGGCCCCGTATTCTCGGCCTGTTCCTCCCTACTACATCCCAGTCCCTCGACCACCGCCCCTCGTCCCTATCTACCTACCTACCTACCTACCTACCTACCTACCTGAGCAACGCGCGCGGACCCCGTTGATTTCTTCCTCTCCCACCATCGTGACCGTCAACTGGCCCTCCTTCTCATCCCACCATAAGAACATAAGCCAGCCAGCGGGACTATTCCGCCTGCGATCCACCGAGATGAAAACCGCTTCTCGCGCATGCGCATAACGGAGTATTGTACGTGTGTCACACACGGCACACGGTTTATGTCCTGAGAGCGCGTGCGCTCGCAGAGCCCTCGTTTTCTTTCTCGTTAGGAGACTGTATTGTTTCTTTCTTTCTTTTTCTTCTTCTAGGGAAACTAGTTGTTGTTCCATCCCTGGTTACACCTCTTGATCGAATTAGCGTTTTACTGTTGAACGCGTTTCCGGGTAATCAATTCTCTCCCTCTCCAGCCTTCCCATTGTCGTAAAAATCGTGAATTGAGTAATTTTTTTTTTTTTTTTAATTTTATCTTGCTTTCATACTTATTGAATTACTTTAGAGCAAAATTTATTTTTTTATCGTATATGTCTGTTCAGGAATAAGATAGACATTAAAAGAATAAACGAATGTATTCGTTATTAGAAAGTTTGATTTTTCAGAAAAAAAGAAAATATATATAATGTTTGTGCAGGCATTAAGTATCTACAAGACGAAACATTTATTTAATCAATTTCAATCTAGAATAAGCAGTGACATGAATTATATCCAGAGCATCTGTTATCTTCCCATCTCAAAGATATCCAAAAAAAAATTTCGAGGGAGTGAACGTTTACGATGTTCTTCACGGTGAAGGGATATTCAGTAGATGAAATCTCGAAACGTGATCGAAACGCATTCCTTTTCACGATCTTGGAAATTGTATACGATAAAATACGTGTACGATAAAATTTGAGTTTAATCAATATACGAATAAAATTATATGATTATATGATTAAATGTCATATGTGTAATAGTGTTATATTATATTTATACAAATATTCAGAGCACAATCTATCTGAAATGAATTTTATTGATATTTTTTCTTCAAGAAATAATTAAATGTTTTGCAGCTTCGATTAACATAATTAAACATTGTGCCAAGTAACGAATACACGTCTCGGAGCGCTCATAATGACGTTGCGTATAAATCACTGTGTTCAACTTCGATCGTATATCTCTTGACCGAGGATGGTGTATAAAGGGCAGGTAAAGCAAAATGAGATGTCCTAAGGAAGAGAGATCGGCGCTTTATTTATCTTTCAAAGATTTCTGTCTGCTGGTCATGCATAAAACATTTCCTTCGCGCGTTGTCCTCGCGGCACCAAGATTTTGATCGATTAAATCTGCGGTATCTGCATTATTTCAAGTTGTAGAAACTCAAACGAGAACTTGACCAAAATATAAATAACTCTTATATATATTATAATTTTTTATTAGAAAAAAATCTCTTTAGTACTCTTTTTTATATATATACATACATATATATATATATTAAGTATCTTAATATATTTTATTCTGCTAGACATATATAATTCTTTCTAACAATATTAAAATTATTCGACTAGTCATGAAAAATTGCAAATAACCAGAAATTTTTTTCTCTAATGGTCGGTATCCCTGACATTGAGTAAAGAGCTCGTGCAATTATAAATGACACGAACAAGAACACACGGTAGCACATGTAAGAATAAATTATGTAATAAGTTTACGTAAGATTGACTTTATGGATATCTTTTAAGTACCTCGTGCCACTCGACGCATATTCTCAAACAATCGATTTGCATTTCTCTCGACGTATATCATTATATATGTATAGATGTGTAAACGATGTTGCGATAAAATTTTATTGCATAGTATACATACGCATCCGTATACTTTCCGTTGCATTCAAAGAATTGATAATTGATCATATTTTCTAGCCTTTTTTCTTAGATTGACGCGTCTGTAATTATGAATAAAAGATTGCGCTAACAGGCAATGTCAAGTTTTTTTCTTTTATTGAATATATTTTACTTTCTCGATTAAGACTCATCTTTCTATTTTAATATATGTATGGTCCCCCATCATACTTTTGAAGAATACTTTTCCAAAAGTTTATCTTGTAATTATATATATTGTGTATCTGTGTGTATCTTATTGAATCACAATTTTTTAAATGTCCTCGATTAATCTTTTAATTGCGCGAAAGGCAATATATATATATATATATGTATGTATGTGTGTGTGTGTGTGTGTATGTGTTCGATCGTTAAAAAAAAAAAAAAATCTATATAATTGTCTCGCACAAAACGGACGAATCTCATTGTTACCGCTTGTCGTAGCTAAAAGATTAAAAAAGTTAAGTTTCTAAAATTCTTTTAAATATATTTTATTTAATAAAAACCTTATTTTCAAGTTCTAAGAATCATGTAATATTCTCTGGTCAAAGTGATCCAATGAGAAGAGAATGTACTTTCTTCTTTTTAAACGTTTCCCCGATAACTATTTGGCTACTGTAACCTTTTCCTAAAAATTTCTTCTTGAAAAATGATACAAATACTATTTACAAGAGTTGCGTTCGATATAATATCTTTCACGCTTAGTAGTAGTATTTGCAGTTTCTAAATCAATAAAAGTGTTTTACGATACACACCATAGCTCTGCTACCATTTTTCTTATATTCTTTTTTGCCGTCTTTTACCCGTCTTTATGCGGTTATTTTAAAACGATCGAATGCCGCATCTTCAATTTTATATACATCGTGTGATCTATCGAAAAATTACATTCTGTCAAGTATAAAAAATCAATAAAGGCACGTGTAAACAATATAACAAATAATTACTCAGACATAAACAATAAATGACTCGCCTGGCTCTGTTATTTAGATAGATTCTTATATTCAATATGAAAATTTATACAGAAAATTAAAGAATTAAAATTGAACGGCGAAATCAATTAAAGTAATGACTAATATTTATTTGAGTAAATATAAATACTTGTTCAATCTTTTTTCCGCTACTTTCTCCTTTCCCTTTTTTATTATAAATTAGGTAGCACCCAGTTCTAAGTTCCACGCGATTGAAATTGCGATTCTAACGTTGCATCCAGCGTGTAACCAGAGTCGCAGTTTTACAGTCACTGGATCGGGCGATGCGACAACGCAGGTATCTAGGCGAGAGTTGAGATTTATCCGCTCGGCTTGCGAAACCGCGCGTATGTCGTACGTCGGTGGCAACCGCCGCTACTTGGTCGCGATCGTAATCAAGAGTCAAAGTCAAAGTCAAGGTCGCGATCGAGGAGAGAAGAGCACTTATGCAACGTCGCGGCGCACACGTTTACTTGCTGCAGTCGCGTAAACGTCTGCGGCCAGGTAGGGGAAATTATTGCAGCCCGTTGTGAGACGGGCTGTGTTACCAATCGAGTATGGAGTGACTGTTATATATCTTTCTCTCTCGTGCAGGAGAGAGAGAGAGAGTGAGAAAGAGAGGAAGAACATGCGACGATCCGATATACGCGAGGCGATCATAAAACTAGCGTTTCTCTCCGCTCCTTCCACGAGAGAAGCTATATTATTTTACGCGCAATTTATATAACACTCATTGAAAGCTTGATTGTACACGAATGATAATGTTTACGTTATATATGTAATATTTATTACATATTATTTATCGCGCGATTACACATAGATTTTATTTAATACCAAATATGAAATCTCTTGTGTAAAAAAGAAGTTGCGGTAAAATCTTCATTTTTTTTTTCCCCCATTAAAAAATGTAAAGGAGCAGAAGCTCACGTCGATTGACTGGAGAATAAAAATGCACAGGTATAGAGGACGATATATCTGTTTTCCACGCGTTGAAATCTTTCTTATAGTGAAATATGTCGGAAGAAACACGCGCCTAAAAATAAGCTACCTGCGTCGATAGTTTCGTCTGAATTACTTCAAGACATTGAGATCTCTTCGATCCAATTGTTGTCATCGAGGTCCGATGGCACAAGAACGCAAACGACGCAAGAATCTTTTCTTCATCCCGTGGCGGCGCAGCGTGAGATCGACCCGGAAGCTATTGTATTAAATCGAGTCAATAAAATTTGTCAACAATATATTGAACAAGGAAATAATTAAAAAATAGAGCTTCTCGCCCATGAAAGGGAACCAGCGATTAGCAAGATGCTTTTTTACATAATGGCGAAAATATTACTCGGGACATGGTTCCTCTGTACGAAATCCGTGCTTTTAATTATCACGTTACACGTAGAATCTGTCCGATGAGAATGTGTAATTCGACGGGATGTAATTTCTCGTTGCGGCGATCAATCTCGCGTCGAGTTACGTCAGGTAGTTGAGCTACGGGATTATATATAATGTTAGATCCTCGTCCTAGCGAAAAAAAAAAAAAAAAAAAAAGAAGTACTCGGGCGAACTCGACCGTCCCGCGCACGAGGACTAGCCATCTCGTTATTACAATCATTATTATCATTATCATCATTACACGTATTGCAGCTGATGCTACGAGCCACACTAAAATCCAGACTATCATTAGTCTCGGAAGGCAATCTCTCTTCCCTCGCGCGACGCGCTTCGACGCCGCGTCTACTTCGTCGTCGACGACGTCTCTTCGTCTCTTTTTCCCCTCGAGAGTTCAGTGCCGCTGTTCCTCGCTAGTTCCGGTCGTTGCTCGTCGCTGGTTCCCCGATTGTACCCCGTTTCTCGTCTTCGAAGAGCTGCCTCGCTATACGTCTTACGTAATCTTCGTCGAGATTTTTTTTCTTTTTTCCCGCGCCGCTTCCATCTCGGTAGGAGACCGCGAGTCGGAAGGAAGGTGCGGAGTAAAGATCCCCACGAGTGCTTCTCACAGAGGTGAAAGGGGCATCGAACGTTTCCGACCGCGATAGACCCGTATGGTTGCACGCGTGCATCTCGTGGATAAGGCTCGTTTCGAATTTTCTTCGACAAATCGCAATTTATTCCCGTCCGACATTTTGCAATCGAGAATTTAGAAATTGTAATTTTTTACTTCCTAACATTATTTTCAAGCAACGTAGTATTTCCTTTGTGTCTCCCGTTTCCGCGAATCATAATCAAACAACGTTGTTATCAAGCTATATATATAATATAAATTATTAGTCTATTTTTCTAGTGTGTTTCTTAAAAAAAAAAAAAAAAAAAAAAAAAAAAAAAAAAAAATCTGTTTTCTACTAAATATGAAATAAATATAAATATTTTTTATTCAAAAATCTATCATGGTCTCATCTGAGTCAATTAATTAGAAGAAAAATGCTGTAAGAATATGCGTCTTCTTGTTATTGTTTTGCGTAGCGAGCAAAAACAAAAAATCGGAATTCCACGCTCGCTCTTACGCGAATAATTGGGAGAACAATTACGGTGGATTCGTCGGAGAAGGAGGGGAACGATTTCCGAGTAATATCGTCGCACAAGTCGATATACCGTTAACGTAACTCGCGCGTTGAAAACGACAGACGCGCCTAGACGGAGAGAAGACGTCGGTAAAGGGACACAACAGGTGCGCTCACCTGTCAGCTTGCTTGAAATCACTCGCGCCGACGTTTGTTACGGCACTCCGGACATTCGTCGGCGTATAATATCGTCGGCGGATAATCAGACACGCGCATATGACGCGCGCATTGTAACGCCGCATTGAACATGACCGTAACAAAGTCGGATCGCAACACAATGTTTCCTAGAGAAAGAGAGAGAGAGAGAGAGAGAGAGACGTTACTATTAACTCGCGATTTATAAATCTTAATGAGATAACAGTTGTTGTAATGGCGCCTTCCTCGCACATCATAATCCGCATACAAAACGCGGAAAAAATAATTATCCTTCTCTCTCTCTCTCTCTTGTGCGAATTTAATGTAATCGATTGTATTTTTTACGTAAACGTGAGAAAGCTTATATATTAATATTACTATAGTAGTGGCTTAATCGTGATTGATATTTCATTCGTTTTTTTACTCTAATTAGATGAATCTAATTGTAAGAATCTCTCGTTTAACGCGAAAATCGATAAATGAAAATTGATATTTAGGTTACCATGTTACATGAGATAGTCTCGCTTGTTAAAAAAAATGTATATATCGGGGGAGCTCTTTACGCTTCTGAATTATAATCGAATGCGTTTGCGTTTTGGCGCATGCATGCCTGCGTGCGTGCGTGCGTGCGTTTCCCGATGCTCACGGGGTATGTATGCGTGTCGCGCGAGTCACGTCTCTAGATCCCGTATACTTGCCGCGGTGGCGTGGCTGCTTGACCAATTAAGGGTTTGTTCCGTCAGGGCGTGAGGGGGAGGCGGCAGAAGAGGGACTCTCTTGTTGCGTGTGCGTCCCGTGCGCAGTTCTTTTTGTAACGATGCAATTTTTCCGAAGCCACAATTCCTCGCCAGTCGATCGTGCGACCACTAACGCATCTCCTCCCCCTCTTCCATTTTCCTCCCACTCTGCATTTTATTACGTTTTTCTTTCGCGCTGAAGGTTATTATGTTCTAATCAGAGTTGCTTCGATATAATTTCTTATATTTCGAGACATACATATACGTATGTATTTATTAATCCATTTCCTTTTGGCTTAGGATGTGACTTTCAGTTTACATTCGATTCTTATTTCGATTTAAATTCCTTGCTCTTTGCATTATTACATTAACCGTTAAATTAAAATTCGAATCAAAATCAAAAGCTCCATATAAATATAAACGTAAACCTAAACATAATATATAATATAAATAAATATTCATTTTTCAATTTAACCTAAATATTACAATCTTCGCTTTTCTTCTCGCACGGCCATTTATAATTAATCAAAGAGACAATACATATATTGTATTCGAAATATTCTTTTCAGTACAAATTTTGTATGTAATAAATTTTCCCGTCGAAAATATTGCACTAGAGGCATTATTGGAAAAAAAAAAAAAAACTACAACGGAAAAAATAACATTAGATTCTCAGAATCTTCGGGCTAAAACCGGAAGTGTGACAAAAAGTCCTGCGCACACGCTCTACCGTTGAGTACGTTTACGCTGTTCCGCGTCGATTAGGAGAGGCCCGATTTTATTTTCGCGGAGAGCGCATGCGTGTGTCAGATTGAGTTTCGATTTTTACGATAACGGAGCGGATTTCCTGCGAGGTAGAATCGATTATAGAATGTGAATATTCATGCGCGGTCCTTATACTACATCGTCATACTACATCGATAATATACGTTTAGTCTGAAGCCGGATATATGAAAAAATATTACATACACGCGCGCACATATATACACCGACATCGACGTTTGATTACATCTTGGGAAGGCAATTGGACACATAATCACATATTGTCGTTTAGCTCTTCCCGGCATCCTTCGCACGCGAGATTTGATAAGCTCGGATTGGAAAATATCCGACTCGCCGAGAAGAGCCTGAGAAGCTCAGCCTCGCGTACAAGCGCAGCGCAGGGAGGGTACCGAGATTCTCTGGGCCCTCCATGAATTAAATCATCTCCTTCGCTCGCGCGAAATAAGAAAATTAATATTATATTTGTACGCACGTGCCAAAATTTTACGTTTGATTCAAATATATCAGCTGTAATTGCATCTGGATATTGTGGATATTAAATTATTTCGGATGTTGAAATTATTTCGAAATAATTAACCAGGTATTTCCTTTCCGAATTATTAGAGCTCTATCTAAACTATAATATAAAATAAACAAATGGCGTAACACGCGCAGTATTTCACGATATCGTAGTTTGAAATATTTTCTTCATTTGCGAACATCCGGCTTTTATCATCGATGAATACGCGCATCGTACTCTGTGTCTTCAAATAATCTCACATTTATTTTTTAAATATACCTTGTCATTATTTAAGTATCTTTTATATATACCATTTATTCCTCTATCCTAATTTTCTCTCTTTTCTTCTTCACGATTATCATATGCTTGTTGGTCCAAAAGCTCCCCGACGCGTCGGCCCTGCGAGAACGCGTATTCCCGCGGCGGAAAGAAAAAAAGGCAAAGAGGAGAAACCACACACGAGAGTCCTCGGGTTCGTGCGCGTATGCTGGATCCGCGCCAGACCGTTGTCGGGGTCTCCTCCTCCTCCTCCTCCTTCTTCTCTTCTTCTTGCAAAGGCGAAGTTCTCTTGTCCCTCTCCTCCCGCTTCTCCTATACCCACTCGCCTCTCGGTTTCTTGAGGTCAGAAGCGTATGTATACGCGTCTCACCTTCCTTCCCGTTCATCGTCGTGCATTCATCGGCCTCGCCTTCTTCGCGAGGTTCTTCAGATTACGTACGGACGTTCTCTCCCGCGCAAAACCGCGCGATGACGCCCCGGCGTCATCGTCGAAATCGAGCCGCGTTCCCATTTTGCGTTCCAAAAGTTCTATCCGAACGATATTTCTCCTGCATTCGCGACAAAGCGAGAAAATTTGCAGCGGCAACCGAAGCTCAAAAGTTACGATTTTCGTATTGTCTCTACCCAAATCGTGTAAAAAAATCTCCCCTCTTTCAAGTATCTCTGCTGAAAATCCCAGGTAAAGAGAATACTCCTGAAAGATTTTTTGATGCAATTTTTTAAAATAAGTTTCTTCGCCGCATGCGTTTTCTAACGCTTTTCACTCGTGCGAAAGAAAAATACAAACATTTGCTAGATTCGCAAATGTATTGTAAACAATAGCTTTCATTAGATAAACATTTTTCATTTACATATTTTCATTTTTTTTTTTTTAATCATTGAAAATTATAATAAACATTACGTATTACATATTCAAAACTTTGTCAAGAGTTGAATGTATATAAAAAGAGATAGATATATACTTGTAATAAATTTTAAACATATAATTCGCTTGACTCGTCGACTGCTTACAATATAAGAGCTAAATGAGAAAGAAAATTTTTTAAAAAAATTTCCAGAATCCCAATAAAATTCCATAAGAATTCCCTGTAATTGCAAAAATCCTTCATTACATTTTCTTGTTACTGTAACTTTGTCGCTCGATAAACATTGGGGGGGGGGGGGGAAACACCACGTATACTCTCATCTATCTTTGCAGAAACTTATTCGATCTCGTGCCTCTAGCTACGCTTTCTATATATTTGCATTCTTCCGTCTTCTTTTCCTCGTTAGAAAAGTGTGGCTAAAACTTGCAGACCCATTACGCGATAACTGTGCCCCGTTCTCGTCTCGAGGAACTTCTGCCTCTCGAAACATCCTGCGTATACGTGCGCTCGCGCGCGTGTACGCGTCGAGTGTGCGACGGTGTGTGTGCCGGTTACATTAAATAAATTACCGTGGCGGCCGCGCGTGGACCGGTAACACGGGAACGCTGTTACCTGGTCCCTGTCTCTGTAGCACGACCGTACGTAAGTAGATGCGCGCGTATATAAATATACGTGAGTGCGCGTGTGCCCGCCGGCGAACTTGACTCGCTTCTTGCACGCACGGAGGAAGTCGCGGCGCGGAGCGGAGCGGCCGCCTCGTCTCTCGCTGGTCTCTCTCTCTCTCTTCCCATGACCGTGCTTCACCTTCTCTCTACCTCCGTTGCGATTTCCATGTCGACGGCGAAATTAACCTTGCGAGCGCGGCGACCGTCCGCGATTTCGCGATTCATTGTTTCGTTTCTCCGAGAAACGTTTCCACGTTTCGACTCTCTTGTGTATGAAACTATATTTAAAACTTCCAAGTCCCTCCCCCCGAGACTTGAGTAAAGGACACGGTTGGCACAGTTGAGCGAAAGATCTATTTTTCTAATATTTCAAATTTATTCAATTCACGCAAACTGTATAGATATGCGTATTTTTTGAGGATGTGCGAAAAAAGAGAAAATGAATTCGGTATTGTTTAGGAATTTCTAACACTCTCGTGTACGCTAATCGTTACTCTCAATATGAAAAACCCCAATGAGGGAAATAGAGTTGGTCGACCCCTTTTACCTCGACCGCTCGACGACGGTTATCGGTCGTCTCGGCCACCATCGTCCGCGAGACAAGGAACGAGAGGAAACCAACCGGGTACCAGCATGCGGCCTGTGTTTTGTCTATCCGTTTTGCCCGGCAACGCGCGCGAAACGTCCTTCATTTTTTTATTTATATTTATCTCTTTGCGCTTTTACACCGTCACGTGCTTTCCTATCCGTGCAAATTCCACTCCAAATGTTTCTGCTCCTCTTCCTACGCCTCGACACATTCGCACAGCGATATCTCGCGAAATTTACAGCGATTTTTCTGCGCCGGTTTATCGCCGCGTGCAGAAGGTTTTGCTTCGCTGCGGAAAATTGCCCGGCGCAAAGTTCGCTCCGATAGACCAGAGAACAGTTTACGATCAGGAACTGCAAAAAGCGAATTAGTATATGTGTGTGTGTGTGTGTGTGTGTGTGTCGCGACATTGATATTGGTATAAAAGTATACGGGTTCTCGCGAAACTAGTCCGGAAACTATCAACTGACAGATAGTAAAGTATCTCGTGAACTGAAAGCTTAAAAAAAAAAAAAAAAAAAAAGTAAATATATAAATAACCAAAAAGCGATTCGGTTAAAATAATTTTATTTACATTATATTTTTGTTATATTCTGTGTAAACCTTGAATATCGTATTTCTAATGTATTAAAAGATGGCGCTACTCTAGCAGTATGAACAATTGATGATCTTTAGAAATTTTTTTCTCGAAGAATATTAGAAAAATATAATTTTTTAAATATGTACGTTAATATATTTTTAATGGATATTTAGCTTTTTTCATTTAATACAAGCCTCTACGTGTAGCGTGTTTAAAAATGCATGATTCGATGGTGTGATATCTTGCTCTTCGTGTAATTTTCTGAAACGAAAAGAATTCGATCTAATTTTATTCCGTAGAATATTTTTGAGATATATCGAATCTAATTTTATTAGAAATATTGAAAAACAACAAAATAGTAAATTATTTTAAAGTTAGATGTTTCAACTCTGCTAAATTTTTCTTATTTCTTCAAGATCGATATTATTAACTATTAATTTTTTAAATTCGAATTAGTTTCAACATCCAAAAAATTTCCCACCGAATAAAGCTAGATCAATTTTTTTCATTTCAGACAGTTACACGAGAAGAGGCATGTCGCGCCGTCATTTTTGAACACTCGATACGCAGAGGCTCGTATTAAACAAAAACAAAAAAAAAAAAAACAAAAAAAACTAAATATCCGAGATTTAAAAATACTGACGTATTATTTAAACATCAATAAAAAAATACGTGTAAAACGCCAAAAAGATCAATTTCTAATATTTTTCAAAAAAATTTCTAAAAATCATCAACTGCTAAAATAGACTAGGCCTTCAAGTCTTTTTCCTTAAAAAGAAGAAGAAGAAGAAGAAGAAGAAGAAGAAGAAGAAGAAGAAGAAGATCGCTCGATCCAATTTCACTCTCAAATGTATCGAGACAAGCTGAACGACAAGTGACAAACCGTACTCGAAAATCCAATGATTAAAGTACAAAGTACAGTGTGGGTATTTTCAGGGTCGGTTTGCGCGTAGCGGAAATGACGGAACGGACGAACGCCCGTGACGTTCTGGGACGCCGAGGACGTTGGAAGGGGACTCGTCGGAGCGAAGCTTCGAAACCCTAACCTGACGTAAGTTGACCTCCGCACCTGGATTCGCAATCGCGTTCGGCGTGGGGTATTTAACGGAACACACCGCGAAGAAAGTAAAGTAGAAGGCGCGCGCGCGCGCGCGCGAGAGAGAGGCGGCACAGGTGGTGGCCTTTGCCACGCGGTGAGAAAAATGCGTTCGTTCGCGTGGACTCGTCCACCTGCTGAAATGACTGCTAGCGATTCGCTAGGTGCGAACGTTAGATTCGGATCGAGATTCATAACGAAAAAATTAGAACACGGTCTTGTGACTTTATTTACGTAAACGTCCGGGATGAAAAAAAATTAACGTTCTTTGACTAATTTCAATGTTAGAATAATAAATTACCTAACGTTATAAGAATTATTGGATTAATTCTATTCGCGCTCATTCTGTGAGAACATTAACAAACATTTTAGCGAAAGAATGAGGAAAATCAATCATTTCGCATAATTTCAATAATAAAAAAATAATAAAAGAATGTTAAGTATTTCTATATATTTAAATTAGATTTCTCTTAGTACTCTTGTAGATACAAGTTTAAATATACGAGAATATTTAGTAACAATGCCAGAGTCGATGGTGTTGCCGTGCGAAGCGCAAAAATGCGTAACGAAAGGACCGCTTAAGCTTCTCGTGTGTATCGAGTGAGCGCTCCACGAGACAGCGTGATTTGCATTCGAGCGTAATTTGCAGCGTACAGGCGGCTAGGTTCATAGATTGTTTTGTAAGAGTTTATACTGTCCATCAATCTCATAGCTGGTTCCGTATGACTAATAAAAAAGTAAGCGGTCGATTAATTCAAATTTATGGGCCTCGTTGGTTCCCGACGTTCATTCCTCATATCTCTACGAATAATATATCGTGAGAATTCGAAAGGAGTATGAATATGCACGAACTTGTTTTGCGATATGAAAAAAATCCGCTTCAAACATAAACCTTGCAGGATCGGCGTATCTCTCTCTCTCTCTCTCTCTCCCTCTCTCTTTTTTTGAAATAAGATTTAAATTGATAATAGATAAACTATAAATTTTACTTCAATACTATGACATATTGTATACTTAAAAGATTTTTTTTTTTTTTACGGAATTATATGTAAATAATTTGTTTGTATCGTAATATCCACTCGTATGCAGATTCATATTTATTCTTGATGGTCACTTGCCACGTGCTTAGCAGAGTCCAGCACATTCCTTTGTATCACATTTATTGTCACGTGCTTAGCAGAATCCGCTGCCTTCCTATATAATGTATCGTATATTTAACGCGGATTTACTGACCGATCATTATCATTCCAAGAACGAATCTTTCGCGTGTATGTATGCGAAATGACGATCGATTAACAGCAGATATGCGTGTGACGTCACTGCATATTATTTCAGAATTAACCGGTTTGCTTGGATTTTTAACCAAGTCGAGGCTGTCCTTTTTCTATAATTCAAATTGACCGCAAGAAATCATTTTTAAGCGGAAGAATTTTGTATTTGCGATCGCTACCATAGTATTAAAATTCCAAGCTACATCGTGGTGAAAAAAAAAAAAAAAATTTATCTACATATTTATATATTATATAAAAGATCTATTTATATAAATCCCTAATTTTTTTCGCACGTTCTAGCGTAGATATGTGAATTTTACTCTTTCATTTTTCAATAGTCATATTTCAACGAAATTAGATCTCGAATCAGTCTCGAGTTCCAAGAATTTCAAATGACACACGCACTTACGCATCAGCGACGTATAAAAAGAGGAAATGATCAATCTTATATGGGTGATAGAATTGTCATCACGGGTGATCTACAACTCGATTAATAACGAGAAAGTGTTTGAACATCCAATTGAGTGCCACATTTTTTTCAAACGAGAGAGAGAGAGAGAGAGAGAGAGAGAGAGAGAGAGAGAGAATGTATCCAGAAAAATTAACAATATCTTTTTGTTTATTTTCACACACACACACACACACACACAACTTTTTTATGATTTATTCAAAACAGATATTGAAATTTAATTTCTTACGTTCATTATAAAATTGATAGAGTTGACAGTCAATAATATATATCAAAATAATAACAGAGTGAGAGACAGCTAAATTTGTTCAATAAATTTAATAAGTTTCAGATTAAATCCCTTTTAATTTAAACGCGTTATCTCATCAAGATATTGAATTTCATTTCTTTTCTATTCTGGAAAATTCTTATGAAAGTACGATACGCATCCCATTGTATCCTGCTTCGCAATGTTCACAGCGCGTCGTAATAATTGCGGCTTGCGAAACGATTGAATTATCTCTCGGAAAGAGGCGAGTTCAACGACTTTGAAAACCAACAAACTTTGAACTTTCTTCGAATGTCATTCTACAAACCCTCCGCGCTCTTTCGTTTCTTCTACCGCCGCAAATCCGCCGCCGGGCTGGAATTCAGTGGGACAGAGGAGGAGGTGAGACCGGATCATATACGTATTCGTGCATATATATGTATATATATATGTATATGTACGTGCGCGTCGCGGACTGAGAGACGGAGAAAGGGAACGAGAGAAGGAGAGAGAGAGAGAGAGAGAAGAATGGAGACGAGAAAGAAATAAAGAGAGGGGCATACGGCCGCGCTGGTGGATGGGTCTCCCCGGGTCCCGGGTTTCGCCAAGAAGACGTAACGGTAAATCCGCGGCCGCCGGCGTCCGATGAACCCACTCTCAGCCTCGCAAGGCCTGCCTTCTTCTTCTACGTGCGTACGTGTGTACGCCTACACACATACACGCGAACACACCTGTATATACACTGATGGCCAGCGTAGTCGAATTATTTGCCGAGCGAATAGTTGTAGCGTTTTCGCGATGACAGGCCGCGAGCAAGCAGGGGAGAGAAGAGGACGGCTTGCTTAATGATCCTACATCTCGACCGAGTCTCCGATAATCCAAGAATGAAGACGACGATTACGACGATTAAGAGACGAGCACGTCGGATTTCTCCATCGAGAAACGAAACACTCGGTTGCGTCATCGTGGCGTAAGAGGGCGAGGCTCCGGAGCGAGTGGGAGCGGGGGATGCCCGTTCCTCGGGAATTAGGTCGTTCGTCCTCGGGAATTTCTCGCGTCTCTTCACGAATTTAATCGCTCGTTGAGAACGATAATCTCTGATTCCTTCTAATCGTGACATCGACGAATGCAGATTGTTGATACAACTGCATTAATTATCAATTATCGGTATATCATATTACTTTTTGTGCGTATTTGTAGAATTATATGTATTATAATAATGTATCGAATAAAGTACGACTATTTTATTTCGTTTCTTTTGAACTTTGGAGAGAGACGCATCTATCTTGTGTACGAATTCTTTTGCTTTTCTTTTTTCATCTCCTTTGCGCGTGTATGATTTTTTTTTTTTTCTATTTCCCGAAAACATTTTATAAATATTTTACTAAACAATATATCTAATCTTATTTATTTCTTATAATACAAATTATTAGGCGTTATTTGTGTAAAAAAATTCTGAAATTTTGATAACGTATATGTAATAGAATGAATGATTTATTTCGAAAAAATACAAAAAATTACCAAAACAAACAAAAAAACGAAAACAATTTCTCATTACACATTGTGCATAATTCTAGATGGTTTTTAAGAGATGTGCACTCTCACAGGATGGAAAACATTCCGATCTATCCACGGACATTATATATATAACGTCCTTTTCTCTCTTTCTCGATTCTTCGCAACAAGTTAATGTCGCGATCCATCGCGATCGAGACAATGCGATCATTATGGAATCGGCACACGAGATCGAAAGTAGTCGACTTTTGCGGCGATGGCAGACGGTGATCGTATCAACGCGAGACGTATGCATCCGTTGGCCGAGGTGAAAAGTGAACGAGGAAAATTCTTGCACCGATTGTGAGAGCGCGAAATGGAGAACGATTCTCGCCGATTCGCAATTCGCGCAATTAAATCAACATCAGTCGTGGTCAAACACGATTACGTCCGATTCGAGCACATTTCATTATAACGATTCACCACGCAACGTTCGAGCTCCTATGCACTTTCGCAGCAACCGACATACGATAGATATGCCGTCGTGTTTGCGAGATATTCTCATATCTTTCACAGACGTTAATGAGAAATATGGTATATCGCTGCAATTATACACATGACGGAATAAAATCGATCGATTCTGCGAAAGTTACTCTTACAGAGACCTTTTGCTATATCTATTTATTGTTTTACTCGCGTATCATCGATATAATGTTTAAATATTGAACGTCACAATGATTTCTATCATCGAGTATTAGTGATTTATAAAATTGTTATATAAATGTACATGTTTTATTTATAGATCAATATGTAAAAATTTTTCCAGTTGATTACGACATATCGAATTTATAATGTGTTTCCACATTAAATAACTTGAAAATGACTGCTTAAAATGTCATAAATTATTTCATTTACATTCGAGTTACTTTTTTATTGAAATATTTAGTTACGTTGATATATATGTATATGGACCTATGTTGAAAGATATACATGGAGTTTGCTGGTATAAAGAATTAATATTCAAAGATACATGAATATGTGTTTTAACTAACGGATAAGAATGGATTTTTTTCAGGCTTATACGAGAAGAGAAGGAAACGATGGCATCGAGAGCGAGTTGGAAAATTCGAAAGAATGACGGACGCGTAAGAATTGCGTCATCCTATGCAGACGCTCGCGAGAGGTGTCTCCAAAAAATCATTAGATATTCCTTTAGTTATAGTTTTCTCGACTAATTAAAAATCAATTTTTTCTCACTGAAAATATTTTTCTCAGAAAAGTTGACGAGAATAATGTTTCAAATAGAGATACTAAAAGATCATAATATCTTCGGATAAACTCGTGCAAAATTTTTTCCAATATACAACGTTATAATTTAATATGAAATACAATAAATCAAAATATAAAACAGTAAAACGTTATAATTTAAAACTCGTAGGGTCCAAAAGATCACATCTCAAGCGTTTCTCTCTCTCTCTCTCTCTCTCTCTCTCGCTGGGAGAAAAAATTATCTCCGCACGGACCGCGAAGATACGGCTTTAAGAGGATACTCTGTGGCTTCGGGACACCCCGTATGCCTGTATGCGTGTATGCGTGCCGTGGCGAGATCGATTCTCTTGGACGCGATCGAGTCGAGAGGTGCGTGGGGATCTCGCGCGCGCACTCACGCGCCCCCGTCGACTCGTTGACTCACTGACTCCTGACGGGCTTACCGTTAACCAGCAAAAGTGAACCAAGTAAGCCGTGTCTCTGGTACTTGCGGTACCGATCGTATAAGTGCAGGACAATAACGACGATGCGTGGCCGGTGCGGGACGCGCGTTTTCAAATGCAGCATTGTCCGGAGGGGCAAGGAGGAAGGGATGGAGGGGACGAGGCACGCGTTACCTCCCTCGATGCACGCCATCGACGAAAGCGTAAGCGGCGTGTCGTAAGCGAAACGCGCCGAAACGGGACTGTCATCCGAATGACAAATTCGCGAGTCATCGCGCGTTTCGGCGACAGTTGACGTTGTCTTGGCGAGATCTCGTTTCGCCGAAAATGGTCATCAAGTTATATCGCGCAAACTGCAACGGCGAAAGTATATACGAATATCTTGCGCATCCAATTGAAAATGTATTAATTGTATAAATGTTTATTAAATTTATTATTAAAGTAAATAAATACATAATAGTAACTCTCTGCGAATATCGTGAGAGCAGAGATGAGATTACGTTATAGTAATATTAAATTGAAAAATCTTTATGAATAATGGAAAATAGATTTTTATATTTTCGATATTCGAAAGATCATCAAAGAAACGCAAAAGTTTTATACGAGAAAGAAGATAGAAGACGGCCTGTATAGAAATTAATTTCAGGATAATCGATCTTTCACGTGCCCGAGTTTTCTTTCAATTTTTTTTTTTTTTTTTTTTTTTTGCAGCGTATACGAGACGCGCCATATGGCTACCGAGGAATAGAAGTAGTAATCGTGATTTATTCAATCCCGTTTTCTCTCTCTCTCTCTCTCTCTCTCTCTTCAAAGGACCAGTTGTAAGAGTCTCTCGAGTCTCTCTTCATGACTGAGATCGCTGAGAAAATTAACCGAAGGTATCTCTCGAGATTTTTCGATTTCCGGTTTGCGACTCATCTTCCGGAGGCAGTTTCTCGATTGGCAGCGATACGTACACACACACAATCGCGATTTATATAATACCACGTTATTTATTCCACTCGCCTAAAATTACAACCGTCGAAAAAAGATGAAGGAAATATCCAGAAACTCGCGGGATAATGACGAATCGCGGCGAGAAAGCTTATCGAAAATTAATGAGCTCGTCGTCTGAAATTATAAATGGCGCGAGAATAAATGGCGTTGTATGAAAAACGAGGGGGGGGGGGAAAGGGGGAGAGAGGGAAGTCGCGTCGTACGCTGTTGTAAGGATGGAAGCGGCGTCCTTCGTAGCGAGGCATGTCGATTACCGTAGGTAAATTGCGTGACAGCACCGAGACGCCATTGAGAAGAGAACCGGCGGACCTTGACAGTGTATGCTGGACTTGACGTTCTTGCCGGTGAGTGTCAGTGAACCGCAGCTAGCAGGACGACGAATGAGCGGGAGAATGCTCAAGGATACATTCTACGCGGCCGAACACGCGGTACTCCTTGATACCCAATCTTCAGTTGAATCCCGATTGTCGCGAAAAAAAAAAGTGGAAAACTCGTTCTTGAGGAAACGATAATTTAACATTTGCTAATACAAGTACATTTAAAACGATAAAATTATGAAAGAAAGAATTTGAAATAAATAAGCAACAATATAGTTGAGAAATAAAGAATAAATAAAAAAATTGTGTTTTTTTTTTTTTTTTTTTTTTATTAACAATCAGCGTTTTAAAGATAACAAACGGAAATTGCTATTGCGTTTTTTTTAGAATATCTTGCAAAAAAAGAAAAAATTTTTTTTTAATATCAATCAGGACTCACGAAAGAGCTTTGTTTAGACGAAAATGTTAATATTAGCGCGCGCGTTTAGATGTATGGTATGTTTAAAATTCATGATCGCCCGTTTTGTATATATTTCATGCAAAAATATTTGTTAAAGAATTATATTTTACATTTATCGAAACGGCAGAAACTTGTTTAATCATAATCTATATTTACATGTATTTTAATTATTATCTCTTTAATTATAAATACCCATATCTCTGATATAATATTCGCAAATTTATTACTGAGAGAAAGAGAGAGAAAGAAAAGATTAAAACAAGTAATAATTTAGCACCCACCGGTACGATATACAGCCGGCGGAATTATAGAATATAACGTTGATCAGCAAAGTACAAAAAAAAAAATTTTAATTATAAAACAATTAATTGATATTTTTAGTCTAAAATTTATTACATATATACCAAGTATTTTATAAAATATAATTTTTTATAATAATTTTATAATCATGTACGTTATAATATGCTGTATAAAATGACATAAAATAGACCACTACGCAAGAGATAAACGAATAATTAATTTCATAAATAATAAATAATAAATTAAATAAATAATTTAAATGACATCTACGGCTTACGGTTTCTCTACGAGTCGCATGATCCTTTCCTGGCTTTGCTCTCCCTCTCTTGCTCATTCCTTGTTGCTTTTTTGTGGTACTCACATGACATTCGCAAAAACACATTTAATCAAAATTACACGCGCAGTAATCGATAGAATACGATACTCGTGCGGCACTTTGCACAAATTCCTAATCGCATACGACAAGCATTTTTAATAATTAAATTTGTAACGAGAGAATAATAAAATGCGAAAATTCATATATCCACTCGTTTCACAATAACGCTTATTTGATATTAACGAATGTGCTCTCATTTTAAGGTAACTACTATTTTATAATTTATATGTGAATATAAATATATGAATTAAAGATAAATATCTGCAAGCTGTATAATATTTGAAAATGTAACGACTTCCGACTCGACAATTATGGATATATTAAATATTTAAATTCGCGAAATATTTAAAGCTCGATGCGAAATATATATGTTTAACTTTAAGTATTAAAAAAATAATTATCATTTTAAATAACGTAATAAAATGACAATAATTTATGTATGTTGTAATATCCCGTAATGTTTCATTTTGACTATTATAAGTCGCCGGAAATACATGCTTTGACAAATAATTGTTTTATTATAATATTTAGTAATAATTGAAGAGAATACAATAGTGTTTCTCAAAAAGTAATGCGACGACACGATCTTGCGTCGCTGCCTGTTCTTTCGAGTGCTTTCGCACGAATGATAAGAATTGGATAGCGTTCAGCAAAACAAATCGTAACAATTCATAATTGGCTCTCACTTTTAAAACCAATAAATCAACGTTGACAAAAGGATAGCTCAGCAATTGTTCTACTGAATACGGCCAATATGATTTCATACACACAACAACGGAAAATTCGAGGACGCTCGTGCTATTATTTACATAGTATGATACGTAGATAGGTCGCTTTGTTGAGGCTTCAGTCGATGTGAGTTACTCCGATATGTCGCATTCCTTTTCGAAAGGATACTCAAAGTATCGGGAGAAAGGTGATCACACATCTATGGTTATACCATGATGAAGGATTATTAGCCTCGTTAATTGAGATAAACCACATGTATCGCGACGGTGATCATTTATCAAAGCATAATATTTCGCGCGATTCAGTCTTTTAAAATAGAAATTAAAATTTTATTTCAAACGATTTTCGCTAATAAGATATTTTTTTTATACCAATATGGCAGATATTTCCTAAAATATACTATAGTATCAATGATGTTAATATGCACAACATACATACGAAAGAAAGAGAGAAAGAGCGTTTGCATGATGTTTTAAAATCGTCAAGAATGTTTTTTTAACTGTAATCTTTATGACCCATTTGAAAACGTTCTTTCCTCCGCGAAAAATAAAAAAAAGGTTATTACTTATTGCATTTCGATATTTAATATTATTTAATATTATTTTATAAACAAGACACACTTATATATGTATATAGATATATATTTATAATTAATTTCCAAATTAAAATTTTGAGAATATATTTAAAACGATTAAAAACAATTTTGTCATTTTTTCATAAAATTTACCAGAAGTACATTCATTGTTTTTAATCGTTAATCAATCAATCATCAACTCAATATTTAGTTATCGATATAAATATCTGGATATTTTTATTGATGAAAAATCGTTTCTCAGGAAGATTGGTTAAACACGAAAGAAAAGAAAATATCTGATTGTTTAATACATCATTTGTATGCAGCAGAGAAATATTCAACAATTCTCAGCACGTTTGTTTAATTCTTTAGCTGCGGTGCGACATCAGAAATATCAGTTATAGAGATAGCAAGATGTTAATTCAATAAGAATATAAATGTGTTATACTGACAATGAGCCAAATCTATCGGGCTTATATATAAGCGCTTTTTATTGCGAGGAACTATATATAAGCCTTTCGGAAATGAGCGGCTACTTTTTTAGAGCGTGCACGCATATGTACGCTCTTCGCAGGTAAAGGGTTCCTTAACCCTTTACGTTAGCCTTTTACATAAAAAGGTTAAAGTTTTAACGCAGGAAAACAACCGAAATACAAACCTGAATAATTGACAAATTCTCCGAAAACTTTTCGTGAACAACTATTATTATAATCATTATAAAGTATCAAGTGCCAAAGGCTAAAAGGTGCAAACTGTAGATGGGATTTCTTTCCGTCATTTCAAAATTTCTTTTTTTCGTATTGTTATTAAAAACATGGAAAGAGTTAACGGACAGTTTGTCCGTTTGATCCGGTTGCAATAAACCGTCTCTCTCTTCCTTCGCCCGAAATTTTGACGTTTGAATTTTCCAGAAGTTATAAATAAAATGTCCTTGCCCGAACATATTTAGCGAGTTAAGTCCTTTTCTTCGTTTTTACATCACCGATCTTAAAGAAAGTTCACGATTATTTGTCATATCTCTTCGAAAATTTTTTAATACAGCACAGTCGAGACGTACAATCCTTCATCCATTTTTTGTCCAAAGCCAAAAGTTAAACACTTCATTAGTGAAGTTTATTTTTTTAATCGAGTGCAATAAAATGCATCATTGAAAATCAGGATCTCTCGAAATATACTGCATAAGAACTATTTAAAAAAAATATATATCGTCAACTGATATTTTTGAATTATTTAGGGATCGTTGGCCCATAAGTAGTGATAATATTGGATATGTATTCGCCCTTTTAATAATTTTTAATAGTTTAATATTTTTAATATACATTTAAAAACGCGAGAACTTTTCAAATAAAATTTAACTAATTTTACTATAATTTTGCGCGGTATTTTTGTAGGAAACAAAACCATGCATTCATCATAATTCTCGTGATATTTTTACGATGAAATTATAGAGAAGCTTGCTCGAAGCTTGCTATCGCAACTAATAATGATTGTATTAAATTTAAGAAACAAAATACCAACGATATCTTATTCTTTATTTCGTAGGTATTAATTCGTTTAAATTCATGAATAATACTTGGAGCAAATTGCATTGTCTTAATTAATGAAATTGAAATGAACAAAAATATCGCTATTGTGTTATATCAGACTAATATTATAAATCTCATTATTAGTTTATTTTAATATTATAAAGCAAAAATATTAGAAAACAATATATAATACAAATATATAAAGATGGTTTAGAAAAATATTCAAAAGACCTGTTTTAAAAACGTCATCTTTCCTATAATATATGTATAGGCTGACATTTTTTTGGAGACATCTATCGTTCCACATTTCGCCAAAATACAATGCCATTTCGTATTTTTAACATTATGGCAATTTTCTTTGAAACGAAAATATTTCTGAACTGTATGGCTTCCATAAAAGAGGGTTGTCTAAAAGGCACGTCGTTCGACGAATATTTCAGCAATTTAAAAGACAATATCCTAATATAAAAAAAAAAGAGACCGCCGCGATACCGTTGCGAAGTAGGCAAGGGTTAAAAATATCGTTTCGGCGATACTGTCTTCATATCTTAAAATTTATTTTATTGCTATTGTAAAAAAAGGTCATTTTTGTGCGGGATTCAGTCTGTGTAGGAGCTACACAAGGGATATGGTTTATGTTATTTATAGGACTGAAACATTTCATATTTCCGCATATAGCTTTTTTTTTTTTTTTTTCTATCTGTAACTCAAAATGGGCTTTGAGGGGGAAATCGTAAACGTAGACTTTTACAAAATATACAATACCATTCGAAAGAAAGTGGCATACCTCTATAAAAATGCGAATTCGCAATTTTCACTTTTTCATAAAAACCAAAACGAATCAACTTGTTATTCGAAAAAAGTTGCCCGATGCGCATCGGTCTGAGATTTAAATTACCACCGTGAGATAAATGACAAATGAATTATAAATAACTATAATTATAAAAAACTTTTTTAATATGAAGATATTCAAATGTTACAAAATTATTTTCACTTTTTTCATCACTCAATAAAGAAGGGAGCAATTATCATTCCGAGTAACATAATGTGTTCTTTAAAAGATTCTAATGAACGAATACTTCCTGTACTTTGGCAAATATTTGCGCGACAAAGATCCACCGGTGAAGAGGGGAAAGAGGGGGTGAGCAGGGGGGGGGGGGGAAACGATTGAAATTCAATCAATTCCGGTCGCGCGAGAGCGATGAAATGGTTTCCTTTCTCCGCAACGCTATTTTTCTTTGTCCTAAGTCGATGAAAGAGAAAGGAAAGCTCGCAGGTGGAAGAAGACGAGGGCGAGGGCAGTGGATCCATTTTTCGCTACCCCTCTATGGATTCTTATGCTCTCGTATTAGAGGCCCTCCATCCACCCATCGGTCCGTCATCTTTTAAAAGCGTGGGAGAAACGGACAGGTGGGTCGATACATCCTCGCGTATCCTGTAGTGTGTTCAGTAGCACCTTACCGTATATTCGATATTTCTTTTCCATATCCCGTCGACACAGCTTGTGGGAAAACTTTCGACAGATACGGAGCACGTTTAAGAAAACAGGAAGCATGTTTTTCGCGTTATTTCACGATATTCACGTTTCGAGAACATCAATCCGTCACTAATTATCGTATATAATTATTATGCGCAAAAATCTTTCTTTGTATATTTCATTGTATAAATTAGGAATATGTATGGAAAAATGTATGGATGTATGAAATGTTATATAATATAAATGAATAAAATTTCCAGCAGACATAAATATGCAACATGTAAATTTTATATATTGTATATTTGTAAATTCGTTAAAAAAATTTTTTCACAATATAATTGCGAGTATTTCAATCTGTAATTGACTGCTCGTTTCTAATAAGCATTGTGGAATGTTGCGGTTGATTTGAAAGAACGCTGCGAATTAGAAGTGACATTCGCGAGGATTCGCGAAACGACAGAACGTATACGTACGTACATAATATTCGCATACAGCGACCACGCTCGCGTTTCTAAAAATACACGCGAAGCGTCCGCGGACGGCCACGGAATTCCGAATGACGAAATTAAATCCCGTTACAAATTCCTGGAAGGCACCTTGCCAGTATACCGATGCCAGCCGTGACGCAATTTTCGAGAATCACCGATTCAGCTCATCGAATTTGCGTTACAACGATACGGAAAATTTTCAGATTCTTCTTATCGCACCCTCCAAAAAGAAAAAGAAAAACACGCGAATTGATAAAATCGATAAATAAAAGAACGTTGAATATTTTTCATCAAACGTATAACGATTGACATAGACTTTTAAGAAAATTTTTAAAGTTTTCTTTATAATCTATTTCATACGGATGAAGAAAATATTTATTTATTGCATATTTTTCAGGCTTTGTCTGTAATAGACAGTACATTATTGTCGTAATAGAATAATGAAATATTTCTATATGATAATTCATTCATAATAATAATTATCGATCATATCATATATAATTTTTATTTGATGAGATAAAGTGATTAATTTAATTTCTTTATATTCAGTAAAAAAAAGGAGGGAAAGAAAATATTCAATCATTCAATCGTATATTAGTTTTTAATCGATGCGTAAAATAATATTTTAGTATTTTTCGAAAGACACGATATCTTTCAAAATAAAAAGATTATCACCTTGACCTATAGCCAAATTTTCATATATTCTTAGCTGCTGTTACGGATATTTCGTTCTCACGGTATCGATCTAGTTTCTCTGCCTAAGAATCGACCCTCTATAGAAAACTTAGATCAACGGTTCAGAGAAAATGAACCCATTCAATATTCACAAACCGATCCGATGGTTTTTCAGTATCGAAGATACCCCTATCCCGCGAGACCCCTTTCATCCGGTTTCCGATGTGAAAAGAGTCTCTCACATGGTGGCCGAAATTCTCCCATTCGCGGAATAAAAGATGAAATATTGGTGTAAATTTGCCATTTATCTATCCTATTCGTGAAAAATTATTGTAAACAGAAATCTATCGTATCGTGTAAAAATTCCAACAATATCTATTCAAACGTAAATAAATGTTATCGATAAAACCGATGTATATAAGCCGATAATAAAACAATTGTAATAATATGATTATAAAATAGTAAGCTTTGTAAAAAAATAAAATTATTGTAATTCTTTTTTTTCAATATATTGTAAAATAACAAAAAAAAAAAAAAAACAATTAAAAATATCTGGTGACCAATATAAGATTATAAAATGACGTTTTCATCATTCTATAGAGAGTGTCATGTCGCACGTTTAGAATTGGGCTTTGTTGAGATTTAATACAAAGTGCCATTCCAGTGATCTATATTTTTATTTTGCCGGATTAGACGGCGTCGATAATGCGCGAAACGGAAATGCGTGCTGCACGAAAGAAGGCAACTGCGAAATCCTACAAACCTTTCAGCCCGATCCTTTTCCCATGACCTGGATACATTACGGAGTAGAGTGTGTAGTATATACATTTATGTGTATACATTTACCTGCAATATCTATCCTTGTATCTGATAAAACGACTGTGTACATGATGACTTAAATCGCACGATATAAGAAATAATTTTTTTTTTTCATTATATAATAAATACATCACGAGGGACGTAAAGTTTACGAAAATATATATATTTTTCGCAGTATGATTTGATTGCTTAGAAACGTGAGAAATATTTCTTCGTTTTAATAATTCAAGGATACGCAATCCAGCCACGCGACGCCATGCTTGTCAATGTTGCTCGAAGACAGAGAATCGGAGAGGAAGAAACATCCGCATTACTTCCCTAGATTTGCAAATATAATGAGCGACGGGAGCCACGGTCGAGCGAGAAATATGGATAATAGACGAATTAATTGGCGATTGACTGATACGGGTGAATAAAAGATACCCTTTTTCGATTCGCTGTTAAGACAGATAGCCGAGAGACGGCGGATTTTAAAAGTAACTGAAGGGAGTGAGGAACGAGAGGAAGAAGTGAAAGATAAGAGGAGGAGGAAAGGAGGTGAGAGGAAGACACAGAGAGAAAGAGAGAGAGAGAGAGAGAGAGAGAGACAGAGGAGAAAGAGACGTGGCGAGCGTCGGAGCGGCTGTCCTTGGATACTCGCAGATCAGCGGCCACCGGCAGTCAATGACCTAAGAACGCTCTTGTATCCAGCGCCGCTTCCTTCGCTTCGCTTCGCTTCGCTTCGTCTCGTCTCACCTCGCCTCGCCTCACCTCGCTTGGCCTCGCGCGCGCGTACCCTGCCAGGTCCCTTCAGCAGCGATGGATTTTCTTCACCGAGTCCGGTAGCTTTCGAAGAAAGTTATTAACCGCCATCTTAGGCGGAAAAAGATCAGGCGAAGATATTGCTTATTAAGATACTCTCTATCCATTCTTCAAGTTTCATAATTTTTTTGAATCTTGGAATATTTTTTCGGCAGTCTTTCCACGTTTTATAATTAATTGTACATTAATCTCGCCATAATCAACAGTCGTTTGAATCCTAGCCGTATTTCAATCTTCCTTGAATGCGTTCGAGCTGATTACGAGCCCCAAATAGAAAACGGAAGAAAAATGTCACATTTAGTTCGAGCATGGTTTTTACGACTGCTGACCCTAAGACTCTTTTTTCCTATACTTATCGAGCGACTCTTTTAGCGTAATAAATCTTTTTTCATTCTTTGTCATTCTTATCAATCAGCTCTTATATACACTATAATTAGTTTTCAGTCTCAAAGCTCAGATGTTGAAAAAAAAAAGAAATGTCATAAGAACAACCATTCGTATGCATTTTGAATTTGCCAATAAACGTTGCCTAGTAGATAACCAGATAATTGTTGATAACGTAGTCAATTTTATATGCAGTTAATACTACAATTATATATAATAATATAATAAATCAATACTATATAATAAATCAACGCTTCGTGTGTTAAATGTATTTATATCTAATAAATACTCTCTCTTTCTCTTCCGAGTAAATTTTTATTAACTATTCGTCAGTATTTTTACTATTATTCATCTTTTAATGTTATTTATATATACCTGCGTCAGACACATACGCGGGCGCGCACATATATTAAAGATCGGAGAACAATTGTAAAAACACGGTAAAAAAGAAATATGTATAAGCCAGGTAGTCAACTATACGCCTCGGTCTAAAAAAAAAACGAACTATATCCGCATTTCGTACATTTTTATTACATTTAGGTTGCTTTTTAAAGATCTATTTATGCGCTAAAAGGCAATATTGTGGGTAAAAAAAAAATAAATCAGAGATTAGCGTAACGAAATAAGTCTACTGGCGTTACGCATATTACGGAAACAGCCGACCTTCCACATTTTTAAGCAAAATGGACATTTTTTTAGAATGCAATTTACGGTACTAGCGACTTTTTTGTCTATCGATATATGGAGAAAGTTTCCTTTTTTTAAGTAACTGTATATATATATATATATATAAAACAGAGGTTTTTTTCTGCTCTTGAAGCAGCATTCAACAAGCAAAGAGTAAGAAATGCCTTTTTTTTTTTTTTTAAGACAAAACAATAAAAAAAACGCGTGAGTTGTCAGATAATATTTGAATTGATTAATTCAATTACGAAAATTAGAAATTGAAAAAAATTAAGATTTTTAATAAAAATGAAAAAAAGAGAGGGGTTTGATAGTTACATATAATTATATTTATTATATTGAAAGATTTGTTATATACAGGGTGGACCAGTAACTCTTGCCACTCGAATATCTTTGAGTCTAGAGCAGCTACGAAAACTTTTTTCCTACAAAAGTTTTATAGTTTTAAAGAGGCCATCGAGTGGTGGTAACACAGTTCGTCGAGGTGGCTTCGGAGATTTCAAGGTCAGCTCCACTTTTTCAAATGGAGCCGTCTATTTTTCATTGCATATTCTTGTAGCTTACCTCGAGAGCTTTTCAAAATACTATAATAAAGTATTTTTTCATTAAGTACCTTTTGAATTATTTTATATTTTAATCTGACAAATTTTGATATAAAAATTAAAATATCTCGTAAAATATTTTAAGTTTTCGATAATTACTGTAACACTTTTATGTACAGAATAATGGGACAATTCAATTAGCGTGAAGAAAAAAAAATCGTTCAAAAAATACATTGTAAATAATTACATACTTTTTCTTAAAAACAATTTTTTTCGTAGCATTAAAATATAAAATTTGAAAAAGTGGAATTGACCTTGAGATCATCGAGGCGCCGCCACCCCGACGAACTGTGTCACCACCACTCGATGGTCCTTTTGTTAATAAACTATTTGTATCAATCTAACATGGTCCCAATTGTAGAGCCTTCCTTGCTCTATAAGATAGCTCTATAAGACGGATAATTTTTACTCGCCTTGTATAAAGTTTCTTGTAATTTTATTAAAGATCTCGAAAATTGCCCCCTGTTCGGAAACTTTTCGACGGCAGTGTATATATATGATTTTCACAAAATGTAATACGTAATCAATAGTTGTCTGATGCATATAAGAATGATTAAACGATATATTATCATTTGTAATATTAAAGCGATCTTTTCTTACGACAAAAGCATCAATATAAAATGCGTGAAAAATATTTTAAAATATGTAAACGTAAATATAAATGTTGCTCAATTTTTGAATATAAAATTTTCGATTGTTAATGGTCTATTACTCTATTGTAATGTAAGAAACGTTATAAAATATACGTCGAGAGCAGTGCGTCGTGCGGCAAAAAACGCGGTATAGCGCAATAGCAGTAATTTCATTCCCGTTTCTTGGGCCAAGTTCATCGCTGCCTAGAACGTAATTCTAGTTCTGCCATCGGCTGTTGCTCCGCTGGCGTAACTCGCCGAGGCAGGATAGAGTTGGCTTAGTCACGACAGCACCGATCTCTCTCTCTCTCTCTCTCTCTTCTCTCTGCTATTTCATCCGCACGCATTTTCTCACGTGGTTCACGCTGAAGAAGAGGCCTCCCGACGGCTTTAATTCCGCCTTTCATCGCACGACGCGCACGATGATGACTTAGCTTAGCCCGAAAGCCATCCGACGATAGTAATTAAAACGACAATAGCAGCGACAGAGTCACGTCGTCCGTCTGCGCTGAATGCGCGGATTTACCGTAATTTGGCATGACCCGACTCTCGTCGTGGCGATTCTGCAAGATTGCGCGAGAGACGTGAAAAATCAGAGAAACGACTTCTTGCTAAGAAATCGCTAAATAATATTCGTTAATCGTCTTCGTTATAATTCAGGTAATCAGGGATCAAGTTGAGAATGATATTTCGAATTTTAGCGACGTTAATCGCGATCAACTGACACGAATGGAAACAGTCTTTTCAAAAGTCACAACTTTTGTTTGAAACATTTTTCGATTTAACGCAGTGTTTTTGAGATATTTGAGTGGGTCCTTTAAAATGGGACACCCTGTATATATATATGTATATATACACGTGACACACACGCGGGCCCTAGAATCAGGGTCCCTGCGATCAAACCGAGAGATATCGTTAAAATTTATACAAACCGAGAACGATATCGTATCGATTTCGAGCAATGGATAAATATGTCTCGTAAGATCTTTACGCGAGAGCCGATTCTCAAAAATGCCAATCGAGTAAAGACGATTACAAAAGACGATGTTTCTGTATCAAATTCGCAATATCCGTACGACGAGAAATCCTTGCAAAATTAAAATCGATTTTTTACGTATACGGCTAGAATCCTATCATAACAGGATAAGATCTTGCGATTTAATATGTTGAACGATTAACTTGTTGTTCGCGCTGATAATAGCTCAAAGCCGGTATTTTATTACTTAACCTTATATATATATATATAAAAAAAAAAAACGGAAATATAAAACTAGTTCTCTCTATTAGCTTCAAGTAGTCCAAGGTTCTGCTGTCATATAAAATATTTCGTATCCATACTAATATACGTGACATGAAATTGACATGTAGTAAATCCATAAGTATCGTATTTAATGCCGATATTTATCGCGATATTAAACTTTTTTTTTTAACAGAATTTAATTATTATATAGAATCTCGTCGGTTTAAGAAAATATATTTTAAATTACTTACATATTGTGTATACCCCATAGCTTGCAATTTTTAACATTGAACTTGTCGATAGGTCTCAAATAATTTATCTGTTAAAAAGAAAAAAGGATGAATCTTTCAAAATTCATCAAGACAATAAATATTCCTTTGGTTATCCATTTATATGTCTGCAGATTTAATAATGCGCGCGCGACGTTACTTGTTATTATTCGAAGAATTAAATGAGAGCGTAAAGGGGGCACTGAAATTTTAATTTCTTCGGAGTATTTTTCAAATCGAAAATTACGATGTGATTTAGATCTCATTATGCGAGGCCGACGCTGCAGGAAAAGTCGACATAAATCCTTGAACGTGTCGCCCTGCGACATTATAATGCGACACGGTATGCACAGAATGCATTCCGGGTACCGGGTGTGGCATGCAGAGCAAATGTCTCACTGACTCATATGACCGGGCTCGATCGGCCCGCCCGTTCGATCTGGTCGACTGGTATCGACATTCGAATGGTACATAATGTACATATAATATATACGCGTGTAAGGTATATATGTGCACGCGCACAGTTTTCCGTTTCCCGCGTGCTTGACGCTAATCCAGATTGTTTTCTTACGCGGCAGTCATGCTAATATCACGGGGCCTTGATCTTGAAAGAGAGAAGGAGAGATCAACGTCGAATGATCAAGAGACGAAATGCATAAAACTGCAACGGCTATAACTTTTTTCTTCCGCATCTGCTTTTCGCGTCGAAGGTTCTACTGCGCGCGAAGACTTTCATTGAACAATATAATGATTCAATTCTGCGGTTCTCTGACCTTGGCAGAATCGAATCTTGAACCGTAACGTATTATAACGGATTAAGAGTGTGTCGATTATATTTGTCAAAGATATATTTCCTCGTGTACAATTTGAATTTAAAGAGAGAGAGAGAGAGACTGACATCTGTGGGTTTTGAAAAAACTTTTACTTCCTGCATACATATATTAACGAGATGCCGTGTGTGAATAGCTTGATAAATATCATAAATTACAGCAAAAGGTAATTGATATTTTTTACCATTGCTCTATGATGCAATGTAATATAAATAACCACTCGATATTGTGATTTAAGAGCTTGAATCTTGAATTCATAACAGATGTTAGATGAATCACAAGCGATTCTTGCATCCGTTATATTATTAGCGCAAGAGACGAGTCATTATATAAAATTCGAATCTCGATCTCTTAAAAAAGATTTTATTTCCTTAACAAACGCGACACTTTAGACCGTAAATCTTTCTTTCTTTTTTTCTTTTTTTTTAATATGAGTAAGCGAGCGAATATATTTAAAAGAGAGAGAGAGAGAGGAAAAAAAAAATAATTTATACAAGAATAATTTTCCGCGTCCAGACACAATGACGGCTTTGTTTGTTGCCACCGGTCTTTTCACGGTCGCTAGCATTGAAAATTCGTCATTTCGTATTCAGAGTTCTCTCTTTTGACAAGTAGCAACGGCCCGGCCACTTTGATACATATACATCTCGTGCCTTGAGATTTTCACGTCGCGATCAACATCCGGAATGATAACGCGGGTATTTTTCAAACCGATTACCGCTCGCGCGTTAAAGGCCACGGCGACAGGATTCGCGAACCAAGAACAAGGGAGAAGGAGGAGGAGGAGGAGGAGGAGGAGATGGTGGAACTGGTCTCTCAGACAAGACACTTGTTTACTCGAACGATCGTGGCCTCCTTTTCGGTCGTATACCTTCGCTAATTCGCTTCACTTCCTCTGCCCCTTCTCTCTTTCTTCGCTCCTTCAAATCCTATTCCTCTGTCGGTCGCTTCTCGTCTTCCTCCCTTCCTTCTCCTCTTCCACCTCCTTCTTATCCGTCTCCTCTCTCTTCTTGGCTGTTCCTTCTTTACACAAACCCCGGTATACTCCTGTGCGTCACGCCATTCCCCCGCTTTATAATACACGATTATCTCTACCTATTCCCCGCAAAGTTATTACTTCTATTGTACAATGTTACGTCGATAATAGTATTCGGATACTCTGTTACGGTAATGTAATCACTGTTACTATCAGCAAAGTCCGTACTTGATAAAATAATCGCCAAATTTTCGATACATGTTAATTAAAATAATATATAAATATATGCATCAAATAAAATTATGCGTCGTTGAAAAAAAATTTGTTTGCGATTGATAAAAAAATAATAATCCATCGGGATATGAGTCTCTCTCTCAATTTATATCCATCATTTATAATGATGCATTGCAAGCAGTTTCTTGCATCATATATTTATATTAACGATAAGGATTAATTTATTTTTATTCTCACTATGATAATTATTGAGGGGTGCATTTCAACGTAAAGGTTCAATATCTTATTTTGAATGAACAAATTTATATAGTTTTTGCATCTCATTCTCTCTCTCGTAACTATTTCAAAATTAAATATTTAAAATGATCTTATATCAAAGCGATTATCGCGAGAATTGACGTCCTCTTCCGTCTAAAAGTCCTGCTTGAACCAAAGTGATATTGATCATTAATATGTTTACGCGGAAAGATGTTTGCATAAAGATAAAAAAAAAAACAGAATAGCTTTTGATTAATTTCTCATGTATATTTATGTCGCAACGATTTATCTCGTCGAGCGTGCTCGTGCCAATTAGCCAATTAACGTTCTATACAAGGTGTAATCCTAAAAAATGAGAAGTATTGTAATGGAGGATTCGGGATGCAAAAATAAAAGAAAAAGTTCATATAAGCATGTGCCCGATATGACCGTGTTTTCAAATTATAGCTTGTTCCAATAGAGTTAAGATAGCATACTTGGTTGTCGGTTCGCTGTTTATGTACAAGATTTAAAGGACTTAAGGTCTTGTTAATTTGTAAACGTAAACGCGTATTATTTGTGTTGTAAGTGATACGATTCATATCGGACATATGTTCATACGAAATTTTTCTCTTATTTTTGTGTCCTGAATTCCCCTTTCCACTTTTTAGGATACACCCTGTATATGTACAGCTTAAATTAAATCATCACAGAAGTTTCGCGATGCGTTATAATGACCACGCAATATACGAATTACGCGTGTAGTTTCCTCGGAAGGCTGCTCAAGACTCTTGATTTCTCACCGCAATTATATCGAATTATGAAGCAAGATATCGTGTAAAAATTTTTCTTGCGAAATATCTCGAGATAAGCTAGTTTTATTTCTTTCGTATATCAAAACTCGTGCGTTCGAAGGTATTACAGATTGATGAAAAATTAACTGAAAATTTTCTTTTGTGCGTCTCACGCTTGTAATGTCGCTATAATAATACGCACATCCGTCGAGCGATAATGCTCGCCTAAAGGCACGGGAGTGGGAAAAAAAAAAAAAAAAAAAAAGGATCGGCGAACGTGATTCGCCACGAAATTGCATGGGTATTTCGCGCAACGGATGACCGCGAGAGTCCTTTTGTCGCGCTCGCCGCCGACTCGTTTTAATGGATCCGAGAATGATCGGGATCTTCGAGGCGGCGAAGCGACGTCGTGAGAATTCCTCGCCAACGAGAGCTCGTCTCTCTCGCTCGGCGCTTCTTTGCGCCCGTTAACAGGATAGAGGGTAAACGTGTCCCTGAAGGCAATCGGCATACTTGCTTCGCAGCTTTGTAATAACGCCAGGCAAATGGTAATCCTATTCGCATTACGATAATACGAAGGACGCGAGCGGATACGGCTCGCGTGACACATCTCTGCGAGATAAAAATACAATATATGTAGGTTTATCCCTGGCACATTCTTGAATGTACAACGAAAGGAAATTTGCTGACAAAATCTTGAATTGCAATTACAATCTAAACTCAATTTTTTTATTATCGTAATACTAACTTAAAGAAAGGAAAAATCATCTTTAAGAAATGTCATTTTAATACATTAAAAAAAAAAAAAAAAAAAAAAAAAATTAATCTCATCCTTTTTCTCATTCTTCGTTAAAACGGTTCAATTTTACTCTCCTTGTAAAAAAAAAAGGGAAAAAGTGATTGCGATAAAAAAATTATCGAAAATATTTTTTTAACTAAAAGGATAAACACTTTATTTCTCGCACGAGTAAACGAGAGCCAGCAAATCGACACACACGCGTGTACGCATGTATTGCGTACAATGCATCGAGCCAATGCGGCAGAGCAACGCGACAGGACGAGACGGGGTGAGGCGGTGAATGTGAGACGCGATTGTGTGGGCGAGCGGAACGTGTCCTTGACTGCGGGAGTCCGCTATGTCCTACACACCCACCTATCGCATGCCGAGGAGGAGGAACGCACCGCTCGCGCCCGCGGGATTCGCATGCGGGGCGAGCGACGAGCCAAAGTGCTCCCCGGAGGAAGAATGAGGTGGGGGAGGAGGAGGAGGAGGAGAAGGAGGGGGGGGGGAGGGAGAGTACTGGGACGGGATGCGAGGGAATCCGACTCTCCGGCGATCTTTAACGAGGCGAGGTATCGAGAGGAAATTGCGCGCTTGTGCTCAGCAATGACCTTCTGATCCCGTTTCTTTCCCCCGAGAGTCCTCTTCTCGGTACTCGTACCGCAGCGTTTTCGCATCCTCGCGTCCCACGGGATCCGGTCCGCACCGTGGGATCACGTATTTGGCAAGAGCTGGTCTACAAGCAGTTCTTTCTCGCTATACCCCTCCCCCTCTCCCATCCCTCCCCGTGTCATTCTATATAATGCTTAATTATCTCTGTCTTTCTCTTTTACGAAATTCGTGATTTTTAAATTACGAACAGGAAACAATTGTTTTGTAGAATTCTAGTTTCGAGGATGAAAATAATTAACCAAATCTTAGGCTTCGTTTAGTTTTGGGTATATTTTTATCGTTAGTATCATGGTATCTAATTCACAACATAATTATCAAAATATTTATATATATGTATATGTATATATAAATATTTTAAAGATTTATGTATGTTTGTCAGTTTCAAAATAAACTTCGAAACTTCGTAAAATATTTAAAAAATAATTCCGGGAAAAATGCAATGATACATCCTTTAGACAAATTTGTATTAATGAGCTTATGAATATTTTTAACGCCTGTTGTAAACTTTGCCAATAATTACATCAACTTGTTCATCTCGTCGTCTTTGCTTGCTGATGAAAAAACCGTCCCTCTATTTCCTTCAAATTATATATTAAGATTTTTTTTTAGGTATATAAGAATTTAAAAATTTAAGTGTGTCGGCTTGTTTGAAGAATTAAACATCGAATTTTGTAAAGTATCTTTTTCGTAATGTCATTTGATTAACGTCGAACTCTATAATTTGTTCAATTGGATCCTATGTATTATAAACGATTTCTTCGTCGGTTGTGACCGGAAGGAAGTACAATCGCGTGCACGGAACTCTTTGCCCCTTGCCGTTCAACCTGGTACATGAATAATGTACATAATGTCGCTCTCCGAGACAAGATTAACATATCGCAAATGATGACTGTGGCTTTACACGCGTTCCACGGTCTGACATTTCTACTCGTAAATTTGCGCGAGAGACATTTTTATTTCCCGGTCATAAGGATAATGCGAATATATATGTACATATATATGTATGTATATATGTCGCGCAAAATGTGCAATGTAATCGCGCGAAGAATATGACACAATTTTCACAGTAAGGTACGCGCTTTTAAATATGGATGAGGTGATTATTTCATCGAGCTTGCGGTTCACGCATGGCACACTTGTTGTGAGTCACCAAGTCAAGACGAGCGTTCGAATTCTTTTCATACCGAAAACGTCGATACGGAGTATCATTTCTCATCTACGACGTGCTATTACGTTCCTCGAGATACATCGAATTATTAGTGTATAGTCGTCGTTCTAGATTAAAAAAAAAAAATTATTAAGATATACAAAGTTTTGATCCTGCGATCGTTATCTAAAAGGAAACATACTAATATTTCAATATATCGAGAAAAGAATTTTTCAAAACAATTGTTGATATTTTAAAGACGTTAAAGATATTTGTTTTTCTTCAGATTTTAGTTAATGACAACAGAGCGAGAAATTTACAAAAATTTTGGAATGAGAATCACACACACACACACACACACAAAAGTAGTTGTGAATAAGTATTATAAAAAAGATTGTTTTGATTACGGATGTATATTATACGATATATGTATATTAAAATATCTCTATCTAGCTCGTATATTAGGGATTTTTCATCCAAGATTTTTTCGGAATGGTTACCATGAACCTACTATAATTAGCGCTTACAATTAGTACAATTTTCTTGTGGCAACGCAACACGTTCAGCCATCGGTAAAACGGAAAAGGAGGGCTTGACAATAGAAATAGACGGATGAAGAAAAAAAAAACTAGAAAGAAGAAAAAGGGGAACGGAAGAGAGAAGGCCACTGTCACTGCCGCGGCTACGGTGAGGTAATATCAGATTCCATGCCGTGAAACGCACCGACGCCATTTTGTGCGATGCACTGTTTTTCATCGTTATCGAAGGCTTTCTTCTAATATTGTTTTCTCTAAATGAATTTCATCAATTACGACGATGGTGAGATGGTAGACGCCGACTTCTTCTCAGCCTTTTTTAAATTGCCATTAAATTGATTGGAGAAAAACTTTACTTAATCTAACGATTGCACGTGTTTATTAAAAATCTAAAACGTAATTAAAGAGAGAATGCGCGTTTGTTTTGTAGTAAAATGCATACGCGAAACTCAATCGCGGAAAAATTGCTCGATTGATTTTGCTCAGGTCAGACACGTGTAGAGGTCAAGTATAAATTACAACGTGTAAAGATCAATGTATTTTCTCGCGTTCATTGATTGATGCCGATGATGAAAATAATCACAGTTTAACGTAAGAACCGATGACGCAATGAAATTGCATAGATACAGATCATGATGTAATCGAGTGTCTCGAAGCATTCGCGATAAGAGGAGGAGTAAATAAATACAATAAATCTAGATTTTTTTTTAAATTGTCAAACTCTATGCGAAATGTATTGGATTTTCCAAATCTGATATCACGCCCGATATCAGATTTTCGCGAAATTTCGAATTTTTGTTATCGCGAAAAAAATCAGCGAGAAGAGCATTACAAATTGCCGTAAAAGGTATTTTATGGCAGGCGGGGGAAAGGATTCATTTTATTTAAAATACGTTCGAGAACACGAATATCATTCCTGCGAACCTAAATTAGATATAGGGAGGAGGAAAAGAGGGGGAAGAGGGAGGGGGAAGGTAAACGTTGTTTACCTATGCGAGGGCGATGACACCTAGCCGAAATGAGGTTCCACGTCAGTCGGTAGCGCACTTGTTCGCTTCGACGAGCTTCGTAGCCTTCGCTAGTCTCGGCTGGCATTCGTCGTGCCGTTGTAGCGAGGATAAAGACGAGTCCGCGAGAGAGAAAAAGGGTAAAGAGGGAGAGGGGACGCGAGAAGAGACTATGCAGAAGGAGACGAGAAGGGGACACGAGCCTCGCAGGACATTCACCTCTCTTGTGGGGCTCTGCGAGAGACTCGAGCCGCCATTACACAATCGCCCCGCCGAGGCTGCGGACTCGCTCGTCCCTCGGCCATGGTCGCCATCTTGGTACCGGTTGCGCCGGCTATGGTTCAAGATCTCCACGGTGAAGGTCTTGAGCGTACCATGCACGCTCGCGCGCGCCGAGAAATCCGTGCGATATCTCTTTCGTTGGTAGATTCGCGTATAATGCGATCGCCAACCGCACACATACGTATACGCGTACTACGATATAAAGTAACATTGAATGCGGCGATGTCGCGCGCGAATTTAATTTCAGTATACCGTTGAAATGGTCGATTATACACAAGATTAAGTATTAAAAGATAATTAATAATGGTATCAGAATTTATGTGATTTCTGAATATTATATATTACTTCTATTAAATATATAATCTCGACGTATATTTTTAGAGAAGAGAAAGAAGGTTTAAATCTATGATAAATGAAACATCGACTATCATGTTTCGATAAATTAGACATATATTCAAATAATTTCTTTAACATTGTATCATAAAAATGTAATAATTGATATCTTTTGTTCAATTCTATGACTTAAACAATATAATCTATTATTCTATATAATATATTATTCAAATATTATCATGTAATAAGATTTTTTAGATTAGATTATAAAACGTTGTTGGGTCCAATTTTTATGTTAGACAAATTTTTACTTTTGTCACATGTAATATTGTGAATGCGTACGAAAAAATGTTAATTGAGGTACATTCGATTACGCTACGTACGAAGAAACCGAAGGCGTAATAGGAGATTCGAATGCTTGGATAGACGATAGAGTGGCCAGGCCAAGAGTACAAGACGTTTAGTCGATCCACGTAGGCGCGTGTATGTAAGACCAACATTACAAACCACGCGATGAAATCACGTGATGACGTTACGAAACGAAAACCTGCCCAGCACCAAAATTCAATGTCGAAGTCGACGAACTTTCGTCCGAAATAGGAGCGAGGCCGCGACAAAAAATGCGCTGTCATATGAAAGATATAAAATAAAACGATCAAGAGAAATTATAATAACAAATTTGTCTGGAAACTATAGAAAAGCTTGCGCTTGCTTAAAATTTAAAAGAACTTGAGATCCATGGCATATATGGTAGGTATATATTGTATAAAATGTAGAAATATTGCTCGATATCCAAAAGATATTACGGATAGCACAATAATCTAAAAGTTATAAATCTGTAGGGGGAAATAAAATTAATCTCAATTATTATAAATTACTGAAAAGAAATCGAAAAATATATCGCCCGCGGGATCCGGCGTTGTATCGGTTGCGTTATAAAATTGAAGCTAATCAATGGTCGCTTCTTTTTGCTTCGAACTTGCGGCTTCGCGACAAGCTGAAATTGGTTTTCAACGAGCCAGCGAGCATCGTAACTTTGCTCTTGTTAGCCGCTATATGTTTGCCAGTTCAGCAAATTATGAAATTCTTTCGCGTACCTGTTGGCTGGTCTGGATGCTCACCGCGTGATTCCTGAAGAAGCGATTCGCGTCGAATAACTACGCGTGTCGATCTTGTAGCGCGATATCAAAATGGGGGGAAGAAAAAATAAAAAAATCGATCGAATCGATTTTCCTGTTTCCAGATTATTTCGCATATTTCTTTCCTATTATCCGATGAATATCTCCATCCTTTCGATTCTTCTTTATCGAGAACCCGAATAAAAAAATTCGAATACATTGCGAATGCAGTAGAAATCTTTGATTGATAAACGAGTAGCGAATATTTTTCTTCATAAAATATACAAATCTCCAACAAATAATCACAAATATTTTATATTATTTCGATATGTACTTTTTATTGTTCAATATTAGCGCAATATCGTAACGTCGACGAAAAAAGAAGAAATAAATTATTTAAAATTCTCATACATTTCTTATCTGTATGTTTTCATTAATAAATGATAGAGAAAATTATTTTAAATTGCTCGCGAATAGGCAACGGCGATTGTTTGGTATTTTGGCTATAAATTGTCGGGATTACATGCGTGTCGCTCGCATACGCGTCTTGGATCTTAAGGCGATTCGTGGGACGCGGACACGACTCAATGTACGTGAACGTCCGTGCGTAAGTAGGCCGGTCGGTTTGGTTCCTTATCCCGTTACTGCGGAAGAGACACGTGTAATAACAAGCATTACGCATCCTCATGTATGCGTTTTCAATCTTCATTTATATTTTTTTCCATTTTTCTATCCGCAAGTCAAGATTAATATGTAATATTCATACAAGTCATGATATATATATATATATATATATATATATATATATAATATATATAAAATGAAATCTTTGATATTTTTTTCCTTGATTTTAAATGTATAGTCATCTCATGAGATTTTTATTTAATGTTTCAATACTTGTTACTAACGATCTAATGTCAGTAGTCATAATAATATTACTATTTCGCTCCGGACTATCTATTAATAATTAATTGGATCATTAATTGCAATTAAATCGAGTTTATAATTAATAACAAATAGAAAATGCTAAAAAAACGAACATTTGCACATGGAAGTTCTCAACCTTATTTTATAATGTATGTATGAAAAGAGGAGGAAAAATGGACTTGAACATTCTTAATGTCGCAGTCGCGACATGTAGATAAAATTAGATTTATTTGTATAATGCAAATGGAAATATTAACGATCTCTGGTTTCTTAACGCGTTTCAGCAGTTGACTTACGTAAAGACACGCACGCGCACACACAATATTATACATATATTTATGCATATATCTAAAAAGTCTCCTAAAAAATCGATTCGTAGCTTTGAAAAGGCATTCGAGAGTGAAAATCCACTTTTCCATGCGTTTCTTCTCCTCACGAGGAACGATTCTTCGACGACCGCATTAATTTCTCGCTTCCGCGGACAGGCGACGGTTCGAAAAGAGAAAGAGCTTGCTTGGTGTGTTACAGTGTTCAGTTGTAATAGTCGGTTAAGTAAGAAGAAAGCGGCCTTGCGCTACTTTCCATCGTTAGATAATATCGGTAATACAATTTTCACCGAGTCTCTCGCAGCTTATTGTCGTACCCTGGTGATGCGCGAAGAGATTCAAACGAATGAAATGAAATAATAAACCGTTCATTATATATATTTAATAAATGTAGAAATAAAATGGAATTTTTAATGAGAAAAACTATCAGATTATTAGTTTTCATAAATAGCGATTTACGAATTACACGTTTCCTCTTCGAATACCTAACACTGATTTATTTCCTTTGAAAAATCTATTCAAGCGTGATCAAGCAAAAATTTTATTCACGATATCTGTTTTCTCGTGAAGGAAAAAGATTCGGCGAGATCGAGATTCATCTGAATTCAGTGGGTCAAGGCTGTGGGTGAGAGTTCGAGAGTAATCCGTCTCTTTCCGTCTCGCGCTCTTGGGTCGCTCTTACGACAGAGAGAGGACGTTAACCACGATGGAGAAGGACTGAAAAGGGAATTACGACGGAGAGGGAGAGATGGAACGTGAGGCATTTATTCCACAATCGTAACACTTTTACGTTGCCGCGTTGCGTAACTGTCATTGCGCAATCATCAGAGTTAGCTAATCGTCGAATGTTACAACCCATCAGACACCGTTAGACGGATAGAGCAAGTGTACGTGCGTGTAATGGTGCATGCGCCGAGACGATATTTACACGACAAATCGGCGGTTATTTAGAAGAAATCCTTACGATCTTTTAGTATTGACAAGTATTATGTCTACTTGGGCGAGGCTACTTCTTCCTGTAGAAGAAACAACGTCGATTTTTTTTTTCTTCTCGGGAAATAATCGATTTTTAAAAAGAACATTTTGCCCTAAGATCACGATATACACACATATTAATACCAACAAACATCGACTAATCAAAGAGAAAGATTAGAAATATCTTTAGAAATATCCGGGGTTTTAATAAATAAATAATAAATAAAGAAAATCTCTCGTGGATACTTAAATCTGCTGTTTGTATTTTGTATGCATTTTTGTAGCAGATTCGATAAAATAGTCGAGATAAACAAATGTATACGTCTTAACATAGTTTTATCCGAGTATATTTATTTTTCTTATATCATGTCAAAATACAAAAATATTCTTGTGTGATAAAATTTAAAAAATATAAAAATAAATCAATTATATAGATTCGAACACGAAAGAGCAGAATCAAATGAAATTCTTCTACTTGTATTACTAATATGTATAAATCAATTGAAAAGTTTACTTCTAAATCTTCATATTTAAAAAAATTATAAAAAAAACTTTTTGTATACAACTTTATAACACGTCATTTTCATTTTTTTAAAAGATATAAATTTAAGACGAGCTGGAAATAATAAATTGATCTCATTAAATTCGATAAAAGAATAATCAATGAATGTATGGATTTTTCTTTTAGCATCGGTTCAATCGCTCGCCTCGAGCTGGTTGCACTTGTTTGTTCGGCGGCGACGATCCGAGTCAGTAGGGTCGTTCTAACGGAACGTATCGTGTCGCACCGCGCGTTACGCATACGGTAAAATAATCCCCCGGATCGTCAGATGTGCGTTTAACCTTCCCAAGGACATGATGAGCGAAAGTGTCCATCGTGTTTAGCGAGAGATCTCAATTGGCCCTCGGAGAAGCCGTCGCGAGAAACAAATTACGTATTAATGATGACAAAGATGATCTTGCGATCTGTCGATAAATTTAGATCTAGATTATCGAATGCATCGGAAGTCGTATCATTATATGGTAAAATATAAATATATTCGACATCCCATTTAAAAATAATTCTCATGTAGCAATTATATATATATAATGATACGTAATTGACCATGCATCGAACTCTCGCGACTTGCCTCTCATTGATTTGTAATCTCTGCGCCTTAATTAAGGTTTCGTTATTCTACTACTATCTATATCGGCGTAACTTTGAAAACGTAGCTATTTCGTGTCTCGTACGTAAATTGATGAGAGATACATCAATATCGTAGCGCCGATGAACGCAATGTACCCGATATGTTAATTCGATAAAGTCGTCGCGAAGGAGGGGCCAACGAGCACGCTTGAAGTACAGCGGCGCGAATGTAAGCGAACATAACTGTTTTATTAAACCGTAAGCCGCGTCTTCGCGTTCAACGGCTACTTATGTAATCGAAAACACGGAGAGTGAAAATCGAGCGCGATCCTACTTTCGTCGGCGCGAGAAGATGCGCCTCCCGGCGCTTTTGCCGGAGCTTGTGTATCACCCGGCTAACGGGCAACCTTCGTAAGTCCGACTTCTCGCTTATGAGGTCGTCAAGCCGCGTATTTCGATCTAACGTAACAAGCGATATAAAGTAGGACTAAAGTTGGCGGCCATGAGAGAAATCGATGTCGATTTTCCGCCAAGATGACGATGACGACGGGAAAATACCGGATGATTCGACTATTAAATGTTTCGATAACGAGAATGCAAGAATTGTCTCTTATATAAACACTATACAATAGCAAAACTTTTTTTTTTATTTTTTTTTTTTAAAGTATAATTGATGTTGATGAGGCATTCTGAGAAAGGTCAAGAACAGTCGTTGTATCAGGCGAAATGGACGCGAGAATAAGAGTCAAGGTGACAAACGGGTCTGTGTTTTATGTCATGATCCATCTATCTATTTCGCGATTCGAGCTCGAGTTGTCGCCATTCGCTATTTGCGCACGTGTCAAGGGCGCGTCGTACATTTGAATTGGATCGTTATATCGGCATCGCGATCTGATGTGTCCCCGTTAGCCGTTTTCTTTAACAAGGTCACATCGCCAAGGTTCAACGCACGAACGAGCCTGCGACGGTGATTATTCCGCGTGTAACGCGTTTCTACGATCGTTATCCGCCAACCGATCTAATGTATCCATTCGTAACGTAGAACTCCTTCGTTTGTGCGATCTCTATTTCCAGCTTGACAATTTGTCATCATCACAGATATGTATCTGTAAAAATGTGTACGCGAGAATAACTCTAGATTTGTCCGACAAAACTCTAGATATATAAATTTAGTCTGACAAAAAATACGTAAATGTACATATAAATGCGCCTCTATAATAAATATTAAATCTGTAGTTATTACATCAGGCATAAAAGTATCAATAGAGTAAATCTTTTAAAATCTTAATCTTTTATATAGAAAGCTTAATTTTACAATACATACATTTCTTTCATAAACGATTACACAATATGTGCTCAACTATGTATGCAATTTATTTATATAAAATAAATTATATAAAATAATTTAATTATATATCCAAAAATTATTAATTTGTATAAATTTCAATAAATATATCTTATATACGTATATAAGATATATTTATGGAAATTTATATCATTTAATAATTTCGGTGAAATTAAATACAAAAAACTTGATAATAACATATCCAACATGAGACATAATTTATTTCTCGCCCCAGTATACTGGTTAATGAAATCAGCACAAATTAATCTATTATCTCAGTTAATAAAATATGATCAATTTTTGATAAATTCTATAATTTTGGTGCATGTTTGCTTGTATGACCACATTCACCCATCCAGGTATTCACTTTCTTACTTTCGATTATCATGACGAAGTGTGTACGTGTGTACGTGTGTGTGTGTGTGTGTGTGTGTGTGTGTGTGTGTGTGTGTGTGTGTGTGTGTGTGTGTTGGAGATACGATGTTAAAACGGCGCGGATAACGTTAGCGTGAACGGTACACCTGTGAACTGTTATCCTTGCGAAGAGAAGCAGACGAGAGGACCCACTGGCCCAGCGATCAAGTCGGCACTCAGTTCGTTTAACAATGTCGTTTCGTCAACAGTCTCGAAATGAACATTTGATTCAATAATTACATATTACATTGTTCTTTTGGTGAAACTATTCAGTGAAAATATCATGTGCTTCAATCGATTCGTCTCTTCGCGAAGTATCTTCAGATATATATCTTCAGTGTTGCACAAACTCTACGATGTATCAAAGAAAAATTTTTCTAAAATTTAGATTGGTGCACAAGATAATTGTTGATTTTATTAATCAACATATTAACTCGATATAATTAAATTATATCGTGAGATATATATTAATATCTTAATTTAATTCCAGGAATATAAATTGACTCGTCTAAATTCTAACGAATCTATCCAGGTAGATTTATTTTATTAAGCGCCATACGAATGAGATGATTCATCGTGTACATGTGCGTACCATCTATACATAAGAACGCAACGTACGTTCACGTGTAGTGTGTTGTGAAAAAAATCGTTTCATTGGTTTATCTTTTAGAATTTTATGATCCTTTAAAAGGTCATGAGGCAGTTTTCTGAACTTGTGTTTAAAAGAATTCGAATGGTTAATAGTGAACATTCGTTTTATGTTGGTACCTATTTACTGTAAATAGCCATTATTGTATTTTAGGATAAAAGATATGTTTAATGCTTTCTAGGTTTATGTGTGAGCATATAAATTCTGAAATCCTATAAATTTGAGAAAAATTATTAAAACGTCCAATAATATTTTAAATCATAGTAAAAAAAATACCGCGAACAAAATGTCAAATTATTTTGCAAATGATGGCAAGAAAGATTTAACCACGTGGAATTTATGTTTTGCATTCTCGTATGAATCATTAATGATGCGAAAAATATATGAATAGAAACATGACGTTTAAATAATAATATAAATTTTCCGCTCGTCTGCGGAAAAAGTATTTCATCCTTACAATTTATTCCTATATAGTATGAAATAATTGTAAAAATTAAAAATCGATGTAAAAATATATCGAAATTTATATTAATTATATCAAAACATCTTTAAAAAGAAAGAATTTTAATTTGTGGAGGTATTTTTTATCGATATTCCCCCATTATAAATTTCATAGATATATGGACGTTTGAAGAAGAAAAAATTGATGATTGATGATCGATGAACGCTTCTCGAGGTATCGTCCGAATCAATCAAGAAACCAGACGAATAGTCTGGATGTCTTCCTCGAATGAGCGAAATTCCTCGGATAAAATCAAATACGGGAATACGGCGAATAGCTGGGGATTAAAGAGTGCAAAATGCAGATTCTTCGTGGCTAGGGCGCCTTTTTACTGATGCGATGGAGGAAGGTGGCACCGGACCCCATCGGCCATATTGGTTAAGCGACGCGGCGCGGAAGGGTCGTCCAGCACGGGGAAGTCCGCGGTAGAATGAATGCGGGCTTGACCGAGAGGTATAGAAAGAAGAGAGGGACAGGGAAAGAGAGAGAGAGAGAGAGAGAGAGAGAGAGAACGCGTCGTGTAAGAGAAGAGAAATACGGTGGTAAAAGAGGGAAGAGAAGAGAAAGAGGATGGGGAATAGTAACGCGCAGTGCCCGGACAACGCTCCCGCTCGCGCTGGGGCCAACTAACGGTCCAAACCACCACCGCCGCCACCACCACCACCACCACCACCACCACCACCACCATCACCACCACCACCACCACCATCACCATCACCATCACCATCACCACCACCATCAACGTTGCCATCATCACAACTTCACAACCAGCGCGAACCTCACTTCGATAGTCCTCATCATCCTTCTCCTCCTTCTGCGCTTCTTCGCGCATGGTTTTTCCTCCCTTCCTCTCGCCATCTCTTCATCGTCATCGTCGTCGTCATCTCGGACCTCTTTCTCGCGTGTGTGTTGCGCGCAGATTCTTATACTATAAATTCCCCGACCGGTCTTTTTACACACATTTCCTTTTACTACATTTCCTCTCACGACGGATTCCGCGAATGCAGGCAACGTAGCGAAGAGACAACTCAGGCGTGAACGCGCGCGCATGGAAGTATTCGACATGGAAGAATTTTTGCACGCGTTCGAGGATCATTACGACGGTATCTCTTATCGTATCCGGTACTTCTTACTAGTTCTTTATCGCTCTTGAGGAGAATAGAATATAAGCAGCCCCGTGTAAGTAAGGCCCGTTCAGCTCATGAATACGAAAACGAAGTCTATTCTAAAGATGCGTCGTCCTTATTGAAGTAACTTAACAAGAGTGCGTTACACACTTGACGCTTAAGCACTCGTGCGTATTTTTGCAATATTAATGCAGCATCATATGGTGCTGCTATTTTTAGATACTAACATAAGACACGATCCCTCCGTGACTATAAAATCGAAGGAACTCGGATACGACCGTTCGAGCAAGAGACCGGAGAAGAATGAGGAAACCTCACATCCGTACAACCGTATTCGCGTACGACTACAAACGGATCCGTGAATAAAAAACTACTCCCTCGCGCTATACGATTAAAGGTCCGAGAAAGTCTCGAGTTACGAGATGTTCGACCTAACCGCCTATCGTTTTTTCTTTTTCTTTTTTTTTTTGTGTCTTTCTTACAACATTGTACGTGAGCTCTTTCTTGCACAAATCCACTGTTCTCTCTTTCTACATCTTTCTTTTTACAATCGGAAGGAGAAGCAACGCGCTTGCATATAGGTCGAAAGGGGGAGGGGGAAGATTCTTAATTTTCAATATCAAATGTAATTAAAAGTATTTTAAAGTTCTTATTAAATGAACATCCATCTCTGCACAATAAAATCAAATAATAAAATTGTACACAGCAATAATGGGGTTCCAAGAAACGGAACAAACTTTTATAAAACAATAGAAATTCTCGGTAAAGAAAGAGGATACCAAAAAGTTTGAGGGAGGGGGAGGGGGAGGAGGGGGTAAACATTTTATTCGATAGTCAAGGAAAGGTCAGCATTGGATAGACTTTTCAACATATTATTGCTTTCCGTAGACGAGGTCATTGTATGTAAAAATGTCTAATAATGAAGCGGAGAACAATCCGGCATGGCCGTAAATTACGATTCGGCCGAGAGAGAGAATACAATCCGGACAAAATTATTTGCACGAAGGTACCAAGGATTTTCTCTAAAGTATTATACGCGGTAGATAGCGCAGATTTCTTTTATTTCAGATATTTTAATTTTCTTAGCCATTACACAAATGAACCACAGTTAATAAAATCAGGTATTGAAACTTACTTGAAGCAATATTATATATATCTTATTTTTTATATTATATTATTCTATATAATTAAAAAATGATAATTTTTTTACTTATAAAGTTTTCTTGTCCCGCGTAAATTCTGAAAGAGATCGTATTTAAATTGAGAGAATATATTCTCCTATTCTCTCTCTGTATATATTTTTAGTATATTCTCTTATAAGCTTTTTATGACATTTTGAATACCTTTCACGGTATATTTTCATGGAATGAATAAATTCTAAACGAGAAATTGGTTTTTTTCTTTCAATTATAAATATATATGTATTATATATATATATATATATATATATATATATATATATATATATGCATAAATTATAGGTAAAAAATGGATAAAAATATAGAAAATTGGTACCGTGCACGTGTCAAATAATCACAGCAGCTGTTGCGTATTCATTACATATTCTAAATCGGTGGAAAATACAAAGAATTTCAGGAAAAAGCGGGTGTGATTGAGAAAAAAAAAAGAAATATGAAACAAGGCAAAAACCAGAATTTTCAGCGGGATCGACCGAGCATTCTCGAGATACGTCGCGAATAATAAACTATGCACACACAGTCACGAATAATAAGTATCGGGATGCGCGCCGATCGTATTGCATTACGTATTCGACCGATGTTCCTTCCGGAAAAAAATGGATAAAAAAAATTCAGACGCCCATCTTGGTCAGTAAGACCTCCTGACCTCTTTTGTAATCTTGTCTTTTTGTAAAACCTGGAGTGGTGCCAGGCTCTAATGAATTTAGGCAACCAGAAAAAGGAGATGATCCTGCGTAAAAATTCTAAATCGATAATGTAAAATATTTTCGTGCACCAGGCTTCGGGCGAAGCTGTTTTACAAAGAGAGAGAATAAAATTTGAAGATAGAAAAATTAGCAATTTCCTTTTAATCTTTCATAATTATAAAAATATATATGATTCTAAGTAAAGAGTAACAGTCTCTTGATACTTTACATAATTTCTTCGATTAAAAATTTTTTTTTTATTCTCTTTAATGTCTTTTGAAATGTTCTCGAAACTTTTTCGAAAAACCAAGCCTTATCCCATACAGCACAGAACATTGCAGCAACATTGCAGCAATATTGCAACATTGCGGCAATGTTGCAATGTTGCTGCAATGTTCTGTGTTGTATGGGATAAACATTTGAACACATTAATATTTTCGTATATGTGCGGGATCAAACTAATCGAAAACAATTAGCGAAGGCAATTCTCCTTTCCTGTATACAATATTAATCTAACCTACAATTCTAACCAATTTGTTTATTATATAAAATTATCGCGATTATCATCGGGGGATAAATCTTTCTTACCTTGAACTCGCAAGAATATCCTCCTCTCGTTTCGAAGAAAGGATCGCCTCCCATCTTCACTCGTGACGCGAAAAACACTTGCATCGGCGAGATAGAAGCGAGTCATGTACTTGCGCCATTTTTAGAATTTCACGTTTTTGAACTAATGTAAAATAAATTCGATGAAAAATTGATAAAATCACAATAAATACAACAATATTAAAACGATCTGTTTTTTTTTTTTTATTTTAATGTATTATATGCATATATACTTACTCTTAAATTTCTTTCTTGTCATATGCGGCCATATACGTGAATGTAAACAACATTCTTCGTAAGCTTATTTGGCGCATGCGCAAAATACAGCACTTTAGTAGCACATACTTTTTCGGGACACGAATATACGACTAGTATGTGGTCGAAAAGACACGACAAACTTGGAACAATCGAGGAATGAATACGAATGTACGAATGAAAAGTAACGACTGCGAGCAACTTTATTTGAAATGTAATATCGTTTATGAATTAGGATGCCCTCTATACAGGATGCGCGTCGAGTCCTTTATTGCACGGCTCTGTAATCAGTCGTAACGTATGGTACCGCTAGATGTCGATTATCGATGTATCGGTGTGACGCATATCAATTGGTGTGTGTGTGTGTATGCTTTTGCTCGTGCTCGTTTCGTCGCGATTCGCACGGTGTGCCGAGAAAGATTCGATTCTTCGTGTTATTGTTCTAAATGTATTCCGACACGACCGAGCTCGACGGGGAGGACGAAGACGTCGCATCTTGGTCATCGAAACGAACGATCGATGAAAATCGCAACGACGAGTCCACGTCGTGTTCCGTGCGCGAATTCGGCGACTTCGTCGACAATCACGGTTGGATCCAGTGCCGATCCAAGAGTTATCCCGGCCGTGATTATTTTTATAATACGCACAGCGGCTGTAACACGTGGTACAGACCCATTTCACGCTACGTCAATATCCCTTTCATCTCCATTAGAAGGGTAAGCGCACCGATTAGTGCCTGAAAAACAAACATAAACAATAGATCTTTGTTGCTTTTATCACTTTTTGCATTTATAAAACACCTGATAACCGAATATATTATGCAAAAAGGAGAACAAAAAATATATGCCTTTTTAATCGAATTTGAGCATCTATCTCTTCTTCTTAATTTTAAATTAATTAATCATAATAGGGTAAGTCTGTGCGCTCAGGTGCGATTTTGCCTCTTTAATATTTATATTATTTATAAGTTATGTACGCATTAAATCAATGATAGAACAGATTAAATTATCTAAGAAACCCATCCGGTATCGACCATATATGTATATCGTATTTTTAATGTATAAGTAATTACATTTATTACATTTTCACGCATCAAAAATTTAAATATGTAATTATGACCCAATCTTTAATATAAAATCATGTAATAATCGATAAAAATTACAAAGATGTATATATACCATATATATGTATAAATAAGTATCAAATGTATGATTTTATTTTGATATAAAAGCGAAAACAAGAGAAATATTAATGACAAAAATGTCGCGCGATTAAAAAAAGATCTTTTGTACAGATGTATCATCAAGATGACGTATCAGCGAACAATATAGAATTATTGTCAGTGTCGGACAACGAGAACGAGCCGGCTGCCAAGCGCGATGGCGATAAATCGTTGACGCCAGTTCCGGATGTCATCGCGCGATGTTATTATACACCCCATGTGGACTTGACCTCCGATGCTGATGACTCTTGCAGTTCATCGATCGAAGGATTTGCGAGCGAATATCATTACAAAAAAGAACAAATTGATAAAAACAATAACGACGAAGATATCGCAGACGAGAAGAGCGATTCGGAAACGGGATGTACGACGCTATGCGCCACAAATTTTCTCGAAACCGAATTTTTCGTGGGAGAGAACGAAGTAAACATGGAAAAGATCAATCGAATATTCGATTCCTCGACGAATGATGACATTTCTTCCGCGACCACGCAGTCTCCTAGCGCTCAGCGTTTCGTATATGATGTTCCTCGCCTGAAGAAAATCAGCTTCGAGGATCAATTGATCAAACCGAGGAGAACTCGCGTCTCTAATCACGTCGCTCGAGGACCCAGGAAAATCATTTGCGACATGTACGGCGTGAGGACCATCAGTTACGATCTGCCTACACCCGATCAGGTGCGGGCGGAAGTGGGAGTGAAAACATCGACGTTGAGCGAGAGCGATAGCGATGTAAGTGAACCGCCTTTGCAAGATGCGAAAACGACGCTATCGTTCGAGTCCGAGTGGCGCGACATAGAGAAGAACTTGCATCAACCGTTATTGAGCGATCCGAGTTCCAGTCCGTCGTCACGGTCCGATACGAACAGCTCTGCTACGAGTTGGAGCACCAGCTCCACCGCTTGCTCGTGTTCCTCGTGCACTACCTGTTCCTCGTGCAAGTAGAGTCTTGAACAAAATATCAAATATTTTATTTCTTTACGATGATATACGTGAGACGTACGTATATAGACATTGGACAAATAATGTTTTACTGTATTTTCGACAGTATTCCTTTCTAATAATGTTTCGCTATATATTGGACAATATTCTTTTCTAATTTTTCGATCACTTTTTATTTTCAATCATGACTTGTTTCCAATTTCTCTTTTATTATTTTTTATCCTATGTCTCGCATAACGAAGCGATTCTACTTTTATTTTCATATTTTAGTTGTTATTGCCCTGAGTTTTCTCTTATTTTTACTTTATTTACATATATTTAGGTGTATAACTATCTTTTTTAAATTATTTTGTAAGATATTATTTTTCTCTACGCTTTTAAAATTATGTTGTAACGAAAGTGAAAAACGCTTTATTTAGTTTGTTTATTTGTTGCCTACGATATTATTAATATAAAATTTTATCCTGATTTCTTTCGCGAATTAATTCGAAGTGTACACTTTATAGTATTATATCAAAGACTGACCAAACAAGTGTATCTATAAGATATGCGTCTCCGACATATTCTTTAGCGTCATATTCAAGTAATGTATATTATACTAATAGCATGTAAGAAAAATATGAAATATTAAAGTATTTTAATTTCAGAATATACATAACTGCTACACATCACGATTTCTGTAATGTGGAAAAGTATCTCTTAAACGGTGAAAGACAGGCTCACCTCGTCGCCGCGTTATACGCTCGCGGGCATTCTCGGTATCCCGCGGTAAGGGATCAGTAAGGTAGGAGTGCCAACAGGGCAACAAGGAGATGCAGGTGCAACGGTGCGCCCCGACGATCGTCATCGTGGCATGCCTCTCGTCTCGCTTTAAGCACGAAGGTTGCCTTTTTGCGCTGAGTCTCGCTGCTATAAAGTCCCCACCGCGTGGCAACCGCTTCGATGGAGCGGCGTCAACGAAGCGCGGCAGAGAAAAACGGCGAGACCCCTCACGGCGGCGGAGAGTCGCGGTTCAAGAAACGTTCCGCGCTCCGCTGACGACGTTCTTCCTTGACTGTGTGACTGTATTCGACAATTAATCATTTCACGGAGAATGACAACTTTGCTTTTAGTATGAATAAGTTTAGAGACGTACAAATTTATTCACAATTTATTCGAAGCTGATAATTCATCAAATGTGCTAATGCATTTTGTTGAAGAGATGATTTTTTTTTATTTACTTTGATATATGTTAATTTTATATTATAGCTTTAATAACTATCATTATCGCGTTTTTCGATTTAAACATCAGAATAATAGAAAGGACACTTTGTGTGAAACCATTCTTTCCGACAGACACTATGATATACGTATATATATTTCATATTTTTAGTTACACGTATATTATGTGTATGTCTTATTTAAAAATATATTTCGTATAATGATAAGATTTAAAATATTCTATACAGGAAAGTATATATCGAAAAATGCGTTTCAATAATATTACATTGTACGTATCATCAATTCATTATTCTTTCGATATTTTGATCGCAATTATATTTTCGATTGAATTTAATGGAAATCCGTTGATGCGGTACTCGAGTACCTCGACAAGTATAAATGCGCGCCAAGCAGCGTTTGACCAGCAAAAATCACAGCCGGTTTCTAGCAGCCCGGCATATGGCAAACGTTACCTCGACACGAGCGTTTTATTCGTAGCCAGCGCGCCGTCTCGCGGTTATTATTCGTGCCCATCGTTGTCGTCCTCTTCATCGTTGTCATCGTCGTCATCGTCGTCATCGTCGTCATCGTCGTTGCCGTCGATTCGCGTCGGCAACGAATCGGGGGAACTGGAAGCGTAACCAGGCGCAGCCAGCCGCGAAAAACGGAACCAGCGACCGGCGAGTCCGGTGACCGGCGACAGACGTATGAGGGGATCATCCATATGTAAAATGTGAACGGCGCTTCGCTTGTCGTCGACCGTTTCGCTTATTCGCTGTTTCCGGCTGCCGCGCGCGTTTTATACATAATTTTCTTTCGGCACGCGCGATTATTCGAATCTACCGCATGCGGTTTGATCGCGGGATTCCTGACGTTATCTGTTGTCGCCGTTAAACGCGAGCGGACGTATCGTCATTGATGGCGGATCCTTAGAATTCTATAAAATGGAACGAGACACGCTTTTATATCTTTGCGGAAAAAAAGTTGCGTGCGGATCTCACTTGGGCGAATAAACAATTACGCGCGTTTCTTCGACAGGAGGGAGGAGAAAGAGAGGGATGATATTTCACAAGCAAATAAAATATTAATAAAATACATTTATAACATTTCAACACTTATCTCGAAGCATGCGATTTATTCTTCGTCTAATAAGAGCTAATTAATTTTCATTTGTTAAATAAAATATTTTATGGCGCGTTAAATTACGTTATTTTAATAATCGTTTTTATTCAGAGAACTCTTCTAGTACCGCGCACACACAAATGTGTTTGTTTATTTATCGACACGCAACTTTTTGCGTCAGCGTATTTAAAATAATTCTACTAATTTATCTAAGACGTCGCGAATGAGACCTTCGCCGTAAAACAATTAAACTCTTAAAAAGAGTCAAAAGCTATATATTTAATACTGACTGTGGGATGCGAAATACAGATTTATGAATCGTTCGCAGTCAAGGGGTATAATATTACCGTGATAAAAATCGTGTGAGGGCCCAGACACGCGTTAGATAGATAAGGATCCCCGTGAAGCAGCCGTGAACTTTGCACCGTGAGAGGAGTTCGCTTTGCTTAACGAGCCGCGCCGAAGATTCCCGCGCTTCGAGACAATGAAGTACGTTGCGTGCATATTCACTTCCCCTCCCTCCTCCTCCCTCCTTCTTCCCTCTCGTTCCCCTCGCTTGGTATGTATTCATAATACAGTGAGAAGGGAAGTCACGTGTTATCGTGATTTATCATTGCGCGGCCGCGCTTAATCCGACCCTCAAAGTCTAAGATTAACTTTTTTTTTTATTAGCTTGCTATACATTAATTAGTAGTTATTCCACAGCACTTGTAATTCTTTTATATGTGAAAGTTCTTATATATTTACAGACGTTTGCTCATTCAGTATTTTCAATAATGTTTCATTGTCGTGTTCAAAATATTTTATTGTATATAAAATTATTTTCTTTTCTGTCTCTACTGTATTTGTACGCATAAATCGTGTTGTGCTAAAAGATTTTCTGTGTTTTTCCATGCCAATATAAAAATAATAGTGATAAAGTAATAATACAATCGGATTTCTATGGTTGGATAACACTTTCAGTAGACAGCAAAACTTCTAAGTTCAGAGCGATAAATGTATGAGAAATTATATGACATTAAATAAAATATATTAGACTTGTTTTCGAATTCAAGTGTCAATGTGCATTAGAGAAATAATAATATATGTTAAAAATCGTCAAAATTGTCAACAGAATATATTTCGGCGAAAAATTAAAGTAAATTGTAAAATCAGATATTTAAATTCAGAGGCCAATTTCTCGATATTAGAAGAATATGATTTGAAATAAGCAAATCCAAGTTGAAGAGCAAATTTTAAAATACAACTTTTTTGTACATTTATATAATAATCCCTAATAAAGCGATCAATTAATGAATTTACATGATGAAATAGAGATGATACAAAAAAGCTACTGAAAAATCATATTTTTAAAAATATATAATCAATATAAAGTATTTGTATAATCGATACTCATGATGATTATTTAACAAGTTGGTTAAGATAAATTTTGAAATATATTTGTTATATATACCTGTTTTACCATGATTTTCCGAAAATAATAGATGTGTAATAGAAGCTCGAGTAGCACCTACAGTGTTACTTCTTTTTGACCAAAATACAAAGAAACGCACATTGCCAATAGAGCAACAGATTATTCTTTCGAATCTTTAAAGATGAAGCTGTAAAAGAGGGGTTCCATAACTCTGTACAAAATCTTTAGTAAACTCGACAATGTGTTTTGGCAAGCCACGATGAAATACAAAGGAATGAGGCCTTTGCACTAACTCTTCCTTCTCATTTCGTTTATTTCGCTTAACGCATCGATCCTATATAAAAATCATGTGTTAATAAAAACTATCCTTAATACATTAACCCTTACACTAACAAATTATTTTTTTGATCACATAGTCATTGTTAGATATATAACCTATACACAAATATTCAATAACGTTTATATTAAAACGTTTTTATTGAATATATTTAAATTGTGAATTTATATTAATTATGATTGTGTTTGCCAAATAATAAAAAAATACCTTTTTACGATCCATTTTTCTTCTTTTTGTTTTTTATTAAAGAGTGTCAATTCAACTTGAAGAAGTTATACAGCACCCATAATAGCATAATAGAAATAGAACACCTCGTCTTTGGTCTTTCTTGTAAGACGTTTTTTCTAGCTCTAGCTGTCTAGCTGGTATAGTAACGCCAACTGGATCCATTTTAGAGCCGCCGGAACTACATGACCAGAATCATTTTTCGGTGCGATAAACAGTTGGTAAGTTTTACGAACGGTAAAACAGTTGGTTGGTTCATGTCCGTGCTAGATCCATAATTATAGATAAAAAACGGTGTAGTGCGTGATGCTATACAACTTCTTTAAATTGAATTGACATTCTCTAATAAAAAAGAAGAAGAAGAAGAAGAAGAGAAAATGGGTCGTAAAAAGGTATATTTTTGTTATTTGTCAAACTTATAATCATAATTAATATAAATTTATAATTTAATTATGTTCACAATAAAAACGTTATTGAACATTTGTGTATAGGTTATGTATCTAACAATAACCATGTGATCAAAAAAATAGTTTATTAATGTAAAGATTATTAAGAATATATTAAGAATAGTTTAGAATTTTTTTATTAACATACGATTTTTATATAGGGTCGCTGCGTTAAGCGAAATAAGCAAATAAACGTGGGAGAAAAGGAAGAGTTAGTGCAAGCACCTCATTCCTTCGTATTTCATCGTGGCTTGCCAGGAGAACACATTGTGGAACTTACTAAAGATTTTCGCAGAGTTATGGAACCTTTTACAGCTTCATCCTTAAAGATTCGGAAGAAAAACACTATTAAAGACTTTGTCTCTGTTGCGGGCATTTTTCATATCAGTCACATATGTATATTTACAAAAACGGAGCTAGGAATGTATCTTAAGCTTTGCAGGTATTGTATTAATCTTTTATAAATTTTATTGATAATTTTCTAGAGCTATGATTATTCGAAATAATATAGCTATTAATTATTGTTATAGAGTGCCTAGAGGACCCACTCTTACTTTTAAAATACAAAGTTTTTCTCTGGCACGAGATGTAATATCCATGTTAAAGAAACAAATGGTATATGAAGAGGCCTATAAAAATGCTCCATTGGTGATTTTAAATAATTTTAGTGGGGAAGGCATGCAATTAAAACTTATAGCCTCTACATTCCAAAACATGTTTCCAACCATAAACTTAACAACTGTAAGTATTGTAAAATATAATTAAAATCAAGAAAATAGTTTATTTATTAAATGACAAATATTCTTACAGATTAATTTGAGCACAATTCGTCGTTGTGTATGTTTAAATTACAATATAACATCGAGAACGATTGACTTTAGACATTATGCGATCAAGGTTGTACCTACAGGTTTATCAAGAGGTGTTAAAAAATTAGTACAAGCAAAAATACCAAATTTATCTAAATGTCAAGATATCTCGGACTTTTTAACAAAACCAACCATGTCTGAAAGTGAAGCAGAAGATGATGAAACTAGTCATGTTACCTTATCACAAAAATTATCTTCAAGGGGGAATCATACTAATTCTAAGAGCGCAATTAGATTATACGAATTGGGACCAAGAATAACTCTACAGGTTAAAGAATTAATCAAAGCTAATATTACAATAAATTTGTATAGATATTTATCCCATGTTTTTGAACACACACATTACCCTCTTGTTAAATATATTTTAGTTGATCAAAGTAGAAAATGGACTTCTCGATGGTGAAATACTTTTCCATGAGTTTATACACAAAACAGAAGAAGAGAAACTTGCGATAAAGAAAAAGAGGGAAAAGAAGCAAAAATTGAAGGAAAAAAGAAAAAGAATACAAGAAGAGAATAAAAGGAAGAAGGAAATACAAAAGGAAAAACACAAAGAAAAATCGCTCAAGGGAATTCAGAAAAAAAGGGAAAGTGACATATTGTTACAAAAAATTGCAAAGGAATCTACCAAAGAGGGTAAATTGGAAGAAGATGATGATGTGCAGTATTATCGTGAAGAAGTAGGAGAAGAACCTGATAAAGGTAAATATGTATTAAATGCTAATATTTTGTTAAAAATATTTAACTCGATTAATATAATGTAATAACATTTAATTTTTTTATTTCAGATCTGTTTCAAACAAAAATTGGTACAAAGAGACCACATAAGCATATGTTAAAATACAAATCAAAGAAAGTAAAATTTGACAAGTCGTAACATAAAATTAAATATTTGTGAACTGTAATAATTAACAATACATTACTATTACTTTTTAAATTATGTACGTACATGTAAAAAGTGGTCATAATTTTTGTACATCCTTTCATACATCCTATATCTTAGTCAAGTTAAATTTAATTATTTTATATCACAGATATCATATTACCTTCAAAAATGTAAAGTTGGTAAAAAAAATATAATATTGTTTTATATAAAATCGAAGTGTTATATTGTCATATAAAGTATAAAATATAATTAATCAATTTCATATATCTATTACAAAAATATATCAATATTATGTCCTATCATTAAAGATGTAATATTTACATTTACACATTTTATATACTTTTATAAACTCTATCTTATAGTACAAACTTTAAGTTCCAATTATTGTTTTATTAAAACAATATAAATAAACTAAAAAATATACTATTTCAATTAAAGAGAAATTTTGTCAAATATATGACGATATAAGATACGAGTTCTCGTAATCATGAATTTGTGAATTGCAACAATTTTTCGTACTCCGTTATTTGTTTTTCAAGCTCCTTTATGGTTTTCGATCGAGAACGACATACTTCCTTCATGAACTGTTTTTCCTTTTCTAATTTTGTTATTCTTATTTCATCCTGTGTAAAAAATCGTATTATTATGTAAAACAATATAAAAGACAATAATATAGTGATAGTCAATAGTGATAGTCAAATCACTTTAACAACGAAATAAAATCAAAAACATTCTACAATTATGTATATATTTCTTTATGTTTATTTTATAATATTCACATATCTATGCTATTGACTGTTTTAGCTCTCTAAGGCACTTAACATGTAGGACTAGGTTACACCAATATACTTTAATGCGTATTAAGTACTACATTGGCCAATCATAGCCATTTCTCTAAAGAATGGAATGGTTGTGATTGATCGGTATAATATTTAATATGTATTAAAGTATATCGCTATACTTACTTCGATTATACCACTGCTCGTACCGCAAAATCGCAATGTATTATTTGGCATTGTTTGACATATCTGATCTCTTCTATTCATAAGTCTCTGTTTGCATACCTCGCATTCTTTTGCGCTTGTACGCAGCATGGCAATTTGAAGTCGTTTAATCTCTGCTTTAAGTTCGCTATTCTGTACAAAAGAAAAATAGTACAATTTGTAAAACAAATTACGATAAAATCTATATAATATAATCAAAATAATAGTTATATAATAATTGAAATATAATTAAATACCTTATTTTTATGTGCCGATAGATGCTCCTGCAATTCTTTACACTTGGCCTGATAAGGGAAACTTCCGCTCCGTATTTGCAGCTCCAATGTGGCGATCTTTCCGTTCTTCGATACAACCTCCATTTGCAATTCACGTATCTTATTTTTCAATATTGTACAATTACACTCATCATTGTGAGATTGGATTCTCTCGGAGAATACATCTGTTTTCAACACAGATTGCGATTGAAGTTCTTGAATTTTATTCTCGAGAGTTTTAATCTTATCTCGTAACTCGTCACCTTCGATGCGACATGACCAAAGCTGGTCTTCAAGCTTTGCATTTTCAGCATCGTGCTGACCAATAACTTTAGCCAACTCGTCTGATTCTTGATCAAGTTCCATATTCTTTTCGGTCAATTCCTTCATCTTGCTAGTATAATCCTTGAGTTCTCTGTTCTTTTGATCCAATTCAACTTTTATCGCTTCTAATTCTAAAGCAATTTTGTTTTTCTCCTGTAGTAAAGTATCATACTTTTCGCAAGTTGCATATGTATCGTTATATTTGAATTTATGTGATGCCAACACCTCTCTTAATTCTTGATTATCCTTACACGCAATATCATATTGACTATTTAGAGTAATCAATTGCTTCATCAATTCAGCTTTGGCATCTTGTAGCTCTGTTATCCGATTACTAGCACCATCCAAATTATTTCGCAAAGATCTATTCAAGTCCTTCAATTCTTCCATTTGTTCCTCCGCTTGAATTTTACTCGTACTATTTCTGATTCTTTTCTCTAATGTAATGCACTTATGTTGCACTGTCGTATAATCGTCCTTCAAAATATTTATTTCTTCCGTCAAAGCAGTGTTCTTCTTATTTAATTCGGCTATTTGTTTGTTTAATTCGATACTCTTTAATTCCTCGAAATTTAATTTATCTTTAATCGCATCTATCTCTTTCTTGTTTCCCATCTTCAGTGTCTCAATCTCCATTCTATATTGCTCTATATTGATTTTTCGTTCGCCGATTTGTTGTTTCAGGAAGGTATTCTGAGACACAATCGTATCCAGCCTAGCTTTATATTCTGTAAGATCATCACATTTAGTTTTTAAAAGTTCCGTGATTTCCGCGATACGCAAGTTTTTCTTTTCCAATTCACAATTTAGTTCGCTGTAAATTTCTGTGAGTTGTGCTAATTCGATCTGCATTTTATGTATAATTTGATTATTTTTCATTAATTCGTTGTTTTTCAGATCGATAATATTCTTCAATTGCTCTTGATTAGCTTCGAGGCCTTCGATGTTGCCTGTCAATTCCATATTTTTCGTTTTTAACGATTCTATTGTACATGCGAGATCTTCTATTCGTTTAGTATATATTTCTTTCTCCGATCTCAACTTTATCTGAAATTCAGCTTCTTTATTTCTGATTGTTTCTTGCGCTTGTTTCTCCCGCTTTTGAGCACTATTAATGACTTCTTCATTTACCATGCCCATGTTGGAATATTTATTAAATTCAATTTGTAAATTATTGAGATCCATCTCGAGCAGACTAATCTTTTCTTTCAATGTATCTCGGTCGCGATTATTATCTTCTAAAAGCTGCTCCAAACGCGCAACCTCTTTTTGCAATCTATCAGACACAGCTTCTCGTTGGGACAAATCTCCTTGAAGTTTTTCTATCTCACTCTCCAATTCTTTCGCCCACAACGTCGTACGTTTCTCTGCATCCACGCTCTGCCGTTTATCATCCTCAAGTTTTTGCTTCTCTTTATTAAAGTTATCTCGCATAGTCTTTACTATCTCTTCCTCTTTCACTAAGATTGTTTGTAAAAATATCTGAAACAGCTCATCCGCCGATTTATCTAGAAATTCCTCAGCACCAAGTTTTGGTTTGAGAGACTTAATCTCTTTAATAATATTTTTGGAAATATTGTTTAATACATTTTTGAGCTTTTTATTATCGTCGACTAACGTCTTATCTTGCTGAGACTTGGATTGATACTCGTTTCTCATCGTCTCAAATTTATTTTCTATGTCGCGCAGCTTAATCAATTCCTGTTTTAAATAATCGTTTTCGGAAGTGTATTTGTTTATTTTTTCATTTAATTCTGTAAATCTATTTTCCGATTCTTTACAATAATTAGCAAATTCTTGAGAGATAGTTGCTTTAGAATTAGTCAATTCTACATTCATCGATTTTAGCGATTCTAGTTTCTTCTCATACTCTTGCTCCAAAAGATTGTTGCTGTTAAAGTTTTCTTTCTCTCTTTTTGTTAAATCTAATTCTTGTTGTAAACAGGAGAGGCTTTGACGTAATTCGTTTATTGTTCGTTCTTTTTCCGTTTTATCTACTTTCAGGAATTCTACATCAGTTTCAACAACGAGTTTTGCGTCTTCAATTTTTTTACATTTCACTGAAAAGTCCTGCAACTTTTTGGTCATATCTCTTGTCTCATTTTCGAGAATATCTGTTTTTTCTAAATATAACAGTTCATTTTCTGACATCTTTTGCAGTAATTGCTCATTAGCAATTTTCAACGTTTTAATTTCATCCAGTAGAGAGTCTTTTTCATTAATAAATTTGCTAAGATTTCTTTTTAGCCTCGCAGTTTCTTCCTTTATTTTCTCAAAGTCATTTTGCAAGTGGCTTATATCCTTTGCCATATTTTCTAGTCTCGAAGTTTTGTTTGGAGATTTCTTAACGCTAGTATTCATATTATGAACTTTATTCGGCGACAAATCCGTAACACCGCTATTTTGTAATTCTTCGATTTCATTACATTTTTCTTTATACAAATCTGATAATTTATCATGATTCCCTTCCAAAATTTGTAATTTGTTATTTAAAGATTGAAGTTTTTCTTCAACATAACTAACATTCATATTTTCCAGAAAACTTGCATTAAGAGATGAATTACATATGCTTATATTTATGTCCTCCTTAGCTTTTAAAATAAGCGAATCGCTTTTTGCAAACTCGCGTTTAAACTTTCTTTGCGAATCCTCTAGTCTGTGAGTGAGAGCCTTCACTTCGAGTTTCAGCATTCTTTGATTTTCAGTCATTTCTTGTAGATGGGCACACTGAGTACAAGCACCTAATTTTAGATCGCTGAGCTTTCTATTCAAAAGCTTAAGACGATTAATTTCTTCTTGCAAATGTGAGATTTTTGCTTCAACATTGTCATCTTTTATAGATATGTCCATTGTATCGTTTATTGTTAGAGAGTTATTAAATAATGTCGATAATTGCAAAGTATTATTGCAAGAATTCATTTTTCGCTCATTATCCAAATCTTCCATGGTCTCCACTAATTGATTAGATATTTTCGATTTCTCTTTGGTTAACATTTTTATATTAGTTTTTAGTTCTACTAGTTCGGTTTTCAACAAAGTATTTTCCATTCCCAATTGTTCTTTATTATCACTACCAATGTCTTTGTCATGTTGTTCCAATAATAATAATTCTAGTTTATTTTTTAAAATATCGCATTCTTCTTTTAATCCATCATTCTCTTCGATTTTATCCATTAGATCAGTTGAAAGTTCATTGTTTTCAGTTGTCAAATATTTATGTTTTGCTATAAGATCAGTTAATTCATCCTTGTACGTACAATCATGTTCATACAAAAGTGATTTACTCTCTTTTAACATTTCAAGCTCTTTCATTGTATTTGTAACATTAGATAATAATTCTACATTTTTTGCTGTAAGTGCGCTGATTTGTTCTTCATATCTAAGAATTATCTGCTCTTCGTTTGAGTTCACTTCGGGCATCCTCGAGCGTAAGATATCCATTTGTTCGTTGAGAATTGCCAAATTATTCTGTAAATCAAGTTTTTCTTCTACTATCTTTGAGTTTCGCGCATAAAGTTCATCAATCGTTTGTTGAAATTGAATAGTCGATTTTTCGGCACATTCTTTTTCTGCTGACAATTTATTCGCTAAATCACTATTCTCTGTTGTTAATAGAAAAATAGTTTTGTGTAAATTTCCTATATCTTCCTTCAAACTTTGCACATCGTGTTGTATTTCTAATTCTCGAGTTTTTAAAACGAGATCTGATGATAATTTAGCACTATCGTCTAAGGATATTCTTGTAGTGGACAAATCCTCCATAACTTTCAAAGAATGACTATTGTTGCTTAAGTCACCGTTGCTTAAATCATGATCTGATATCGATCTTGCTAATGCTTGTTCTTTCAAGCATACATTCTCTTTCTGTATATCTTGAATGAAATCCTGTAAATCATTTATGCGACTTTTTAAATGATTAATTTCATTATCGTTTTTTTTCGAGTCCTCAATACATTTCTTCTGCTCATCAATGATTTTCTGTGCTTCTATCTGTTGTATGTTTAATTTCATCTTCATTGAGTTATTATTTAATTCTGCTTCTTTCAATTTTTCTTGCAATTCAGAAATAATATATTCTTTATCTAGACTATCAGGCTCGTATATATTTATTTCATATTCATTAAAATTATTTTTCAATGAATTGTTCATTAATTCTGTTTCTTTCAATTCAACAACTATACCTTCAATCTCATTTTTTTCAATTGGAAGATCTTCAACTTGTTTCTCTAAATCTCCTGTCTTTTGTACATATAATTCTTGTTGATTTTTCATTGAACTATTCATTAATTCCATCTCTTTCAATTTATCTCTTAGTTCGCTATTGATTCGTTCAAATTCCATTTTTTCCTTTACAACATCCTGCATTTGTTTTTCTAAATATAATTTATGTGCATCTCGTTGATATTCATTATTCTTATCTTCCACTGTATTATTTCTTATTTCTGCTTCTATTAATTGCTTTTGTAGTTCACCAATGGTAAGTTCAAATTCATTATTCTTGGAAACAAGTTGTTCAATCTGCTTCTCTTGATTTTGAAATTTCTGAATTTCCATTTGTTGTTCATTTAATTTATCCTGCATGGATAAATTGACTTTTTCCTCTTCTTTCAATTTATTTCGCATTTCAAAAATGGTATGTTCAAATAATTTTTTTTCAGATATAAAACTATTGATGCGTTCTTCTAAATCTTGAAAATGTTGTTGCTGCTCGTCCAATTTATCTTTCATTGAGTTCTTGCATAATTCTGTTTCTGTTAACTTATTTTGAAGGTCTGTTATTTTATGTTGCAATTCATTATTTTTGAATGCCATAGTGGTAATTCGATTTTCCAATTCTACTTGCTGCATATTATCGTTTTGTGACAAAGGTTGTTCAAGTGAGCTTTCTAATTTTATATTCTGTACTGCTAATTTGTCTTCTAATATAATCTTGCATTGTTCAGCTTCGTTTAACTTTTTTCGTAATTCAGAAGCGACATGTTCGTACCCGTCTTTTTCAGCTGTAAGAAGAACTATCTGTTTTTGTAATTCTGGAATGTTTTGCATCTCTATTTTTTGTGCAGACAATTGTGCGATTTTCTTTTCTAGATCTGGTATCCTTTGTAATTCTGCTGCTTGCATATTTAATTTATCTTCTGCCGAAATGTAACGCGATTCAGCAGCAGTTAATTTTTGACGATTTTCAGATGCTATATGTTCATAATTTTCCTTATCAGATGCTATAATTTCCATCTGCTTCTCTAACATTGAAATTTTTGCAAGGTATTCTTTAATTTTGGAAGAATAATCTTCAATAAATAATTGCTTCTCTAAGGTTGTAAACTCTTGAAGTTGTAAATATTCTTCTGTCAAGATGCAAATTCTGTTTTGTAAAGTCTTCTTTGGTGTATTAGGAGACAGATTACTATTTATAAATAACAAGAGAGAGAGAGAAAGAAAGAATGATTAAAAGAACTAATTATAAACTAAATATATATCAAACAAATTAATTGTTCCATATTATTATTACCTTTCAGTCTGTATGGACACATCAGCTTTCTCAGATGAGATGTCACGATTGTTATAATTCATAGGCGGCGATTTATAAATAATTACATCATCTGTAAATTTCACATGATTTCGCTTTCGATATATAGTAAAGGTATCTTCATCGCTTTCCATTTCTTCTTCACAATCCACTTCATTATTTATAATATCCAGCTCAAAATCAGCAAGAGCTATGGGATGAGATGGGTGCAATGCTGTAAGAATATACATAAATAGTTTTAACTTAAATTTTCAACTTTAAAGCATTTTGTTTGAATCATATAAAAGTTAATAAAACCTACATATATCCATAACATCAGCCATCTTTCTGCTATGCAATTTCAAAGGTGACATCTCTTTGATTGGTGACAAATTCGTGCATATTTGAAATGAATTTTCCTGTTTTGTTCTGGCAGGGCCACCCCAAGTTTGTCTTCTTTTTTCTTTATGCTTGAATGATTCAGTGTTGTTGCAATTATCACCATGAACTATTCGAGTTTGCAATAATCTAATACGTTCTTTCAGACACTTATTAGCATGATCTTTTTCTTGCATTTTAGATTCCATTTCTTGAAAATCAGTCGATCGAGTTTGTTCTTTCATTTTCTAAAGAAATAAATTTGTGATTACATATAAGTTAATAGATCTTTTATCATTTTGTAATGTGTATAAAGAATGACTTATATATCTAAAACTTGTTGAAAAATATCAATATATTTCTACATCTTTTATATAATAAAGCAATGAAAAATTTTTAGGTATTTATAATAATATATACTCACCTCTATTTCTGCATGTAATTTATCAATTTGTTTTGCGTAACGTTTTAAAAGTACACCATCTGACATAACTTCGTTCAGTTCAGGCTTATTTTTTATATTTCGAGCTCTAGACGCGAATCTATTCATTGAAATTAAATATATTTGATATATTTAAATATATTTGACATTGCACAAAATATGCTATACTTATGTTATAAATCATTTAAGATACAAAAACACTAAAAATACTAACGACAATGTGCATTGAGTTTCGTCGAAAGCAGCTGGCGTCACTGCGCATATTATCGCAGTCATTGCATTGCCACCCAAAGATGCTTGTAATAACCTCGTTAATTTGCTATCTCGAAAATTTATGTACTTTTGACAGTCTTGCGACTCACTCAACTGCATTATTACTAATGCCAATGTGGAAAGAGATAAATTAATATGGCGTCCCTCCTTAAAACGTTCTCCTGTAGCTCCTGTTTGCCGTGCTCTCTCTGAACCAGCAAGATCTACCATATTTAATTGCGATACTTGTATTGCATCATCTGAGCCGGCACTAGCTTCTCGACTTTCGATTGTCTACAAAAGCATATAACTTTTTTACAACTACTTTAAATTGACAATATGCATATACTATATAGATATAGATGTATATCATCTGACAATCTTAAAAAATTTTATACATAAAATTAAAAAGAAAACTGGCATTCTTACAATTCTGAATATTGTATGGCTCCTGCTACTTCGCTCATTCATGTTTGTTTCACCTATTCTTCTGTGTTTATTACCTTTATTCATCAGAGACAAAACTTTCTCTGGACAATTTGTGACTTCTTCTTTACATTTCACAAATACTTGACCACTTATGTCTTCATGTATTTTTAGATCTGAGCTTTTACTTAAAAGATCATTGACTTTTTCATTATAAATCTCTAAGTAAGATACTCTAAAAAATTAAATAAAAAGTGCTATAATCTTTTCATCATCGTTACAATTTATAGACAATGAAAAAAAAAAAAATTTTTTTTTATTCAAATAAAAAAAAATTATTCTTTTATCTTAATAAATATATCAGGGAAGCAGAATAGAGAGTTCAATATTAGAACAATTATCTGGTAAGCTAATAATCAGAATCTCTCAGTTACTATGCCATTTTGCTGTAGGAATACGATTAAAATTTAAGTAAAGATATTATTTTACTATAATATAACCTATAAAAATTAAAAAACTATCTCACTTTGAACAAGACTTAAGCAGAAAAAAGAAAATAAATATCAACCTCAATAAAAACTCTCGTCCAGAAGTATTAGCTATAGCATCAAACATATATTCGACAGCTAAAGGTATTATGCCAAGTTCCTCTGGTGTGCCCATCATAGTATACGTTTTGCCAGAACTTGTCTGTCCATAAGCAAACACTGTGCCATTAAACCCACTTACAGCAGCGTCAACGATAGGCCTTACAATATTATTAAACACATCATTGTTACTGGCGTTTGTATCAAAAATATGATCTGCAAGATTAAATGGATCAAGCTAAATAAGAGATTTGGCGAGTCTTTAATAAAGATAAAAACTGGTTTATCAAGTACAAATTATAATTTCGACATGTTAATTGATAGATTAATACAACAGATGTTTTTTTTATTGCATTCTATGCTACATTTCCTGCATGTAAAATGAAGTAAATACATATTCGGACATTAATAAAAAAAAAAAAAACGGAAGGTGAAAAATGAAAAATGGAAATTGATACGGAAAGTGCAACTAGAAAAAAAATCCAACCTGATACGTCGATACATCACGAGATTTTTTAGCAAACTATATCAAAATAAGTAAATGGGATGTATATTTCGAGCATATATTTCATATTTGCATTTGAAGTTTCGTACCAAACTGAAATCCACAGTCGCCTCGCTTCCTCAATTCTGCATCGGTGGCCACGATGTTGTTTGCTTGAACCATCCATTGCATTAGTAAATTCTCGTCCTTCTCTCGCTTGATGAGCGGTCTAACTTTGATGGCCACTTTTATGCTGTCCGACATTGTGAATGATATCCTTAACAATTTATTGAAAAACACGAGTCTTACCGCCGCATTTGAAAAACACGTACACTCGTTAACATACACATCAACGCACATGCATACACAATATCATCTTCGACGATCTTCGGTGGGATGTGGGACACGTTGAACGCTCGTTAAACTTTGTTCAAATTCAAAACATGCCTCGCGCATGCGCGTCGGTCATCCTCTGATTTGGCAACGAAGAAACTTGCGCAGCCGCGTTGACGCGTATGCACCAATCATAGACCAGCATCAGCATGCACACAGAAATCGGTCTGAACTGACCAATGACATGTCTAATATTTGTAAAGATTTGTTGATTGCTGCCTTCATGCAAATCTTAATACAATAGATTTGAAGCTCATAGATGTAACGCGTTGCGGTCATTAATTATAATCTCGTGTGTTTGAGTTGAGTTTCGAAAATATACATATATCTCGGATAGAAATTTGTTATTATTTTGATATGAAAAAAATCGTGTTATAAAACGAGAATAAATTTCTAGGATGTAACGAAAATAAGGCAATAAAGTGAAGCAATTACAGAGAGAGAGAGAGAGAGAGAGAGAGAGAGAGAGAGAGAGAGGAAATACAGTTGAAACATGCGGATATGTGGTGAGTGATATTTAATTTCAAATATGTAACTCAATAACATACATGTAACAATGATATTTTTAAGATTTACACGTATATATATATATGTCGTACTATATATATCTCTAAAAAAATGTGAACGTGTGAATGTAAAATATAGAATTTGACGATATTACAATATATATGACAATTTTTATATATAATTCTAGAAGACCTAAAAAAACTTTTTGCATATGAAAACACAATCGACATATTAATGACAAATGGTTGAGTTATAATTTGCATTATATCTGATTAGAAATACAGATCTTGTTAAGAAGATCGACTTTTTCTCATTACAGATTGTATTACAAATAGTCAAACTAATTTAAAATTTTCTTGATAATCAGTTTTTGGTATAAAAATTTCCTTGCTTGATAAAACTTTGCATCATAAAATGTAAAAAGTATAAATAATATTTCTTTAATTATTCTCAATCATCCTGTATCAGGCTACATATAGTGCACAGGACTGGATGTCTATATTCTTAATAATAAAGAACAGACACAGTCCACACGCTGTCATCTATGTCTGTATTTCTTAATCCTCTGCTGTGTATTACAGCATTATACCGTTCTCTACACTTTACGTTAGCAAATGGCTCAGTGACTTTGCATCTCTATCCGATAATCAGAAGCTTATCTCTACAATGCTCTTGTTTGTTGATTTTCTTTGGTCTCAAAATGAGACTAAACATAGCATTTTTTTTCTTACTGTTGCCACCTACTTTATAAGCACTTCTCATTATATGAGAGTTGCAAGCTTTCCTTTTATAATATATATCTTTTCAATTAATTGCGTCAAAACAATGCAATATTATACACACACACACACACACACACACACACACACACATATATATATATATATATATATATATATATATATATATATATATATATATATATGTATATAAATTAATAAATTAATCACAATATTAATGGACGGATTGTGGACTAGTACAATTTGTATTAAAACTTTTGTTGTAAAGTCTTGTTAAATATTAAATAATAATTTATATATTAATATATGTTTTTGGATATATAAGCAAAAGTTATGAGATAATAAAAAGAGATCATTTTATGTATATTAACTGTTAATTAATATTAAACTGACTTTTATGCAACTATTTCTTTATAATCATATAATTAGACAAGGATTGACATAGCAAAAGAAATTTGCAAATATTATTATTATTTAGCTAAGTATTCGTGTAAAATGTATATATATCGTATCACAAAAACTTTCACATACATTAATAAACTGTACGAAATATGTCTGTATCTTATATATATATATATATATGTATATATAATCATTTGGAAGCATAAAATTTGTATAAAAAATTTGTTAAAAGTTCAATATATTCAATACAAAAATCGTATATCAAATAAAATATCATTAAAAATCTGAAATTGTCTTAAAATGTAAATGTGAAATTGTTAAAATGTAAAATGCAACAAACATTAATTCATGATTTATTATCAAATTAAATTAATGATCTCATATTTAAGTAATGACTTTGATATGTAATACTGAAGTGCACTTAACAATATTTTTATGTGCACAAATGATTATACTTTATATTCTCAAGAAATATAACTACTTATATAAGTACTGATATATTCGTGTATATATAAATATATAAGTACTAGTTGATACTGGCAGTTTCCAGAGAAAGTACAGTTACTTCTCACATTATTTCAATTGTGATGGAGTGCCGGATCTGTAAGACGAAGGTGGAGCAGGTAAAGCTAATGACGGCGGTAAACTAGTGGTACTCGTTAAAGTAGAGTCTAATTTACGCGCTTCGTGTTCCAGTAATACCGCATCTAGTGACGGATCTTGTGCCACAGTTCTCAAAGAATCGCCTAATGCTTGTCGCAATTGTTGCATTTCTCTACCGGCCCTTGAACTCCGCGAAACGTACAACTGTCTGCGTTTTATCTCTTGATTGAGTTGTTCTCGTAATAATTGTATCTACAAAATATATATATATATATTTTTTTTTATTTGTATGAATTTAAGCAATTATGTGATAGATATATGATGGAACACTACATTCTGTTATAAAAATTTATGTTCTGTCATAGACATATGTACCTGATTTTCTAAACGTGATACTTGTTGACGATGACTTTGTTCTCTCGCCTCTAATAATTTCTCGGCCTGCAATTGCGCAGCTCTGATCCGTTCTAATTCTCCACTTCTATCTCGACTTGTGTCCAATAACGAATGAGGGGAATATATATAAGTTGATTTGATTCGTATAAGTTCGGCCTCCTTTTCCGCCAATTGGGTCTCCAATTTACGTATTTTTAATCTTAATTCCCTGTTTTCATGCTCCAGATTGTCTATGCTATAACTAGTGCCCAAAAGTTCTATGTGTGCTTTCTCTGGTCGTTCGTAACTCTTGCTTCGAATAACACTCGTTTTGCCCGCAGTAATTTGACGTTCTAAATTACGTTTATCGGCTTCTAACAGTTTCACCTATTAAAAAATATATGTATTTGTTATATATAAATATGAAATTTTTAATTTTTTGGTAGTATTTCTTGATTCTCTCTTTCTCTTTCTCTTTTCAGGAGATTGTAATTCTTATATAAAATTAATATAATCATTTACATTTACCTTGTCATTAAGAGCATCCACTTTTCCTCTCATCTCGCTTCTTTCTCTTTGAACAGTTTGCAGTTGACGTAATAATTCTTCATCTTTGGTGGCACTGCTTTCCGATGGCCAGGTAGATAATCTTAATTGTGATTCTAAAGCTGATCGTTGCACTTCATTGTTAGCTAATTCATTCTGTAGCCGCGCATTTTGATCAATCAATGATTGATTCGTATGTTTTAAATCGCTTAGAGTCTGCTGAACCGTTTCTAGGCGTTCGGATAATATTCTACGCTCATTCTCGGTATTCGAAAGCTGTTTCTGCAGCTGAAAATAAAATAATGTTTAATTTGAGCAAAAAGCTAATATCCTATATAAAATAGAATTTTTTACCTGTTTGAGTTTCTCATTGTTACTTTGAGAAGATGTAGTGATCTCTATTATATTATGTTGTAATAGGTTTATCTCATTCTTGAATTCGCTCTCCGCAGCAGATGCTTTTTCTAGTGCCAGTTTTAATTGCTCTATGGTAGATTTTAAAGATGCGCAACGTTCTTCTAGATTTGTCATAGTGCGACTTTGCGTATCAAAGCGATCTTGCAATTTCTAATAAGAAAAACAGAAAAAAATAGCTTTTATAAGATTTGTATTTAAATTCCAAATCCAAAGAAATGACTTTATTGACTACATTATTATAATTGATTCTTTTATAACATGTTTAAAATATAAATATATAAGTGTTTTGTACACGAGAACAAATATTTCATAGAAACGTAGATGTTTGGATCTTACTTGAATATGTGCTTCTTTTTCTTGCAACATCATTTGCAATCTTTGGAAATCGCCGTCTAGAGACATTCTTTGTAATTCCATTTCTGTTGCGCGAGACTCGCTATGGCGAAGCTCCTTCTGAAGATTACGCTTTTCCGTTTCCAATCTGTTCAATTCGTGTTTCATTTTATCCAATTTATCCTATAATATATAAATATAAAGCATTAAATACACTTAGATTATAATGATTATGATTATTTCTTTTAAATCATACCTCGTATTGTGATTTCTCTTCCGATTCGGTACTGATCTTTAACTCTAAGATTGTCAATTTTTCATATAATTGTTTACATTCTTCGCTTTTTTGTTGCAATGCATCCAGCTAAAGATAAATAAATATTAATGTCTATTTAATACATTCAATGTGTAAGATATATGAATAGATATACTTGTGCTTGATAGCCAGTTTGTTTTTGAGTCAGTTTCGCCTCCAAAGATTTCTTCTCTTCCTGAAGTGTACGAATATTAGTTAGAAGATTATTGATCTTTACATCCGTATTACTTTGATTCTCTTGAGATTCTTTCAGCTGTTTCTTCAAGCTACACAATTCCGTTTTGTAATCGTCCTATAATTTATTAAATCAGATTTTATTGTAACACTAATCAATAGCTTATAATTATTGCTTATAATTATAGCTTATAATCAGCTTATAATTATCGAAACTCAGCATACTCTCTCGCGTTCGATTTGGGCAACTTGTTGCATAAGTGCTCGCACACCCTTTCTAATAGCTTCAGGATCGACATCCAATATGATATCTCTACCAGTGTCAGCGTGATCTTGTACTTGATTAAAATACATTATATATTAACTGCATATTACATTAATACCATCTTACTGTAAGATAACAATGTCTCGTTGCTGCGAATTAAACTAAAAGATTTTGTTTTACATAGATTACCACGTGCCGGACTCCACCTTCTCGATGGACTCATCAATTTAAATGGCATATTCACGCTCCCGTCCATTTGAATACCGGCGATACGGCGGAGCGTGGAGCCTATGCTGCTCAATTTTTGCTCCACTTCTTTTTTAGCGGTTTCCAATTGTGATAATTGAGCATCGAGAGCCCTCACTCTTCCTTCAGAACCTCCAAGACGAGCCTGATATTTATAAGCAGCTTTTAATTTTAATACGCAAGTTGCATTGTCTATATCTTTTTGTTATCCGTTTTCGAGAATACCTTCAACTCTTGCAATTGTTGCGTGGCATCGGCCAAGCAAACTTCTAGATTGTGTTTCTGATCTTCCAGCTTTCTCTCGCGACAACGGCTATCTTCAAGACGCACCAACAACTCTTGCTCTCGAGCACGCCATCTTTCATCTTCCTCGTCCGCTCGCGTGCGTAATTTTCCCAGTTCTTGTCGTGTAACTTCCAAACTATTATCCAGATCGACAACCTAAGAGGAAGAGCCTCGCGATGTATGTTAATCGAATCGAATAAAAAAATCGTGTAAAACATTTTTATACCTGTTTCTTCACTTGATGCAATTGCAATTGTATACGCTCTCTTTCCTCAATCTCGTTAGCTAATCTAGCCTGCAGTTCCTTCTCTTCGTTCTGAGTTTGGGAATTATTCTCGTGACATTTCTGTAATTCGTCCTGTGTGAAGCGAAGCTGTTGTTGCAATTGCAGCGCATCACGTTCCAGATCTCGCACTTGGGCTTGTAAACGCGTTCTCTCAACGTCCATGGTCGCTTTTGTATCCTCCAATGCTAAACGCAGATATTTTAGCAACTAGATATTGAATCATTAAATATATATATATATATATATATATATATATATATATATATATATATATATACACACACACATACTCGGTGTCTATATATGAAAAAAGAGTAATACCGACTTGCTATTTTTTGATACGATTCTTCTAATGTTCTTCCCAGTTCTCTTCTTTCTGTCTCGATTTGCTTAATACGTTCCCGTAATTCCTTATTGCTGTTATTATATTTCTCTTTTTCATATGTCGTATCTGCTAATTGTCTTTTTATATCCACTAACTCTTTGCGCGATGTCTCATTAACATTGTCAGCTATAATTATATACATTTTAATTATGGCAAATAATTAAAAAATTAAATAGGTTGAATAAAGGAAAGAGTTGATTACCGTCTTTAAGTTTTCTAATAGTATCGTGTAATTGATTTTGCAGTCCATCTACTTTATCTTCCATCATATGTAATTGAACTTGCAATTCTTCAACTTCTCTTTGCGTGAACTCCCGTTCTTTCCAGAGTTCCTCTATTTTCAAATCGAGTTTCAGCTTTTCTTCGTTAGCTTTCAACTTGGTTTCGTCCAGCTTTGTTTTGAGACGATTTAATTCGTCGCGCAATTGATTCGTATTATTACGTTCTTGTTCGGCGCGTGCTGCAGCCTCCCTTTTCACACGTTCCAGAATATTCTTTTCTTCTTCTAATTCACGCATAATAGCGTCAATTTTTTCAATTAAAGCCTGTTGATCGTGATGAGCTGTAACCAATTTGTTGTCAAATATTTTATAAGGTATGAACATGTATTAAAAATATATATTAACTTTATAAAGACTCAATGAAGATTTAATTAAGAATATTTAGTTATACATACCTATAAGAAGTGCTTGTTGTTTATCATTCTCGGCTCTAAGAAGTGCTTCTTCGTGCTGTTTGCACAAATTCTCTATATGTTGTTGTAATTCTTCTATTCTTTGTTGTAGTTGATTAATTTCTTCATTTTTTTCTCCCTCCAATTGTGACACAGATTGTTGCAACCGTTTCTCTAAACTTATTTTTACTTGCTCCTTACAAAGGTAAGATGCAAAGGAATGGACAAAAAGTGAAAACATATATAATAACTCGATGTACAATATATCAAGGTAATAATTGGACATAGTAATATTTAATAATATTTATTAATGGTAATATTAGATAACTAAAGAAAAATTCTATAAATAAGTAAATAAGTACCTTTTCATCACTCATTTTCTTCACATTTTCCTCAGACTGTCTCTTCATATTCGATATAATTTGTTGAAATTCTGCTATTTGATCACCACTCTGTTGTGTAAGTGATTGTTTCATATCTTGCGCACGTTTCTCACTGTTTTCTAATTCTTTTGTTAATCGTGTCACCTGTCCTTTTAAGCTTTCCAGTTTAATTAATGTTTCTTTTTGCTCTTTCTCCAACTGCGTCTTCTTAACATGTGTAGCTTCCAAATTAGTTTGTGTATCAAACAGTACTCCTTCCAATATTTCTTTTTCAGTGCGTATTGATGCAAGTTGCTCTTGCATTCTTTGAATTTCTTTCTCATTTGTTTCTAGAAGCACCTATAGAAACGAAAAAAGATTTTACCTTATTTTTATAATGGTAGATTGGAAAAATATATCGTGTAACATCCATATAAGTAATTTTATTCTTGCCTGTTTTTCCTCATTATCTTTTACAAGATCTTTCAAGTTTCTGTTTATTCGTGCATTCATTTCGTTGGATTGTTCCAATCTTTGCCTAAGTCTCATAAGCTCTTCATTCAATGTTTCTTTCTTTCGCGCCAAAACCGATAATTGATTACTCAAATCACTGCGTTCACGACTCACTTGGCCCAATTCTATCTCCACTTTCTCCTTTTCTATCTCCAGAAATTTAATTTTCTCATTCAATGCAACTTTCTCAGATTCTATATCAAGCCGAGTTTGTTCCGCTTGCAATAATTCTTTCCTTAATGAATTTAAATCCCCCTGTTGATCCATACATTGATTCGCAAGTTTATTTTTCTCATCCATCATCTACGACAAGTATAATTATAATTAATATGAAATATACATTACTGCTGAGATAATATTAAATTTAGATTACTTTTTTTAATTCTTCTTGCAATTTCTGTTTATCCTGTTCATGATTAGAGCATATTGCTTCCAATTTTATCAAAATTTCTTGTATATCTGACTTTTCCAATAATATCCGTTCCAATTCCAATTCAAGATCACCTAAATTATTCATATAACATTTGTACAACTTATCAAAGATTTATGTGTGTGAATATGTAAAATACCTTTGTTTTTTTCGATTTGAGAGATTAATTCATCAGTTTCTAATTTCTGTTGTTCCAACATATCCTTAGCTAGATAAGCTTTATTTAAATCTTCTCGTAGTGTCAAAAGTTCTTCTCGCATCTTACTACATCTATCCTCCTCTGACCGTAAACTCAATTCTCTATAAATTATTTTATACAAAAGTTATATTTGCTCTTATATATAAATAATTTGGCAGAACTAAAGCACGATTTATATAATTGTTAATTTATTTACTTTAAATCAGCATCCTGTAATACTCTGCTAAGCTCATTCTGCAAATACAATTTTTCATCTTCCAGATTGTCACATAGTTTTTGTAATTTATTATTGGCCTTCTGAAGTTTTTCATAATTATTTTTAACAGCCTCCAGCTATAATATAAATATCAGTTAATACCTGTAATTGTATTAATAATTGTGGAAAAATCGATTAAAATACTTAGAATCCTACCATACTATTGAGTTCCATTTTATTTTTATCCAATGCATTTTTCTCCAATTTTATAGTGTCAAGACTTTTCTGCAACATCTCTTTCTCTTGACTTAACTGTGTACATTGCGAATGACAAGTATCTAATTGAGATATCAATTCTGTCACTTTTGTATTTAATGTCTGAGCGTTTGTCTCTGCAGTATCGCATTGCTTGCGCATTGTTAAAAGCTGTTCCTTATTAGTTTGTAGTTTTATCTAAATTACAGAAAGCATTTGTAAACAATTGATATGTAGAATATATATATTTTTCTCCTTATATAATACATATACCTGTAATTCACGTATAGTTAATTGATATTTCTGTAGAGCTGCTCGTACTGCGCTTATAGTACTCTCAGCGAGTGCTGGTATAGCGTTGCTTCTCGCGCTTCTTTTCGGCGATCTTTGCGAAATTGTTCCACCAGATGATAAGTGAATATGCGGAAGTGTCTGTTTGATATCGGTATCCCGACACTCGGCATCTTGAATTACAGCATGTGCGATATCTCTTAACGCAGATTCTAACACTTCGATATCCTCTTGCATACGCGCAGTTTGAGTTACTGCCGTTTCAGAAACTCCACATCTTTCTTCCTATATATATCAAAAAACATGTATATGTATAAGTTTAGCCACAAAATTCATTAATAAATTAGATAGGATAAATTTATATCTACTAAATTGCGGATTTCTCGAATAAGCTGATCTATCCGATCGTCTTTTGTGCGAATTTCATGCTGATTAGCAGTGTGTTGTTGTTTAAGTGCTGTAATTTCTGTTTTCAAAAGAGTTACATCAGCTTGTTCTTTCTCTTGTTGTTGTGTTCTCTGGGATGGCTGAAAATAAAATAGAGAAGAGAAATACAATATAAAAGATAGAAAAATATAGAGTTATTAATATAATTATAAAAAGATTTTATACTGTCGATTGCATTGCAGTTGCCTGTAGTTTCATAGTAAAACTTGTACTATTACATGCTGATGTCATTTCATTACATGAGGAAATAATTTCGTTTCGCAATTTGGACAAATCTCGTTCTGTAGCATATTTCATTTCTGCAAATAATCTTTTAACGGACACGACATCACGCCACAGGTTCAATAATCTGTTATGCTCGGATATGTAATATTCATTGAATGCCTGTTCCTCTTCCTTCCATTCGTCTTCCTTAACAGCCAACTCCTCACGCAATACATCCCAATCGTTACTTAATTTCTGCAAATCATTAGTTAACGCTTCATTTGTTTGATGAGATTCTTCGAGTTGATCTTTTAGAGATGAATTTAGTTGCAAAAGTTCTTCGCATCTGTAGCAAAAGAAAATATCTCTTTATAAAATAAAATATAATCTATACTATATTTATTAAAGGATATAGTTTTATCTAATCAAATTTTCATATACTTTCGTCGTTCCTCTCCAAGTTTTTGCAATGCAGTATCCAGATCATGAATTTGCTCCTCGCGTATATCCCTAAGCGTCTGATGAGCAGCCTCTAATGCGGAAGTAGATGATACTGTGGCAGTTGTTGGTTTACTAGTATCACATGGAATTGTTTCTGCCATTTGATTTTCCAATTCTGAACATCTTTGTTTATATTGCAAAACCTGAAGTATGTTTTCAATTATTATTTGTTTATCGCTAACAAATTTGTAATTTCCATATTAGCTGTTCCATATTGCAGTTTCCTTAATAAAGAGAATTTATCGTACTTACTTTAGCTTGTAAACGTGAGACAAGAGCAGCTTGGTGTTGTTGAGCTTGCCGATAAGTGTCCAAACGTCTCTTGTAACTTGCAGCCTCCTGTTCCAAACGATGACGGAGCTCATAATTTTGTCTAACCAAAGCATCCGGTGACAGATCTTCATCACTACCCTGTTCCTCTATGGCACCCCCACTACGTACAGTATCCATCTTTGTTCCACTGTCTCGTTCTGTCTATAAATGCATGATTTGCTAATTCACTTCACTGCTATATGATTATATCCTTATTTTTTTCTTTAAAGAGTTAAATATTTTATATTTTATTACCACAATAACATTTCTCCAATTTCACCTGATACAATATCAGTGCAAACGAACAACAGAAACTGATAAATGTGCAAGATAAAAAACAATTCTTATAAAGAAATTTCATTTCGGTTTTTTTTCTTTTTTCTTTTTTTGATGCGATAATTTATTTCAATTCTAAATTATTATTATTAATATTGATATGCATAAGTATCATATTGAGATAAGAAATACGGTACATCTGATAAATATAAGAGATGATCTATCATCAGAAACAAACATTAGAGTCATGTGCATTTTTTTCTTTTTTTTTTTTTTATTAAGAAAGTGTTACCAATTCGAGAAAATTATCTATATTAGCATATATATATCTCGACATCTATAAATTTCAAAAATTCTTTATATTATTTTTCCTGTCTTTATACAGTAAAATCATACACCACTTTAAACGTTTTTATTTTTCTTTTTTTCTTTTTTTGGTTATGATTCTGTTTACTAGTACTGTAGATTGCCATGACAACCTGATGACGTCACATTCATTGAATCTTTCCTCTGCTCATGAATCACATATGTTATTTTTATACACACTATATCGTAAAATACAAAACTTTTATAAATCTGTAAATCGACAAAAATATGGAATTCTTTTTAAAAAATTAATTTTAGTATAATATAGAAAATTTCTTCAAATTTTTTAGATTAAAAAAAAATGTATGCGTTTTTCATACATCGTCAGATTCTTATCTTTTAATATCTCTTTTTCGATTATATATTCTGAATAAGTGTTTTTATATATATATATCAATGTTTTTATAATATAATAATCTTTTCCACCTCTTTGGATCTGCTAGAAGCTCTGAGAAACGGTGATCGCCGCCTCTCCATCTGTCCTCGTGTCGATAATTGAGATGTTCCTTTTGAAACTGGCTGCAACACATTTAATTCTGATTTGATTTTTCAATTTGAATGTAATATAATATTCGATAATCTTTTTTCTTAAAAAAAAAAAACGTTATATTTTTAAGCAGTTTATTTTTTAGCAATGTTACGATTTTTTAAATTTATTTTATACATGTTTATATTTTCCTTCAATTTCTAGCAAATTATTATTGATATAATTCGCTCTTCGCGCTTAGTTTATCACAATTATTCTCTATAGCTGTAAAAATAATCTGTTTTTTATTGGAGATAACTTAAGAGCAGATTAAAACTAATTAAACGGTGAAACACAACACGATTAATCTTCCTCTTCATCGAGTTTTTTTTCTCTAAATTCTTGTCAGTATAATATAAGTTAACCCCGCTGGAAGAAAGGCATCTCAGATTTGTTTATAGTTACGATAGGTCAGCTTGTTCGTTGATTACACGCCGGTTTTTACATGATACCGAAATATCCCATTATCGCGATATGAAGACGAAACAAATGCGAAATAGAAATTCTGAACGTATTATGTTTTGTCTTTGCATTTTTATTTTTATCTTTGAAAGTTATTCTGTTTTCCTGATGATTATCGTTTTCAAGACAGAATACTGGGAAACTATCCAAATGATTATTGTTTTGTATATATGCATACATTTTAAATAATGCCAAATAAATTCAAAAAGAAGATAAAATATTTTAAAAATTATTATTCTACACTGTATTAATTAATTCAATTTCGTTAAAGTGAGTGATTTTATCGTGAAACAATAATGCATATAATTAATACATATAATCTATGTATGTATATATGTATAATCAACCGATCAATTAATAATCATTACTTATGTTTTGAATAAATATATTATTAGCTGCATGGATTCATATTGATGCATATTCGCCAAAACGAAGACGCGGTTTATCTTTCGTAGCGATTGTTAGCCCAAGTGTGCGAAATTCTCATATGGGGTGATGATAACTGCATATATAATCGCGTGAATTAAACATGCTGCGAAATCATGCACCGGAAATCAACACAATATCGCATTAATTGATCGTTTCATTCTCCACGCTCCGCACAGATAATAATATCTAGGGAAATCGGTTTACTCTTGATGAATATCGCAAAAATAGAATCTAATATAGAGTTTATTATCTGCTATATTTTTAATGTTTGTAAGTGAGATTTGCCCAAAATTTCTTGTTAAACTTCAAGAAAATTGAGGAACAATGCTATAAGTTTTAATATAAAGATATTTTTTTAATTAGTTTTGTCACGCCCGTTCTGAATCGTAATTTTTAATAAAAAAATTGATTGGAAAACTCAATATAGAGAGTTAGCTTTTTGTATAAAAAATATGTTAGGAGCATTGTAGTGCATAATAAACAATATGATAAAAGGACACCTGACTGATAATCACACGTCAGATTCTCGATTACTTCTTACAATTAGCGGAAACTGCGATCTGGAATGAATGCGCGAAATTTATTGAATGATTAGCATGGATAGAGTGTACTTTTCAAGGATGATGTTATCCAATGGAAACTATAGCATATTGCCGATTCACGCGGCAAATTTCAAATCATCGTGGCAACTTAAAGTAACAAAGGAAGTCTTTGCACGCGGAAGTCAAGCTAAAATGTATTCGGCAGTGATATTCTGGGCATATATTGATTGGTGCCATTCAGTGCCTGGTAGTAAGCTTGAGCTTCTTCTACTTCCTATTCGCTCCCAGATATCAGTTACTTTAGAACCCTTTTGCAGAAAAAAAACAAAAATTAGACACAATCTTCTTTTGGAAAGAATCAGAAAGAATCCCAGAAAATCGGAAGGAAACCGGTTGTTCAAACTCTCGTTTCGTGATTTGCATAATCTTGAAAACAATCTTAAAAATAATTCTGCAAGAAAGCAAAAGAAAAAGAGAGAGAGAGAGAGAGAGAGAGAGAGAGAGAGAGAGAGAGAGAGAGAAAGAGAGAAATCGCCGCATTAAAACATAAAATCTTAAAAAATTAAGACAACTTTAGTATTAAATATTAAATAGCAACATTTTTCTTTCTTTTTTGAAAATTATTCCAAAAATGATAAAATGTGCGAATATACTTCTTTTTTAATATTATTCAAAACGCATTAATATAAGCATGCTTCATTAGTAGTTTCCGTTGTTTCGTTTATCGACATGGCATCTTTTAGTTAGCATTGGACTTTGAGCTCGACAATAATTTCGCAGATAATTGTATTTGTCATAAGTGACAAATGAAGTGCAGAAATCGGTCAGACTCAAAGTGCACAATTTCGTTTTGATATCAAATGCCGACCCAGACTTCATTAAGTGTCTTCATTTATTACGCATCGCACGATAGCGTATCTCGTAGTCAATAGCATGTTTTATAACAGATGTGTAAAAATAATAATTTTTTTTTTTTTTTGAGTCCATCATTCGCGATCTTCGTGCTAATCGATAGGATTAGAAGGACAAGCGAGACTCTTTAATGCGAGAAAATAACAAGTCCAAATTTCGCCGCGGAATCTTTTCAACGTAAAATTCCGTTACAAAGTCTTCGTTGAGAAGAGGAATCGAATATCAAACTGGATCGAGTCTGTGTCTGTCTGTATGTATCTGAATTTTTACAGACTATGACTTCATGGGTCAATGAGACTGTATAATCGCTTTTTCCTCGGCTTTCTCGCTTCGTCCTGTAACGTCGTGAAGAACCGTGAGTTTTTAACAAAATGTGGGGAAGTTCATTTTTTCTTTCCGTTAACGGAACAAAGTCCATCGAGAGAACAATATTTATTTCAAGAAATTTCGACAAACATGTTAAGATGTTAAGACACTTTTCTTATTGCAAAACTCTAACGATATAATTAGAAGATTTGGATTTCGAATCGATTAATCACGAAGAAAGTAATTATATGTATTAAGAAACGGGATTCCGCGACTTTAATCGTGAGATAATTCGCGATAAACGCCCGGATGATATATTCGCGACACATAATTTCGTAAAGGATACTTATCTTTGTCCTTGATCGTGCATACTGCAATTTTCGTTTTGTATTATCGTTTTGTATTATATATATATATATCTGTCATGAACTTTATTAAGATTAAACATTATTATCATAAAATTCAAAATCGAAAAAGTTACCGTCCCTGATAACATTTCCCGATGACATGTTATTCACTTGCGATATTTGAGAAAAAATATTGCAAGAATTTGAGATTACGGAAAACTTCTTACGTTACATTCTATAAATCGGACTCATCGTGCGCGAAACGTGATTTTGTTACATGCTAAATGTTTTCGAAACAACGATTCATGGATTTACCGATAATATTTCAAAATACACGTATTAATGTGTGATTTTTGGCCGGTATGTTCTCGTAATAAATTTTGTCTATTTGTAAAAGTTTATTATTTGCGTTTACTGTTTACAGATTTTGATATTGCTGTATCATCGATGCAATTTTGCAATTTTAAATTATAAAATCTAGAGAGGATTAAAGAGAATAATCGTCGTGTCCAACGTTCAATGATTAGGATTGTCTAATGTGTTAAAATGATATCGCGTATCAAAAATATCATCTATCTAAACACAAGATTGTAAGAAATTAAAAGTAATTTAAAAACACGCGAGTTACACAACGCAGCATATACATATGTGAAAAACCAAAGATATTTGTTTGACTCGAATGTCGATTAAAATGTTGCATCAGCTTGGTTAATACGATTACATAACAATGATGAACATCAACTGCAAGAATTTATAGATTGTAGCGTTTTCGAAATTATGCAACATACATACATTGCAAGAACGGATTTCGCGTTCCACTTTGAACATAAAATGTAATTCAATGTTATTCTTATCGCGGAGAAGAGTTTTTTTTTTTTATAATGAGATCAGTTATCAGAATCCTGTGAAAAATGAGAAGAACATCTTTCTCTTTTTTTCCATTTTTTTTCTTCTCGATATTACAAAACAAATTATACTTCATTGCGTACATTGTCGTGTATCGATCGATTTACTTCGTGATGATTAATGCCAGTGCGCGCGAGTTAAAATACGTATCGGGGGTTGCATTTCATGTATTATGCACGCGTAACTTGTGACATATGTCGCATGTTTACCTTATCATTAACCAAACACGATCCGGAATCTCTCTTCAAATTTAATCATATTTACAATGCGAGTCGCGTAGATGATGTATCATTCGTGTAAATTTCATTTTCTTGACATTTAAGAGCTTTAATTGTAAAAGAAAAATCCTTACTCTTCGTTATCGTAAATGTTTAATACGAATGTGTATGAAGTAATTATACGACGGTTTAAATGTATTAATACACGCAAGTACGAGTCTTCAAATCTATTTTATCAGAACGGATAAACACAATATCTATTTCGCGATGTATATGAATGCATAATCGATTAAAATTATAAATAAATAATTTAATATAATAAAAGCGTTTTTTTACTTTATTTGATTTCTATAGAAAACATATATAATGTAGTAGACACGTGACTGGTGAGTGAGATTGCGACACGTGACAGACTGAACCCTACGTCCCTATGAATAGATTATTATGATTTAACATCGACACCCCGAATGCGTCATAGTCTGTGAAATTGTCCAATGGTGAGTCTTAATTTTTTTATAACGTATATTAAATTGATGTATTTTTATATTTATTATAGTATTGAAATAATCAATCAAAATAGTCACCGTTTTTTTTTTTTTTTTTTTTTCGTGGCTATATACGCAATATATATTTTTTTCTAAATTTTATCTAAAAATAAATTTTTTAGAATTCTCTGTTAAAAATCTTTGAGGTTTACTTGAAACAGAATTTAACGAGGGGGAAAAAAAATGATAGATTCTACGTTCTTCATTCATATTTGCATATCTTTTGAACGAGTAAGGATAAGAACTATTTTAATAAATGTCATATTGCGCAATAAAAAATTGTTGTTTTATATTCGTACACGATAATAAATAATTTCAGAGAATGGAGAAAAGTTAATAAAAATATGACAATAATTATTTTTATTGATTTACAGAATTAATCAACTTTTATGTTTATCAATTACAACGCGAGCGAAAATCGGTAATGTGTTAGGATCTCTTTTCCGTAAAATCAATGTTTGAGATAATGAAAGGAGTCAATCAACTCTCGCTAGGCGCTAGTTACCGATGTTACTAACGATTTCATTTCTACGCGAAAGTTAACCGAGCTTTACGAGGGTCCACAACCCCTTGTTTGAAGACTTTGTCGATCAATTGTATGATAAGAGCGTCGTATGCAATTAGGTATCGAGAATTCTATATATAATCGAAAATCTCTCTCGCTCTCTCTCTTTCTCTTTCATTCTAGATTAAGAAGTTTAATTTATGATAGGAATCGATTTTTTTTTAAATCGATAACAGATATAGAGTTTTGTAATATTATACTTTCGACGATACACACGAAAGACCAGCTATGGCATGCAATTGTAATTGGAATTATCATTTGCGATTATTAACATGTACAATATATATATACGTATGTGTGCATGTATGGGTGCAATTTGTGTAATTATGAATGTAATATTAAACTTCACAGTGTAAAGTTAAGAAAGTATGAAGTATTATTATAATTTATCTGCTTCATGATAAATGTAACTGATTAGGATATCAAGAAGCTCAACGTATTCTTTTAATTACCATAATGTTTATTTCTGTGCACATTATGTAAACACAATGCTTGACTCATAAAAGTGTATTTATCATTAAAAAAAAATGGTTTTATATATCATTGTATAATACTCTCTCCCCCCCACTTTTCGTTTCTCTTTTTTCTTATATCCTCTTAAATCCGAAGAGAAGACACACTTATTTACTTATTATATTCATTTATTTTATATATTAATTGTCAAAAAAAAAAAAAAAAAAAAAAGTTAAGATGGCTAAAAAGATGTAGCGAGTCTCTTTCTATGATTTAATATAATTTATTTATGTGTAACTTATTTATGTTCTAAAATATCTTAACGCGCGGAGTGAGAATCCTGGCAAAATAAAAATCTTCTTACATTATTCTTTTTTCATTATTAAATTCTAATTAAATACTAATTAATTAATCTACATTTCGTATACTATAATAATCATTGATATTAAATTAAAAAAAGATTATATAACTCACCCGCGGCATTTTTATTCTCCAGATATTCGAATTGCGATGCTTTTCTATAAGAGACGGGAAGGGGAGTATTTTTCTTCGACAATGGAGATAAATGGTTGGCGGCGATACAGTTTCCTCAGGGCTTCTCGACGGCAGCCACAGCCCAAACAGCGGGGTTGCTTGTGTTCGCCACGAACGGTCGGCCTTCACTGAAGTGCCGTCGACATCGGCATCACGACGCTTCTACCGTTTATTCCAGGGGGATACCACCACCGCGTAGAGGGTAGGAAGGACGATCGCGTGCCGCGAACGCCTACCTAAACGCGGTCCCCGCGTTTTCCCCGTCAGAGGAGCGTAGGAGGAGGTGAGTATCTTATACGAGGGTATCCCATTACCCCCTATGCGCCGCGTGAACATTCGCGGCGTCGCGCAACGTAAAATATCTCCAAACTAGACAAATACGTATTTGTCATACCTGGTTGCGTGTAAATGTAAGCATAATACTCTTACTTCCGTATGTTAATTTCGGCACTATTACGTAGTTTGATATATTTTTTGAAAGTACGACGATTTCAGATAATTTAGAGATTTGAAATAGGTCGAAGAGTGCGCAAGATGAATGATTGATAGATTTATGATAAATAATTGCTTATTATTTATAATCATCGAGGAAATTATTATTTTTATAATGCATGATTTTTTTATTTTTATTTTTAATAATTTTATCTCTGAGAAAAACTATAAAATATTGAAGCAAAAAAATGAGAAAGAAGTATCAATAATATTTTACATATATTTATTATATTTATTATTTTATATATATATGAAATGTGTAAAAAATATGATAATTTTTAACTTATAGAAATAGACATAATATGATATAATAGTTTATATAAAATTTTAATTATTTGCTCGTTGCTATACAAAATTACATATTTGCGGTTAATATATCAATATAATTAAAATTATATTCATAAGCTATTATTTCTCAAATAAAAGAATTTAATTCAAATCTTAAGATATTGAAATTGTCTTTGTACATTCTGATAAACGACGAGCAAACAGAATATCATTCCGCTATCCGATCGAAAACCGCTAGCCGATCAAACTTTTTCGTAATTGCCCGAAGGAATGGCGGATATCGTTTCGCATGTTCGACCACGTAATTATTTCCTGCACGCAGGGAAAATATATATTTCTTTCCTACTCGATCTCTCGATGGAGGCAATCCGCGGATGGTACCCCCGTTAGTTCGTATTATGTTTTTCCAATCTAGAGGAGGTGGTTCCCGCCACCTTTCCACGTGGAACTCGACGCGAGCTTATCGTTACGGTCACGTTAGTCTGGTTTCGGAATTTGACCCACAAGTCACAATGGATATATAGATTACATGGCACTGCGCCTATTTGGAAACGATAAACCCTTCTCAATCTCTGATAAACCCACGTTTTCAAATCGTTAAATCATTTTACATTAATTTTACTGAATTATACGAATTATATACGAGGATCTTATTACCATTTGTCGATTTTTGAAATTAATTCTTTTCGAAAACAAAACCATGAGAAACTACCATGCCTATTTTTGTTTGCATTTATATATTGGTTGTTTTTGTCAAGAATAATAAGAAGATATGTAGGAGGAGGGGAAAAGAGTGGGACAAATTTATTAGCTTTTATTTCGTGTTACGAAACGTTTCCGTCCGTATATTATTAGAACACGCGAAGGGTTAACGGTCTAAATTACGCAACGATCTCTGGATTTATTCCGCGGATGCGACAGCGTCAAACGAGGATTCGTATAGCAGTACATAAATTATGATTGTATTTAAGACAAGTAAATCGAAGTGCGTGCCATTTAATCTTTACATACATATTATCGTTTTACCATATATTAGTATCAATGAAAAGTTATCTTTCCAAATAATTGTACGATATTTTGAACTCAATGAAACACACATACATACATGTTATACGCTATTACAGTTTTAGATTCTTTTTACGGATATATATCTTATAACAATGTTAAAAGAAAAATAAAACATTTATAAACAGATTAAATATGTATCTATAATTATATATAAAATAAGAGCGAGAGAGGAGATTAAATACGATGAGATTTGCGAAGATTTCTGAGATAATGATCATCAAGATAGCGAACTTCTTTTCAAAGTTGGCTGCCCGTAAACGAAGACTCTGTAGTGAAGGCCTCGCGAATATTTCGATCTGAATTTTAGTTTGACAAAATCGTGTCCGATTCCGCCGGAAGTGATCCATATCGCGCTGTTATCTTCATCAGACAACGAGTTGTATCTTATGCATGTGATTCTCACGTCCGTTGGACCGTAATCCGCCTCTACCTCCTGGTTACAATCGAGAAATGTATTCGTGAATAGATCGATACAACTGTCAATAGCTGACACGTGTCAAGAAAGAAAAAGAGTCGAAATCCGACGTTAGAAAATTCAGCGATTCAACAAGACCACAAAGATACGATGTGATAATCTAAAACGCACTTGATAACCACCGGTTCGGTATGGTCTTCTGACGTCATATTCCCAGATCAGCTCGTCGTCGTCGACATCCTTTTGACAGTTCTCGACTTGTCGCGCGATCGCGAGCGAGACGGCGCAGAGAAGTAAAAGCATCGGCGATTGGAACCGCATGTCCCCTCTCAATTTCCTTCGCCGCGAGAAAGGATAATACGACAATTATAAATAAATAAACAGATACCGACTATTGAAATAGAATATACGATAAATATTCTTTACTCGATGCGATCTTTTCGGATATTTCCGGGGAAAGACAGCGCGTTTGTATCGTCGAGCGACTGGAGACTCCGAATAACACTAACCGGAGCGAACGGTATTAATAGCCGATACATCGATCCACACCGAAAGTATTCCCTTCGGGGGTATAATATTTATTCGTCGCATTGCATACGTTATGCCGGGGAGATTAGATACAACGGTGGTATCGTGCGAGGCTGCTTTGACGCGTTGTTTTAAAGCGAGATATAGAAAGAGAAAAAGAGACAGCGAATATCGATGAGAAGAGTCTCCTCCCTATTACGTAACACACATTCAAATTTACATCGTGCATCGTGAATTCCGTGACGAGCGTTCGAAATGATTATGCTCGAAAACCGCGAGTACACAAACGGATCACACGTTGATTAGACCAGTTAGACAAATCTCGATTGCGCACATTCTATGCTGTTTGCAAATTTCCGCGCAACTTTCCTCAGAATTAAATAAACTATTTAATTATCACGTGATTCAAATTGCAGTATCCATAAATAAATCATCGGGTAAATTTCTATAATTTATAAAAATAATGCTATGGTATTATAAAAATAATATAAATCTTGTGATAAAACTGCAACAAATTTTGAAAAGTTCTCATATCGTAATTGCAACTTTCTTCCATAAATTCGTAAATATTTGAAGAAGAAAAATCGTCGACGAATGTACAATGACAAGTATGAGGTATTTTTTAATTTCCATTGATATTGTATTTTATTTTTGACTGATAATTCCTTTGTATTTACAAAAACGATACTGCAGTCGAAATGATGATGTTAATCGACAACACGCAAAATCAACATTGCCTGACTCCGTCGACAAATATCATTTGTGCAAGCCGTATCGCATCTCCTGATTATATTTATTCTGTTTATGTAAAACCTTCAACCTTATTTATTCGACAAATTCGTAAAACTGTGCAAAGTATCGGCTTCAGAGAGCTAAGAATAGAAAGAGAAAAAGAGAAGAGATTTGCAGTTGAATATCATGCACAATAATATACAATTAAATCTAATTATTGAATTAATTATCTGTTGTATATATGAATTATATATTAATATAATTATATAATTATATAAATTATTTTAAATAATATTTCAATAGCTGCATGATTTAACAAAAGTTGATGAATCTGCATGTATATATAAAAATGCCTATCATAATGGATATTCATATTTTGTATAGAACTCTTAAATATCTCTTTCGGTCTTAGATGGTGTGAAAAGAGCAAAGTTCTGGAGACGAAGAAAGGATGCGCATTGGATTGTAAAATATTATTGTTACCGGCGAATGGCAGCAAGGAGTATGTGGCTGGCGGTAACTAGACCATCGCTATGCCACCAGCCCAGCCAGGTGAATCGGTTCCCACAATGCCGTGCCTGGAACCATGCGGTTTATTCATTGCTTAAGGAAACGACTTTACTTCTTATTCCATGGCGCTAAACTAAGTTAATAACTTTCCTTTTATTTTTACGATTTATTACAACAATAGATTGATTTTGTCGAAATTATTATTATTTTATCAAAAACGAAAACATATCATTATACATTATATATTATATCGAACTTACAACTCTCAGTCTCAAGTATAGAAACAGACACAGAAGCGTTGGCGAATCACTGCGTCAATGGATCGCTCACAGGTCTACGGAGAAAGATAGACGCCCTTATCGCGTGTCTCTCCCGAAGGAGAGTAAAAAATAAGAGAAGGGAACCGGTGTGTATATCGATTTATTTTACTAGCCGTCGTCAAGGAACTGTATTTCAATATTATCGCATGATAATATTACGTTACACACTTTATTGCCGCCGTTGTCCGAATCTCGGATGATTCTTGTCCCTGCTCACAATTAGCAAAAAAAGAAAAAAGATACAAACGATTCGTGTTCCTGTTACCGCTTGTAAACTTATCGAAAAATGAATAGTTTATTTAAAAAACACTATTATAGTTATATAAAAAACAAGAGTTTAAGAGTTCAAGATTTACTTCATTTTTGACAAGCGGCTTATATTGCGGCATCATCTTTAGAAAATTGTTTCTTACCGTCAAAATTTCTTTCCATTCTTTCCTTTCTTGAACTTTGCTCAATGTTTACTATATATAATACACACACACACACACACACATACACAATCATTTCTGGCAAGGTTTCATCTCGGTTAGTATGATTTTTAATGTGCGGCACGTGGAGGAATCATCCACGATAAAACTATCGCCAGACAGTTTTTGCACATCCCGTCTTATCAAGTCAAAGTTTTCCGCTAACTTGCTATGTTTCCAAATTTTTATTCATAAATTTTTTACGGATCGACAAAAAAGTGATCTTTTATTATAACACGATTCTTGAATTTAAATATTCTTAATCATATATTCATAATAACCCCAATTATATTGAATGTAAAACATCGGAGAATCGAGTAAAAGAAAAAATTGCAACATAAAATATTACTTTTCTCTAGCAATGAATATAATAAAGCGAAATTATTTATTTATTGCTGTAGAAGCTAAATTAAGTGCAATAGTCGTAATAAGGATCTATGTCGAAATCGAAAATGATTAATTAAGAATTCATTTAATAATAAAATTGATTGTTCAGCGATGTTGACGCGAATATCGAATATTTATCTTCTCGAATAAAGCGGTCGAGTGCAATATATTTGGAAGAAAAAAGAGGAAAAGAAATTTAAAAGGAGAAGGAAGACAATACTGGCGAGCAGATTTCTCTCTCTCTCTCTCTTTCTCTCTTTTCCTCTTCCTCCCTTTTTCTTTCTCTTTCTCTCTCTTATTTTGTTTTTTCACGAACTGGTGACCCCGAGCTGTCAAAGTCCGTCAGCATGTGTTGCCCCCGGGTCATTCTTCCATCTATAAACGAGGCATTATTTACAGTATTGCATCGCATCGCGAAAAGATTACAAGTTTCACCAGCCAACCAGCGATTCGTTTGCGAGACACCCTCGCTGTATGCAAAGCACATTACATTGCACGAGCAAAAGACGCGATTTCCAGCAAATGATCGAATGATACGATCGCAATGATGTATACATAATCATTACTTCCTTTGTCATATAGTATATCGGATCGGAAGATGCTTAAAGATTTGACAAATACCTCGAAGATCTCTCTTTTTGTTTTTAGAAAATTATTTTTTTATTATAAAAATACTGCAAATAGTAAAAGATTTTAAATATTGTTTATGCAAACTTTTATTTTTAGTATTTGTAATTTTCTTTATATCAAGACTTTGATGATCGGTCCCAATTGATCTTCACGTGAACAATATATTTTATATTTAACAAATCAGTGAAGAATAGGAGATCTATTATGTATCGGTTGCAAAATTTATTACAATGATTATTATGATTTGAGAATATGTAATTAACAAGACATAAAATCACGAAACGAAGCACTTTACCTTCCCATTTTATCTTCCCTAGAAGAATATTAAAAATATATACCATACATTGCGTATGGCTTGACCATACATAAATATTTCTTTAAACATTTATTAATGAAAGATGACTGATGATGTTTATTGTACCCATCATCGAGAATAATATAGATTAGATATGGATTGTTTCGCGAAATATCTCGAAGAATTCTTCACGTACATCTTCAAATACATTAAATGATCCAGGCGAACCTTGATTGCTTGTTAATCCTTTCGATATCGCATTTCAATATGCTCAGGAAACGTTTGAAAGCTTTTATGAGAATGAAAAAAAAAAATAAATAAATAAATATTTGTTTTGTCATTAATTATTTCATGGATAGATATGTGTCAATTATGAAAATCATTAAATCTAATTTAACGTAAAGAAACCAAAATGTATTACAAATATATAATTCTATAATTTTTTCGTATATAAAAAAAAAAGAAAAAATCGATATCGAAAGGGTTAAGCCATTACTATCGATTGTGGTGCTATTACAAAACATGTACCAAACAATTAAATATTCATTAAAGCGACATTTATATCTCGCTCTTATTGATCTATATAAAATAACTTATAAATAATATTATTAGCGATTGTGTACAAACATCCTTCGCTATTACACGTTTACGAGAACTGCGCGATCAATCTTAATTCAATAATATACGGTAGATGTAGAAAATCTCAAAATTAACATTAATTTCTCCAAACTTATTTCTGCTTCGATGGGCGATAAGTCGTTTTAAAAGTATGTAATATTATCTCTGTTCTAATGTGATTATATCTCTCTCTTTCTCTCGCTGGCTCTCTTCAGGTAATCGGTTTCTTCGATCAAATTAAATCAAAGAGACGAAATCTTTCAGAGACAAATCTAAAGGAACTCTTTCTCGATTACAAGCACGATTATGGTAAAATATAACAAAACGAAATTATAGTTAACCAGTTCTTTGTGAAAGTTTACAAAGAGATAGGAATATATATTAATCACGCGAAATTCTCCCGTTTAGCATAATCAGTATTGATAACACGCGATTTGCACATGTGTTTTTTTCATCCATGTACTCGCGATCGTGTTCCTTTATATGTTTCTGCAATTGAGCAAAGTCGTTTGATGGTGACACGAAGAATCGACTGCGTCTTTTTAACCGATACAGCAGAACTTGACCTTTACACTTTTATTTTTAACTCGTTTAACTTTCTCGTTTTATTAAAATCATCAAACGAACGCGATTACCGGTAGCACGAATAATTTTCCATCGGCTCTCTGTTTGACGAGTTTTTGGAGAACGAGCCTTATCAAGTACTCTTTGATTTTCGTATCCTCCCTCTTCTTTCTATCTTGACTCACAAGATATTAATATTATTATATTATATAATATTATTGTAAGCGTTAATTACACACAATAAATGAAATGAATATACTTGCACACATACACACAACAAATAAATTCTCTCTCTCTCTCTCTCTCTTTTTTTCATACTCTATATGCATCATATATAATCGTTAAAGATCCATTCATTTATGTTATAGAACGGTGCATAAAGTAATAAAGGAATACGTAGTTTTTTGCTGCCAATGAGATTTGAGTATGGGAAAAATGGATATCGCTTCGTCCCGAATATATCATTCTTTAATAAATAATATCACACTATTCACAATCATTCACAAAAAAATAAGTACAGATATGTCCGGGATTTTTTCGTCCTCGGATCTCTCTTTGGCACATTCATTTCTTCTTGGAGATACGATCAATCCTGCAATGATTCAGACGCAATTCGCAGGGAATCTCTAAGATACGAAGAGAACTTCTGTCGCACTTGTTCAGCACTGTTTTTAATATAAGCTCAATGTTGAAACTCTATTGTACCACCGCTAAGGGTGGATTATGCTGCGACCTAATAGCTCCGGCGACGCGTCTGAAAGGCAATTGGAGATGATAATAGGCGCAATAGGGTAAAGGATCCCAGTATACGAAAAGGGACTCTTTCTTGTCCAGTACCGTGCCCAGGAGATGGGGCGCCGTTTGGTCACCGGCCACCGGTTGTTTGAGGACGCTGGCCACGGTGTCGGACAGCGATTGTCTGTCCAATGTAGCCGACCTAACCGTTGAGTTCTGCCTGAGAAAATGCCGACAGGGTTTCCATACCAGGCGTGGATGTATTCCTGTATGACAGATGTAGGGCAGACCCACGCCTACGCGACAACCTATGGACACTAACTCGCCCGTCTCCTCCGACATCGCCAGTTGGAAACTCACATGACCGTTGATTCTGCCACCAAAGGAACGAGCAAAGAATCGTTCAAGCCATCGTATGATTTCGGGACGTTCCTCAGGTATGAGTCCACCCCGATCCTCGTCCACTCGGCACGTCACGTTGGCCACGATTCGCGACTCCTTCAACGTGGTGCAAGTGATGAAATGATCGCCGGGATCATGGATTACCACCCAGGGTCGCCTGTCGCTGATCTCGTTTTGTCGCTGGTTTCTCAACTCTTGAATGGTAGGCGGTAACAAAATCTTGGCTCGATCGCGCATCCCGGCGGGGCCGGCGGCCAGCATCATATATCTGCCGGTACGAAACGCGTTTCGCTCGTAGAGCGCGAACAGGTCATGTTGCGATCGCAATAGAAAGTGCTGTGGAATCGGAAGACCGAGCAGGCGACAACGTCGTAGGAATTCTAATGGATTTTCCAGCGCGGTTACCTCGCTGGCGTCAGGCACGAAGCACTCGCACCCTATGGTCTCAAGATACGGCTTCGCTAGCGCATCGTAATAAGCGGTACTGGCGGCGCTTACTGGTATGTAGTAAGCTACCCTTTCGCGTTGAGCTATGTCTCGCAATGCTTTTATATATTCGACAATATTGCCAGGTCCGGGCCGCGGTATCGTGTAAAATTTAGAACAAGCGATGGAGAATCTAGCCAAGCAAAAAAGACCGTCGAGTTCACATATCACTACCCGTGCGCCCGCCTTGTAAAAGTTACGCGCTAGATGTACCGCTTGCACCGTGTTACCGCCGCTGATGAGCACACATCGCTTATTGCGCGATCTTTCGTACGCGGGAGTGTGCAGCACAGTGATGAACCATTTGAGAGCGGTGAGCGGAAGTTGCAAAATCACCCAGAACAAGCAGACCCAGGCTGATGCCCATAGAGCGGGCGCCCAGATTACGTAACCGATGGTGTTGAAGATACCCCGAAAAAAGCTCGACAACAAACCAAAGTACCAGGATAGGATCCAGGACAGCAAAGAGCTGCTCTGTCGCTCGATGTTGTTCCTATCTTGATGTGTCGTCAGCTGCTGCTGTCGTCTCTGGGAGTTTGTCACCGTTGACAAACTCGACGTTAATGACATCCGAGAGAAACTAGCCGGCGCGTTGGACGTCGAAATGAATACATTCGATGTCGAACGTTTCAACATGGATACGGGCGACGACATCCGAGGAGGCGACGTGGACAACGGTGAATCGGGTGCTAGCGATGGCGACACGCTGTTACTTCGCGACATCGGTGGGCTGGTTGACCATAATGTAGAGGGATTCTCGCTCGAGCAGGCAGGCATCTTTTTCCTTCCGTTCGATTTCGCTTTAAAGACCCCTTTTCGGAGAGAAAGGGATTTTATGAATAAAGGTGCCAAGTCGATTTGTAGAAATCCTTATACCCAGGACTCATACCTCTTCAAATCTTAAGAAATAACTCGTTGGTTATTTCAGCGAAGAAAAAAAAGATACAGATGAGACGAGATAGAAGAAATGAATTTCCTTGTGAAGAATCAGTTTTCTCGGGTACTTTTGGATGGATGATTTTTGTCGCGAATGCGATTCTCACCAATAGCGAGAGAAGCGATCTGGGATGTCGTAACATACACAATGCAGCAGAACACGGAGAAGCGACTTGGCGATTTCGTCCGTTATATTTGCATACACAGCTTTAACTGAAGCTGGGTCTCGATCATCCCGGTCTCTTATGAAGCTTGCATCTCGAACGTACTATGAACTGGAGCCTTATCTAATCATCACGGTTCAAACAGCGACGAAAAGAAAAGAGTCGCAAAAATATGCCGTGTCTGTATTCTCATTTTTTTCTCTTTTTGTTTAAATTAATTTTATGATGGAGAGCTATAAATTTGTTCAGAAAAAGCAATTGTTTACCCAATTTGTGTATTGATAAATAATCTGATTTGTCTAAACATTGAGGTTTTGCATACACTATTGCAGATTATGAGGCGTGTATAAGTTGTTTATTCATCGAATTGTTATTAGGATGTATGCGTGTATGTATATATGTATATATACATATGATTGTATTTTATAATCAGGTAAATTTAATCGATGATTGTCGTAATAGATCCAATGTCTATTTACAATCTTATTAATTCATTATGAATTGGTATCAATTTGTTATTTTTTATTTTAAAAGTGCATCTAATTGCAAAATTTTGAACAAAAAACCCCCTTCATAGAATAACCGTCCAATCGTAATTATTATTTCGGTAAAAAATGTTATGAAAAAATAAAATTAACTAAATATTATCCTCTTTCTCTCAAATCGCGAGACAATCGTGATATTAAATGCTTTCCAGCACATACAGAAGACATAGGCTACAGATGCGAGAGAATACTGTTGTAGAATACTAGCAGGTACCGAAAAAACAACAAACGTTATCTATGGAATATATTATTAATCTTAATATATTAATCACATTACATCAATTGACTCAAGATATATTACTGTCTGATCGAAATGGGATTTCATAGCAAATCGAAACTGATATTTCTATCATTGGGGAATGAATGAGACAAATTCATTTTTACCGCAAAAAACTAAAATAATAAAGATATCCTACAATATTTGAGAGATTCTTAAGGATAGTATGTTCCTTTTTTTTTTTTTTTGAATACAACTTTATTTCATACATTTAGAATATACTTATCTGGTAAATTATATAATACGTTATGGTCTTATATTTGGCTTAATGAAATACAATAATTTGCTGTCTTTAGAATTTGTTTGTTCTCTCTTTGTTGTGTCACGGCACTTGAGCCAGTAAGTATAATCTCGACCACTATTCCTAGAGATAAATAAAAGTATCAATTCTGTAGAATTTCCATATTTTTATCCAAAGTTTCAGTAAAGAGATTACATTCTCGAGGAAAGTCCGTCGAAAGGCAAAACATTGAATTGACTTTCTTAATGTTAATATATATATTTAGTTTTACGTGTTTTAGAGTCTCTGTTACTCGCATACGCTGATTTTATAATAAAGCAAAGAAGTAAGATGCGCGCAAAACAGAGAGAAATACATTATTAATCGATTATTATTTCTAAAAATGTGATCTTTTTCGATTTACATGAAAGAACGACGTGGCGTCAAAGAAAGTGGTCTTACAATTTAGTACAGTGTTCAAAGTTACGCATGCGACATTTAATAAATTATTATATTTCACTTATTAGTTAAATAAAGACGCAATTTCTCTTTTATAGCTTTGGCCCGTTCAATATAATTATACCAAAGAATCTATACTATACAATGTTATACGAATATCAACTAACGGTACACAATCGGCTCTAGCTACATATATTTATATATGTATAGTGTGATTGGTATATATATGTATACATATAATTCCTATGCGCAGGAGTGGCAAATTTATACTGGCATACAGACGCATAAACACATTCATGTAGGTTCATACATACACACACATCCGTCACATATGTCAGGTATTACAATATATTTTATATATTCATATATGAATATATAGGATATTCATATATTACTCTTTCTCTCTATGTCTTTCTATCTTATCATACATTTTTTTAAGCTATAAATATCTTTAGATGAGACTCTTCCATTCTATTTTTATATATACAATGAAACCTAACTGTATAATGCAATTTTTTTATTATTCTATCAAATCCATCTTAGTGAATAGCAATGTAGTATGAATGAAGTGACATCACATATGTCGTTAATGAAAATTTCCTCTGTATGCTATTTAAAAAAATATTGTGAAAATATATAATTTGCTAATACAATATCGTATAATGAAACGATTACTTATCGCCATTCTATGAGAGAAATTGTATGGTTGTTATACTACATATATACTATCATATTTTATAAAGTATATCAAAACACAAGTATATATATCTTTAAAAATCTAATAATAAAAATAACATGTTATTTTTATATTAAACGAATCTTCATAATAAGTTACTATAAATTTTTACATATGCTAAAACCATATTGTATTATACTTGGAAATAATTTGCATGGTAGTATAACAACGATACAATATAGAATGTCTTTTAAGAGCATCATACTCTTATTCTTTTGATAAACTATATAATGAACCGTATCCAAAAATCTATGTATGGTATCCAGCATAATATATTATATTTGTATACAATAATTATAAATAATACTCTTCATCATAAAATAATAAAAAATAAAATCTTTTCAAATGGAAACAACTTTATCTTGCATATCTATATGACTAGAAATTATAGTTAAACCTATAAAAAGGTAATGCCATTATATGATTTATGATTTAAATTATACATACGTATATATATATATATGCATACTCTGTTATATAATAATTATAATTTAGTCAAATTAAATAAATATTTAGTTTTTTCAAACGTTTATAATCTTTTTCATATATCTTTTTAAAAAATAACAGATATTAATTTTTCGTGAATATTATTTTAAAAGAGAATAATAACATATATTTAACTATTTTTCAGAAAATATTTGTTAAGTTATATCTATCGTCCGATTTTCTATAAAATCTAGTTATAGAACGGTAAATCTTTTACTCGAATAGAAAACAATATATAAATAATTGACAATGTGTAAATTGAACTGACATGCATAGGAACGCATAGATATTTTTTATGCATGAAGGAGGATGATTTTGACGCGTGCGTATAATTTTTATATTTGAGTGTGCCAATATTCTTTCATATATCATCATATCTCTCTGTATTGTACTTTAACTTTCTTGTCTCTCTTGTATACATTTTCGTTCAAAGAATACCTGACAGCATTGTGCTTATAGTATCGATTTGTATTAACGCAATGTTAAAAAAAAGTAGAAATATATTTGCCTATAAAATGTTAAATGTTAAATGTTAAAATGTTAACTTGCCTTGTGATTGTATCTCATTCACTTCAACTTATGTCTTTTATAAAATTTGTGCTTTTAGGGAAGTGGAGATATATCGTTAGAGAGAATACGAATGGTGGAATCGATTGTTTGAACAACGATATAATCTGCAATTTGAGAGTCGGCCTCGAATTTTTTTGTAAAACTTTTAAAATGTTTCTCGTTAATATCTGGCTTTTAATATTGTAAGAAACTTAAGCTTTTAGGAGATACCTGTACTATAATACGTTAAATAGCGCGAGTTACTTAAACTTTTCAAATATAGGGGCCTTTAATATATCATAGAAATTATATCTTGAAAATCAATCCCACACAATTATTTCTATACACAAGAGTCACGATACATTGATTTATAATTTGTATTCCACATATTATGATTTGTATTCCACATTTGTCATTCTGTTAAAAACATTAACTGGTGTGATTTTTACTTATGGTTTATTATTTTGTCTATGATTTTGTTCAAATATCCTGTAATTAATAATAAATGTTACATAGATACGGTATTGTCTATTATAAAGTTCTATGCCTTTGGACAAAAAGTCAGGAGTACACATTGCAATAATATACTTTTTTGTTAAATTGTAATACAGTCCTTAAATAATATTTATATATGTACTGTATGCGATAGAAAAGTGAAACGTACTCCTTGTTTGAAAGAAAAATAATTGTACAGTTATATCTGAAAGAGATACTTTCCAAATTACCATCCTCTTTGAGATGGTTAGTACGATGGAATAACAAATGTATAAAATAAAAAATTGAATTGTCTCACCTATCATACAAACGAAAAAAAAGTTTATCTATCTCAAAAGAATAATCACAGTAATATCTTAACTTTTTCCGTGTCTTATATAAATAAGCATGAATTTAGTTATAATCAAACACTATTCAAACAATATTCAATTTTAACATATAATGTTAAACATATAATGTTATGATATTTTCCATTTATAACTTAATGCAATAATTAGGATAACAGTACCGATATAATAAAGTAATCAATATCTACAAGAGCCATTGATCATTCTGGCTAAATTAAAATATAGAAAAATAAAATCACAGATTATATACTCTTAATTTTATAAATAATGATAATATTACATGAGTAATGGTAATTGGTAACATTACTGAATCCATTGATTAGAAATAATATAAATTTTGCACGTTACCATTTCCTGGCATAATGCACTATTCATGCAAAGTACAATATGCAACAGGTACACATACAAGAGTTTATATTGGATAAATTTGGAAAGTACATCTTATGTTTCCCTTAATCTTATGGGTAACATATACATGTATTTTAATTTCAGTATAATTTGATTTAAAACGTAATGAAAAAATTATATAATCTTATACAAACCTGTCGATAATAAAAGGAAAATTAAAAAATATGTGTAAATTATATAGTATTTTTATGTATTAGGAAAATTTATTTCTTAAAAATTCAATTAGTTTATGCATGACTTGAAACATAATCGACAGGAATGTATAATCTAACAAATGATTCATACTTTGTTGTTATTTCTCAATAAAATCTTAATAATAGAAATGTCATTGAAATAAAAATGCAGCAATCTTTACTTATGCAGATGCAAACGGAGTTACAATTACATTAACTCATCCGTTAAAAAATGTGATAAATTGCGTGTAGTTCAGTTTGCATATAGGATACAACGTACATACATACACATACACTGTTGTGTTTGTGTACAGAGAAATTCAACTAAAAGATTAATAGGTACACTCAAGTATTTACAACCCGCTAAGATAATTTTCTGTATAATTTAACAATTTATATATAAGATAAGACTCTCATGTGTTGTGTACCATATTAAATATTACTCTCGGTAGAGTTACTCTGAGACCGTAATGACGAATAACAGCCTTGACAGACTCTAACTGGTTTTAAGATACCAAGTCTGGATATCTTCGACTCGAATCGACTGCATCTGTATATAAAAATAATTAACTCGGCTAAATATGCAAAGCACCACACCAAATTTTCTTTTTCTTTCTTTTTTTTTTAGCGAAACGATTACTATTTACTTAAGACTTACCTAGAGCAGAATACTTGCCCACAGTTGCGACAATGATGCCTTCTTTCATATAAATTGAATCGGACGCCGCAACCAACGCAAGAATCCGCTCCTTCGTCTTTCAGCCAATGATCGGCGACCGTGCGTCCGGGTTGTTCACACACGCTCCATGAAAATACTCTGCCACGAGTGTCACCCACATATACTGTTCTATGATCCCTACAAATCGGAACACAATGAGGTGAAGGTACTTCACATTCTCATCTAAATTATATACATATAATTACATATAAAAAGATCGTAAATATACTCGAACTAATATTATTAATGTATATTAAATTAAAATATGACAATATGATATTAATTTTTAATTTTATTTTAAGTTTATAAATATTTTTGTTTAGTATTTCATGAATTCTTTTTGAGTTTGTGTTTACTTGATGAAACAATATATAAGAGTGTAATGAAAATCTTCATTGTAAGAAGATCGCCGATTTAGTATTTTCAATGTTATGATGTACACTTTGTAAATACCTTGATACCGCTAAAGCTGTGATAGACGCCGGTTCTGCATTATCCTTACGATCGTAGGCAGTATGCATCGTTAATTTACTGCGGAATACCAACTGTCTTTGCCATTTAAACCCATCTCGCAAGATATTTTGCGGATTGATTTTTCGCGGCTTTGTATCAGCCTCACTAACCATAACGAAACTGTCGGTCAAACTGGTATCGCTTTTGCTAGCCCTCAATGCTCCTTCCGAATCTCCCGGATTGCTGGTAGATTCACTATGAAATACGATAGAGTTATATCTTACAATTACATAGAATTTATACTTCCTTGTATTTGATTATCGAGATTAAGTTACCTAGTTTGTGTACCCTCGCTATCGGCACGTCCGCCGCCTTCGCTTTTCCTAAACATCGGATTTCCGCGACTCTTTCGACGCAATACGACCAAAGACGCGTGATTATTCTGAGGCGAGGGTTTATTACTAGAGCCGTTACTCGATTCGTTATCGGAGCATTCCTCTTTTTCCTCATGAAGTCTAGAAGCTTCTTTGGCATTTTCTGTCTCGGAGAGACTACTCTCAGAACCGCTTTTCATAAGTATACCTTGCAGCAAAAGAGAGAATTTGTTATAATTTAAATATTTTCTCATCAATATACATGTAACACATTACATACTTGATCCCTCGGCGGATATACTCATTTGTTTAACCAATTCTTGAACTCTCTTCATTGTTGTTTCAGTTTGATTCTCCTCGGGGCTTTGTTTTTCGTTCTTTTCTCTCTCGACAACCGTTACTTCTTCAGGTTTCTCTTCTGCAGGTACTTGCACGTAATCCATCGACCACATCTGCAAAAACACAGATGTCTATTAATATCGCAAATATTTCTTGTTAAGTTTCGTTAAATATGTATCAGGTATCTAAAATAATCTGTAATGTATCTAAATATATATCTCTCTCTAAAATATTTTAGAAAAATAGATGCATTTATCTTACGCGGGCAACGCCGTCGGTGGAGCCAGTCATAATAACATTCTGCGAATCCCATTCGTGAGTTTGACTGAAAGCGACGCATAATATCTGTTGCATCCTGTCGGCGCGGCCGACACATGTATTAACGCTCGCCAACTCTTCCCCATTGATACTCCATACATGTAACCACGTAGCTGCGCATGTAGCTATGTCTCCCTATAGAGATATTTAAAAAATTTTTTAAATATATAAAGAAGTTCACTCTATATGTCTACTTTTTATATTTACATAATTTTATTTATTGGGAATTTGATAATTTATATTTTCACACAATATAAATATATGATATAAATACCGTTAATTCATTTATGGCCACTGCAGCAACTGGTCCAGCATGTCCTCTAAGCTGACGTACAAACAAGCACCGAGATAAATCCCATATAATCGCTGTACCGTCTCGCGATCCGGACACGATAACATTATATGCAGGACTGGACGATAAACACGTGACTGCATCGGTATGTCCGTACAAGCACTGTTTTATAGAAAGTTGTCGCTTGGCATATTCCCAGACAGTCACGACCTAGACAGATATGCGTATTTAATATGTATACTAGAGCATAACTAAAACTGAAAAAATATAAGGGAGAGAAAGGAAGTTTTAAATATTAAGTTTTTAGTGTCTTGAGTGAAGAACCGCAATTTTTAGAACAGCTATACCGAACATGCTTATGTTTTTTTAAATTTTAGTATAACTTTATTCCGAAACTCATAATTATAGCTTGTCGCGAAGAGAATTATCTCGTGTTCATAATAATTCGTTTCTTTTGAAAGACTTACAGAGCTGGTGCCAGCGGTAACTATCAATTTGGAAGACGGACAAACGCACGCCACTATCTCCCCGCTGCTTTGCATTAAGGCCTCGCCGACAAAGATGGCTTTATCACTGTCGTAATTCCCTATTCTGAGTGAATGATCAGCGAATCCCCATGCTACATATTTGTTATAAGCGGGAGGGATAAGCGTCTTGTTTTGTTCCACTGCCAACACGGCTTTATCAACGTGCAATATCTGTCCAACAGGACCCTTTAATTCTGTAAACAATGTAAATTGCATGAAATACTTTAAATACATAGCGCCTTTATTAACGGAAAATCAAACCTTTAATGGGTTGTAACGATGGTTTCAGATTATCAAGATTATGGAAGAACAATTTGTCGGACGTGGTAATACTTAATCCAGGAGTAATGGGCCCAGGATCGATCACACTAGTCCTCTGCGTCATTTTCTTCGCCGGATGCGGTTTCTTGAATAATTGCTTAGGTATTTGGCCAAAATTATTGATGAAACCGATAGTCGCGTTCTTCTTCAACGGATCATCAATGCTATAATTAAGATGAAAATAATTTTTTAATTAAAAAATTTTTATTTTAAATGAATGATACGAAAGATAAACGTAATATCTTGAAAATTATAATAACTGCAAAATTATAATCGTGTATAAACTGACTTGTAGATATCGACGTTGCCTTCATAGAATAAATGATGGAATACATTGACAGCTTCGACGGCCGCCGGACCGTTTTGCTTGCATCCGAATATTAGATCGATCCATTGATGAAGATGCTGTGACACATAATCGCATTCTAACGCGAGCCTATGTACACGGATAAATTCGCGAGGATCTTGCTTCGCCCAAGGTGGAAGAACAATATCGCCGAGTTGAACACCGCTTTGTTTAGAGCCTGCGAGAAAAATATTCACGTATAACCATAAGACAACGTAAGAAAGAAACAAAAACAATATATCATGCTCAACGAGACTTAACTTACCTAAATCAAAGTGATTAGAATTGTTAAGAAATTCCGGGAGGTAAAAAAATTCCGGGATAAGTTCTTTCACGTCTGCCATGTTATGCTTGGAAGCAGATAACCATGCCTCCTTTATGCTATTGAACATTCTATCGGCTAAATCGAAATGTCCACCCTACAATCACATTTTCAATCACACATCATGTCACATCAATCATCACGTATGTAAGAACTAAAGCTGTCATATCATTGTTTCTGCAAACTTATGTACAAACCTGTAATCTGAGAAAATGTTGCGTGAATGGTTCCATTCTTACCAAATACGAGCATACTATCATTGCTGACGAATAATGTGTGCCATAATGATAAGGAGGAGTCTCTCCGTGCGGATCGTCCCATTCCTTGTATCTGCGCAATGTGGAAAATAAGTTTCTCATCACGTATATCGTTACATACCATACACATATACTTTTTCCATACCTTTTCTTAAATTGCAGCAATCGTTCAGGACTTTGCGCGCCCATAGATTTGCTGAAATCTCGAAACGACGATGAATCTGTAAGATCGAGCTCCTCACTGTCGTAGTCAGCCAAGATCCATGGAAATATCGGATATTGCATAAGATCGTTGTAACTACGACCCGCCAGAGTATTCAAATGCATCAGGTATTGAAAGTTGGATATTTCTCCTCTCTATGCGTATAAAAGTATGTCAATACTTAATAAAAAGTATATATCCTTTCACTTATTTTGTGTATTATTACTAACCACCCATCTTTGAGTGACTGATGTTTCTCCTATAAGATTCGAGAGCAAGCCAGTGGCCTGCTCGACATTCGCCGTTCGTCTTTGGCCAGCTACGGATTGCTGAGCGTTGTCGGCGATTGCAGTAGCAAATGTCATGAATCTTTGATAGACCTTGTTCCTGACCTTTCGAGGGAATGCCAGTAAATAATTTCTACCATCTCCACTGAACACTTCCAATGCCATGGGTTGCAATAAGTATCGTCTCTTGTGTACTTCCCTGCGGATAACAAAATAGTGCAAGTACTGATCTATTATGCAAGTATTATGCAAAAAGAAATATATTCTTATTTTAAAAATATATATACCTGATGTCTTCGTAATTAAACTTGGAACATTGTCTCATCGCTCTAGATCTTCTGGGAGATCCCGGCGATGGCAAAATTGGCTCGTATGCCTCTGGCAAACTCTCTATATCTCTTATTTCTCTAGACTTCAACAATGTAAATCCATCAATGACATAAAAATGTTCCTTTCCAAATAAGAGAAGACCCTCAGTCGTGTCCAAACCTTGTATTCTTGCGCATCTAAACATGTGGCTTATCTGAAACATGTAAATGGAAGTATTATAAAAAAAAAAATGTTGCAATTTTTAGCATCATATGGATTGTATAAAACAAAAACCTTCTCATGTTCCTCGAGGAGACGTAATAATGTTTGATTGTCTGGAACAGCTTGATTGTTTTCTTCCTCCTGTTCGTTATCCTCGGGCGCTTCATCTGGCTCACTGGCGTGACGTTCTAGCGTGCACGGAACCATCGGTGGTTCACTCTCGGTAGAAGTTTCATTGACGTTTAACGGTGTATCGTCTATAACGGGATCTCGTTCGCGTTCAAACATTCCCGATGAATTGCCGAGTTGCTTCAGATAATACTCCTTACTATCCATGCTCGTCGCTACTTTGTACTTTAGCTGTTTCTAAATATAGATAATAGATCAATGTATTATGGCTGCCAATATATTAGATACACTCTTATATTTAAATTTTGTTACATTTCTGATGCATTTTTTGCATACAACTCACATTATCAGGATGCTCTAATTCAGGCCGATACGGATAATGTATGTAGAAGAGTTCATTCTTCATCATCTTCTTTCGCATTCTACATGGTCCTTCTGTCATATCCAACATCCATTTGTCAAGCCTAGTGGGTGTCGGAGGTCCCCAAAGACCGCGTTCTCTAGTCAATTCCGTCTCGGTTTGCAGCCATTCCTAAAAATAAATTAAAAATTATTTTTAGCCTATTTTATCAGCAAAATTACTAAACATAGGAATAGATAGGATTTCTTACTTGATATACGTAACGCTGAGTGTGCAGATTCGTTTGTTGATGCTGTAAACGCCTCACTGCAGCGAGCTCTCTAACCAATGCAACATGTTGCTCTGTCCACTGAGCAACCGTGTTCTGATGTAATCTAAGTCTTACGCGCACAGATTCCTCTTTTCGCACTTTTGTCCGACTCGCTAATCTCGTCAAGCCTCCCGTCACTTTTTGGATTTTCTGCAATTTTATATATATATGCATGACACTCTGGTTTTCCAAATGTATACTTTGCATAATACCTTTTTATGTCTAGAATAATCCACATACTTATATTCACATAATACAGCATACTAAGAGCTTTGACATACCGATTGGATTTGATTGTGAAGTTCCCAAGGAGCTCTGTACGTAGCTCTTCTTTCCGAAACTACGTAATTTAGCCAGAGCTTGGACGCAGCTTCGTGAATTTGTTCTCTCACGACCGATAATTCCGGCGCGCGTTCATTACTCACAGGCGCCGGCAGAGTCACTTTAAAAACTTCCTCTATGGCCGGTTTCTTGCATACGTAGAGTTCCTCCCAAACTCTCGTCGCCGCTACGGCCATCAAATTGTGTCCCTGGTGAGATGTCAGTCTATCATCGCTGGATTCCACTTGTGGATTAACGTGCCACGTAGTTTTCATGTTAGTGTCCAACATGATCTTTATATCAGCCGTCAGTTGCAACAGACAATACGTCAAACAGCCGATAAATTCTAATTCGTGATTGCCAGCCCCAAACACTAATAATCTAAGAAAAATAAGTTTTTATATGATTAACTCTTCTCTATTTTAGAATTGAAAGTGTACATATTATACAAAAGTATACATGTAAGTATTCATGTAAAGTAGATGTGTATACATACCTATGAGTAGTAAGCTTATGCAATGCCTCCAATACAGCCATTTGATCGGCAATAGAATCAGTCGCACGTGACAGTAAGAATAAAATTGTCCTATTCAGGCAGTGATGAAGGCCCTCCATGCTGACAGCACCAGGTCGCCTCTTTGCTTGACCGATTAATTTGACGATAAAATCGAATACTTCGTGCGGGTCTTTTGTCAGAGCACCTTTATGAGAAATTAAATAATCGTTATTAATCTTTTTTGGGATTATTATAGGGACTATTACCTTGCCATAATTTGTCAACTATTCTAGCTGCCACGTAACAAACATTGTTAGTTATATTGTTGGCCGATCCACCAGGAACGACAGGTAATGCGGCCTGCTCTCCAATCAATACATCCGCAGCTAGCAAGTGTTCCATTAATATAGATAACACTTCTGTTTGATATCGCATTTGTTGTCCCGTCGATGCATGTTCCGGCCATGCTTCCAGAACGAGATCTATCGCTGGCGATTTGGCTGTCACTGGCAGTGAAAGCGAATCGACGACGATAACTTTAAAAAAATCCATCACAAATTTCTTTGCCGGATGATTCGTCAGTCCTACATCTTTCGATGGCGATCTCACTAATACTGGTTCTTGCTACAATAATTAATTAATCAATGTTAATATATTTCAGTCAATTTTACAAAGTATATACCCAAAGATGCTCTCTGATTTCACAAGTTTATATAGCAAGTGTTTTAAAATATCTATTGTGTCTGTAATACGAACAATCCTTATATAATATTTAATTTTATATATGTAAAATTGAAAGTATCTTTTTCAGAGAGAACATCTTGTAGAACAAAGAACATAATCACCTCATCGGCTGGGGTACTAGCACCGCTACTATCCTGACTAGAACTGATAGGTTTCGGAAACAAGGTCCCGGCTAAGGCACCCAAAACTTCCGCGGACATAAAGACCTGCATAAAGTCGGTAAAGTTGCGATAAAGGAAGAACAAGAATTGTATTATTGTCACCGGATAGTCATTTAACCATGCTGGTAATACTTCCGGGCTGTGAAAAAAATTAATATATATTATAATGTATATATAATTGTACATATTGAAATATTCTTTATTATATAACATATTAACTTACTTGTTTGAGTGATTATTCAACATTGTTCGCACCATAGCTAGTAACGTGACCATCGCTTCGGGACAAAGATTAATTCTGCTGGTAAAAGATGATAGTGTATGATTTGCCGGGACTCCGAACATAAAGCTCCAAACATTATCCAAATCGAGCTGATGCACAATTGTAATAATACATACATAGTATTACTATTCTTTATATATTAAACATTTCAACACAAAAACGCATGATTAACTCCATGTTCACCTTCGAATCCGTAGGTAACAATTTCACAGGCTGTCCCATCATTAAAGCAATAAAAAGAAAATAAAGTTCCGGGACAAGATCGATGTGCTGTGGAAGTAACCAGCCCAGATGCTGAAATCCTGGTACGTGAAGCCCAGATGGCTTAATCTCACCAGTAGACATTTGTTGATGACAACCTACATGTGTATTATAATTAATGTATGTATACACGAATAATATTTATAAAATATTTGTATATGTAAAAAGAAAGGAATTGCTAATATATGTACCGAGTGCTAGTGCCATTTTGTTGTGATCAGTATGCCGCAGCCAACCACCATTGCTTGTGCCCTCTTTGAATTTTTGCAAGATTGATTGCACTGAACATATTGCCATGAGTATACGTAATCCCCAGACAACTGTGGTACTATGAAGATCAGACTGGAGGAACAATAATACCCAATCTAGGCCCAGAACTTTGGCTACTTCTTCGCACATACTGCAAATTAGCACAATTGCAATTAAACTTGATACATATATTTTTGATATACATCCTTTATATATATATATTTGTATAATTTTCCTTACTTTACATTAACTTTGGATCCATTAAACAACAATGAATGTAAGAGTTGTAAACAACGATTACGTAAAAGTATACTCTCTCCTTCTCCGTCCTTAATTCCTTCTCCTTCTCTAAGAATTAAGTGTTTTTCAGAACATTGCGGTAAGGTTGCTACAATAAATTGCCCAAACCTAAATAAAAATGAAAATTGTAAAGAATTAATATAAGTATATATATACAATTTATATATATATATATATATATAAATAGATGAGAATTAATTGATGAGAAACAGAGAACTGCTTACCATAATAGATCAGCCTGTCGTGGTTGACTTAATAATATACTGAGAAGCGCTAAAAGAATCTGTCTTGTGCTATTTAGTTTTACGTCGCTCAAAATGTGCAATAATTTATGTACTAATTGTAAGTCTCTCATTAATCGTAGATTAGTTCGTTTTTCACTGGACTCTGCTATCAGTTCATACAAATGTTCGAGAAGAGATCTCAGTAATTCTCCGGGTGCTTCATGCCAGACCTAAACACATTTTATCATAGCATAATATAAATTTTTATTTAAAAAAATCAATTCGTTAAATCAGAATTGTCTAATTAAACGTTTCTCTTGTTTACCTGCTTTCTCGTAATATTATAAGATAACTCTACATTCGTATTCAATTATAAAAACTTTTCTAGACTTACTTGTAAATCACATAAAAGATCCTGAAACGCTGTGACATTAGGAATCGCACTAGTTTCTCTACCACTATCGACCGTCCCCACAAGACTGAACGTCAAGTGCAATATATGACTGTTTAGAAGAGGACACTTTCTTCTTAGTAACATAGCTAGAGTTTGATATCCTCTTCTGCGATCCATTTCTTGTTGGGCTGCTTGATTGGATCTCACTACGCAAACTAATGCCTTTACAGCTGCATATAAAGATTCTACATCTTGAGCCATAGCTATTAAACCTTTTAAACAGATTTATAAGATTACATTTTTAGTCTCATCTCATTATTACAATACATATAGGTATCGTTCGTCATTTAATTCGCAATCGTACCTAACAACACTGAACATCCTCCTACATTATCGATCATAGTAGCTACTGGTTTAGGACTAAATACACGAACACCAAGGTAACCAACGACCACACCACCTAATGCTCTAGCTGGACCGCTGAGATGTCCCGCGGAATTATGGAGAACTCTGATAGGTGTGGCGTTTTCATGGGATGACATACCAAGCTGACAATGACAAAGTAATCAGATATTAATATAAAATTTAATTTTGAATTTTGCTTTTTTCTTTATCTTTAATAAACACAAAAAATTGAAAGATATTCATACTTGTTTGGCTATTGATTTATTATCAGCTCGGCTATACACTTTTCTAATTTTAGCTAGAGTCAATTGTGACATGGCTTTTGCATTCAATCCAAACACCACCTTTTCCTCAGCCACAAGAGGTCCTAGAGGTTCAGGGCCTGCGTACAATAATGTATTATGTTAATATTTTTTATTTGTGAAATTATGTTTTAATAGGAAATATTGTCATCGCATATTCAGTACCACTCAATTGCGGAGCTTGCAAGCTTCCCATGTAATGCGGCCCTAGTTTAAATAAAGTGGCAATGTTTTGAGAATTAAAAACTTCCTCCACCAAATGGCATGGTCCTTGTTTCCACGTCAATCTGGAATATCTACGCCAACAAGGCGGCGTACCAATGTAGCCGTAAACCGGAGACGCCACTGTTAAGTTGGCTGCTCCACCTCCAGGAACTTGCGTGATATAATGAAGCTAAAAACACAGATATATACATATATAAGATTTAGAAAATTAATGAATCTCAATGTGTGTTACCTTTTGACTATGGATATGTTGACCATCTAAGTATAATGAAAAACTCGAGTTTTTAAGAACTGCGCGATTCAACACAATAGCTATGTGATGCCATTGTCCTTCGTGAAGTAAATCAGGACACCAGACTCGGGCACCGCACTCGCCCGTTCCTTCGGGCTCCCATTCACCTGTATCTAAAATGCGTATTAATTTGTGCGCATTATATCGCTTAATTTTTATAACGCATGCTTTCAGGAAGTATTATACACACACTTACTTTGGGGAATGGGTGTCTCTTGAGTGGAAACAATGATAGCCTTATCTCTAGCGCTAAGAACAGCAGTCAGACAAATTAAATCTCTCGCAGATTGCGGGGTACGCACCAAGGTGAGTAATCTCACGCAATGAGGATCGGTTCTAGGATCGCTAAACTTGTCGACGCATATCCATGTGCTATACGTTAACCCGGTCTGTGGCGGGAATAATCTATCGCCTACAATAATCTTTTATATAGCACTCGTTATATATACACGCGTACAGTTTACAAAAATAAGCCTCGTGTTTTTTCATTATTATTGCTCAATAGATTACATATTTTTGTTATATTTATTATTCGATTACTCACAATATAATCGACTACACTATCTTCATTATATAACGGTGAAAGTAAATCGCATATATATAATAATTATAATTAATATGTCGTGTACCTGATCCAATTCCTCCCAATACGCTGTTATCCGCAGAAACAACTGTAGGAGGTGTAGTACTTTGCGGGGCAACACTCGGCAAGTATAAACACGCGAATCCCTCGGCGCTCATATCCAATTCCACGAAAGGCGGTAAGGTGCACGAACCATGAGCTCTAAAGTCCTTGGGCGTTGTCATCGATACTAGCGTCTTGATTCGCGTTAAAGGAACTGGTCCTCCTCTAGGCTTGCTTTGATCGATATCGTCCAGCGAGATACAACATAACGGATCACCCAAACGTAAAAATTCTCTGGAAGAATTAAATTGTGAATTATCAATGTGTGAAACAGTTTAAATGTATCTTTTCTAGCTTTCTTTTCTTCTTATAAATGTATTTTCTTCTCACCGTAGATCTCTTGGTTCAAGCGATTGCGCGGCGAGTCTCTCTATGATGTATTGCAGAGGTTGATGAAGCGGATGTGTCTCATCCTGCAAAGCGATTCTACCCACGGACAACAATTCTCCGGCCATACCGGCTTCACACATAACTTGCTGATTTCTTTCCGATCGTACTAAGCTCTTAACGATCTCCGCCACATACAATTGTAAAGCTAGCGCCATTTGAGGATTAGATGATTCGGAAATAGACGGAAGTAAGTGAAGCATTCCCACCACTATACCGGGATGAACTACAATCGGCTCGGGTGCGGGTGGGCTCAGATTTAAGGAATTTATAATACATCTCTTGCTACTTCCAGGAGAATCAAATGATCTCTGTTGCTGAAAAATACAAACGCAGTTAGAATTATAATATTAATTGCATTAATTTCACAAAACTAAAATGTTGATACTTGGATAAAAAATATACCTCCACACTATTTTGCTTATGACTCGGAGATCTTATGCCTACATTAGCGAAATTTGGTTTGTCAAAGGAATCGAGTGCCACGTCATACAGCAGACGTAGTAGTAAACACGCATATCCCAATGTCTTTGGCATATCATCTGGAAATACCGGTTCCAATACACTCCCAGTAAATAATGACACTAGCATGTTATGATAATTCACAATCGGTATCATATCCATCTCAGTGATCTTTGTTTGCGTCGAAAAACAACCGAGAAGACGTAAAGTATCGCACAAACTCGATTGGCAGATCTGTCCAAAATTGGCATTATTTTTACACGATAAATTATATAATCATTATAATATGGCTTAAATTTTTACCTCGTGATGGAAGAATTTCGCATTTGCTGGCTCAAATCGCATAGCTGTACTTATAGTATGAAACACTACATGTAACAATGTCAACAATTGACTTTCGTCCTGCATAGTCCTCTGCACAAAATCGTTGCAAGGTTTGCTCTTTTCCGATCTTTGCGAACCTAATTGACTCTCCAATGATACCAAAACCGACATTACATAAACAAAGCCTCCGACTTTTCGGAAAACCGTTCTAGTCCTATGCGACTCTCGTAAACAGACTAGCAACGACTGGAAAACAGTATTGTAATCACTCGTTAATAGCTTTTTACGAATTTATAATCGATATAGAAATAAATATGATACGAGGCTCACTTTTAATATATGCGTTTTTAGAATCAAGGCATTAGGAGATGCCGAATGCATAACTCCCAATAGCGTAGCCATGTCGTCGTCACCACCCGCGCTGAGTATCAATTCCCTAACGATACCGAGTGCTTGATATCGGCAATCTACGTAGGGCACTAGATTATGAGCGCAACGTGCGCCTCCACATTCTCTAAAGACATTTGCATTTTGAACATTACTCGCTAATAACGTCGTTAAAGCCTCCATTACTAAGGCACCCAACCGTTCATCCTCGGGGCGTAACGTATATTCTAAAACAATGACGAATTTTCGAAACTTAAGTATAAAAAATTATATGATATAATAAATATCTTTAACGAAAATTACCTAATCCTTGATCGATCGCAGCTTGCTTATCCTTGAGTAATGTTGCATATCGATGAAGACAAGTCACAAAAACTTCTAACATACCAACTTCTCTATAAACATCTTTAAATATAGTATTGTGTCTGAAAAGGACAGTTATATTTAAAATTATATGATACATTCTACTTGTGTATGTATTTTCAGAGAGAAATTTCTTAAATTGTGCTTTTCAAGGTATCTTACCTAAGTATATTAAGAAGAGTCTCCATACACATGATACAGCAAGAAATTGAGTTGTTTGTTTTCAATAAAATGGACAGAGATATGAGTTCTTTACATGGAACAAAATTAAGTTGAAAAACTATAAATTCCAGTAATTGAAAGAATTTTTCTTGTATCTCTGGATTCTTCAAATGAATTTTTTCTGCAAACTGAGACAAAGTATTTTGTCCCTCAAGAATAAAATAATTTGCATTGTCACTGTGATATACACTGGATATCGCATCCAATATAGTACAACATAGAAGCGGCGAATTAGATTTTATAAATACAGATTGTAATACTTGAAACGCTTGAATATTTCGAACGCTTCCTCCTGCAATACAATATAAAATGTATCTGTTGTATATTTTCATTTAATACAATATATACAGCATTTTATTTTCTGTAAAATTACCTCTATTACTGGGTTGGGGTAAGATAAAGCCGAGCATTTGAAACAAGGATCCCATACTAGCTTGACTTGGTTTCAGTTCTGTATGACCACACATTGTTAAAGATGCTAACATTAATACCAAATTTCGGATAGCATCTTGCGCTTCTGCTCTGCCATCTTGTTCCAATCTTGATGGTGCATGTCTATATATGGAATTTTTTTTTAATTATATTATTACGAATATTCATCAATTTTTTATTATCATCATTATTTCGTATAATTACACTACATTTACTTACTTTAAGAGAAACTCGGATAAAAAGATATAACCCTGACAAGCACGAAAGTCATCTAGCAATGTTTGAGAAACTTCGCTGGAATCTTTTAAAAAACAAAACACTGTTACAAACATTTCTACAACCTCTAATGGTGCCAGCTCAGGTACACGTTGCATATTATCGATACAAAGTGCTATACATCCTTTATCTGTAAGATAAAATAATAGAAAAAATATTAAATAGTTTTTTACATGCGATCAAAGATTTAACAAGTGTAGAGTAAAATGTTAAGCTTACTATGAATATAAGCTACTACATTCTGTGTAAGACCATGTCGGGACAGCGTCATCAAAACTTCGGCGGCACTTTTACGCCACATAATATTGTACTGCGGACACCAACTGGTTATTGCTGAGAACAATAAGGTAAGATCGTCCTTACGAGCGAGTTCTTCCGCTGGATAGGGATGACTGCATAATCTTACCAACAACTGTAAATGTTTGTACAAAAGAATAAATTAATTAGTCAAAAGAAAAGAAATGATCCTTGATATGATACTGTTCTAAAAATGAAGAAATATGATATATATCACCTGAACAAATATTTTTTGTAATAATATCCTACGTTCTCTAGGAGTGAATTCACTATTTGTATCTGTAATATCAGCCTCTTCCTCGTTCATTTCGGGTAGATCAAAGAACAGATATAAACATTTCACCAAAGTTGATGGAACTGAAGCAGCAGTCATGGCCTATAAAAATAATTTTATAATGCAGAAGAAGTTCTTTTATGTAGAAATATATCTATATTTATGATCAACTGCTAAAGAAATTCAATTTACTTGTATCAGAGAGGTATCGCCTGCTGCCAACAAATTCAATGCGGACAACAGCATCCAACCATTACTTGATTCTTCACTATTCTCAATTTCTAAAAACTTGACAATAGCACAACTTGCTGTCTCGGTACTCTGGTTGCTTGCTCTTCTCCTGATTTCAGATACCATAAGTCTTGATACTTGTTGTGTGAATGCCAAAATATCCCAGAACTTTTCGTTCATATCTCCTGATGGACTAGATCCAAATACCTAGAAGCACATACACACACATATAAATATACATAAACACATACTTCCTATAATGGAAATAATATAATGATAAATATATGCAGAAACATTTTGTTTTTAAATAAAAGAATAATTTTAATATCACAAAATAACTCAATATACTATTTCATAAGACTAGAATAATTTATATTAAAACATTATTTCTATTTATACATATATTTCACCTTGCAAAATAATGGCAACATGTTATACAATTTATCATCACGCTCAGTATCAGAAAGGGGATGTGGTGGATGAGTATATTCGGAGAACAGTTTTTTCAGGTGCATAAGCCCCAAAGCAGTGTGCTGAGGATTTGTGCCTCCGGCGCAATCATCTAAACCACCAGTACCACTCGAACCAACGCCTCCAACGCCGGTACCTCCTCGTAATTTACGCATTATGTTCATACTTGAAATTTGCTGAAACAGAAAGTTCATAGTTTTCTGTCTGATGTTTCTTATCCTTAATATTTTAGGATATAAAATATTTTCTTGGTCTAACTACGATATAAGCTAATCTATGACATATTATCGTACAGAAAAAATTGAGCTCTTTTAGCAACATATTATATTTAAATATCAAAACTATTGTGTACAAAGAAAAACGAAAAGTTTAAAAATAATTAAAAATATAAAAACAAATTTAATTTTATTATTAACTAATATGTGAGAAAATTTGTAGAGACAAAAGTAATATGAACTTGAAAGTTCAACATAGTTGATCAATACAAAGCTTCGATCAATACGAGCAAGCTATTTTAACGAATTGACGAAAAAGTCAATGCGCCCAAAAGGAACGACGCAAAATGAAACACATATACACACACAACTTGACGTGAATGAAACGGCGGAAAAGATATATACGTTCGCAATCGCGGTTTCATACTAATTGATAAGAGAAACGCACTAGGTAAAAGTAAAATATCCTTTACACGTGGAAATAATAATGTATGACCGTTCAGCAAAAACGTTCGAACATTCGTCGTGCTAACATTGCAGGTGTTAACATATCGGGCAGCGTGAAGAAGCGCATGAATATGGCACGACGGTTTCGCGAAAAAACCAACAACAGCTTCGGCATCGAATCGAGCAACATTCGTCGACAATTCGCTCGACAATCAATGCATACAGATCGATGACATCGCTGTCCGTCGAGCATCCGGCTCAATATTTACGTCCGTCCGCTCTCTCAAAACGTCAGATCGACGAGATGTCACACTACGGCGCGGATCTACACACGCACGCATGCACACACTCACACACATCCTGAATCCGCCCACGAAATCGCGTCATCCGAATAGCGAAATAATTATTGATGCGCGCGGGCCGCTTACAATAACGCGATTAGAATTTACCTGGGACGCGTCTCTGGCTTAAAAAATTCTACATTTTCTGTCGGCAAATCACGTCGATTCTTACGGCGGGAAAGACTTTAATATTTCAGCGGCGGCGGCCATCTTCGTATATTTGACAGTTCACTCGACGTACACGGTCAACGCGATACGTCGATAAACGGTCACGTGACTCTTTACACGATCACCGCCGAACAGGCTTTTAAAAGTTGACTTTTAAAAGAAACTTTCTCATTGTGCAAGTGATAATTGAAGATTAAGAGGCTAATCATTAACGACTTTTATCAATTTGTTTGGAAGGACAATATCATCCAATTGAAAATGATGCCGATTGTATTTTCTTTGCATTAAAAGCGCGTTATAAAAAATATCTAAGTATTATTATATACTTTATTTTCTAATATTTTATATAAAGATAGATACAGTAAGACATATATTTTTTGAAATTAAAAGATATAAAACAAAAAAATTATAATATGTTCGAATAATCATTGTACACAGATTTTATTTACATTTTATGATTTGGTTCAAGATTACAGAATATACAGAGAATGTTTACAATTATAAATAAAATCTGCAAGAGCAAATTGGCATTGTGTTAAAAAAATAATTATTCGACATTATTCATGATATTCGTTGGAAAAAGTCCGAAATCTTTGTTTGGCCGCTCTTTCTCAAAAGTGATTTTTGTTTATGCGATTCCGGAATGGAATAATCCTTTAAGATTTTAATAGATTCATTACCATTTAATTCTGACGATTCCAACAATAATTCGGGTTTGATCTTCTTTGACGTATCTCGATCGTCCGATATTTCGGTCCTTTGGTTGCTCTTTCTTGAAAATGATTTTTGTTTATGGAATTCCGAAAAAGAACAGTCTCTTAAAATTTTAATAGATTCACTGCCATTTAATTCTGACGATTCAAATGAGAACTCAGGTTTTATATTCTTTGACGTGTCAACAGAATGTTGAATAGTCGACTCTTTCAAACTTGAAGGATTTACATCTTTGTTCAACTTATACAATATCTTATCTTCCTGATTTTTGTTCTCTCCAATAATATCATTTACAAAATGTAAACTTTCAATAACATTGTTTGCTTCTTTTATGTTACTCTTAGTTTTCTCGTTACACGCGTTCTTTGTATTGAGTTTAGCATTATCGTCGCTATCTTCATCGCAATTTGCCAGCCAATTTATTATTTTTTCCTCTTCCGTCATTTCATAAAGATGCTTGTTAAAAACGTCTTTATTTAATGCCACATTTTTGCTTCTTTGAGATAATGTGTCTTCGGCAAAAATATCCGTCAAGGAATTTTTACTCTTTGTCGGAAAATATTTGTTCAACAGTTTTATCTTGCTTTTGTTGTACAAGAAACAATAAAAATCCGAATGGTCACTTGATGCTGCAGATTCTTGATGATATTCTGATATCATTGAGTAAAGTCGCGCTACAAAAATATAGATTTATATATAAATAATTCTATAAAATCTTAACATCTTATATATATTAATACTCTTGAATAAATTTAAAAATTGATACCTATATCAATATCATGCTGAACTAAATGTGCGTACATTGCTGCCACATCGTCTCTCAATAATGTGTCTCCGAAAGTAAAATAGACCATAGATCGACCAGCAACTGCAGCAGCCATTAATTGTATCAATACTTTTAACTTCGGGTTTCCACGAAACGCTCCGCATCCCCAGTTTCCCGTTGCAATGGCGGATAGATTATTCTTATAAATATCAGATCCCACAAATCCAACATAAGCCTATAAAAAATAACATTTTTCATTTTTTTTTAAACTAAAACCAATAGTATTATAAGCATAATCTTGCGAAAGTGATAGTAAGTTTTGATAACCTAAATAGTTATTTTAATAGTTTCTTAATTTTGATGAAAACATATGAAAGCAATAAAATTAAATTAAAAATAATTAATATAAATATTAAATTATAATAATATATATCTATATAATATATAAAAAATTATAATATATATTTTATAAATAATTTATAAACAATTTGTTAAATATATTTATGTAAATAAAGTTATTTTGTGATTGATGTAAAAATTAAATTTTATTGATTTCTACATACAAGTGTAAAAAAAATAATTGTTTAAAAAAATACATTGTAAATTATTTTATTTTTTATATCAAAATATCTCAGAATAAGATATAAAATAACTCGAAAAGTATTTAATGAAAAAATACTTTATCATAGTGTTTTGGGAAGCTCTCAAGATGAGCTATAAGAATATGCAATAGACAATATAGTATTCGATTTAAAAAATTAAATGTGACCTTCATGTGGCCTTCAAATAACTCTTCAAGATCAAACCAATGGTATCATGTTATGGCCCCCTTGAAACCATACAACTTTTGTTGCAAACATTTTTTTGTCCTATGCGTATTTTCCGAGAGAAACAGGTAGTCCGGGACTTTTCGAACACACTGTATAATATATTTACATTATAATTACAAACCTTGTTGAGTTCACGTGTTATATTATCGATTTTGAATTGTAGCGAAGGCTGCTGCCTAAAATAAAGGGCATCAATGGCAACAATTGACGTCATACGCCTGCAGCTGTCATCTCTTGGTGTTTCATCCACGAAATCTCCTTTCCATTTAAAGGTGTTACTGTAACCTTCATATTTGCTGTATCGTTCAATACCACTGACGATGAGAGCCTCGGTATCATCTAATTCTTCCGTAACTAACATAGTGACCATAAGCTCTGGACATATAACAAATCGTATTTCCTCCTGTACACATCCTAAACCTAGCACACCTCCGCCCACATATCTATTCAGACCAAAAGCAGAATTAGTAAATAATAATTCTCTATCTATTCTCTATTTATTCTATCTTATATTTGACACATGATAAACTTGCGAGTTTTGAAATTACACAGTAAAGACTAACTTGTTTGCAAAATCTACTTGAAGCAATCCAGCTCCTTCGTTTTCAATGGTCCCTTTACTTGTTATATGCAATGGTGGTAATTTTTGATTCTGTATATTCCATTTCGGAAAATTTTCACGTAGGATGTAACGCCGTTCGATTGTTATTACACCTTCAGGTGCTACTCTATGTAAAAAGCATAACATAATTTAGATTCTGTGTCTATATCCGATTGTCTTACCAAAATACATGAATTTTTATTATACAAAAGAATTCAGAACTATAATGTACTCACCTTTTGCTGTTACCCTCCTAAAATAATGAAGAAGACATTTGATTTTTTCCATGACTGATTCACATTGATTATGTTTTACTTTACTATAGGCAGCAAACAATCTGAAATATACAACCAAAGTATATCTAAAATATACTTATGAGAAAAAAAAAATCATATATTCTCTATTTTATAATAAGTGTAATATAAACAATATATACATTATTCAAAATATTACCTATTGAAATTAATATATGGATATGTTGCATATTCCGATTGTGGATTACTGGAATTGCGTCTAGGAAATGTACAAAAAAATGCATTTGCTAGTAACGAAGCTACTTGCAATTGGCTTAAACTAATGAAGCTATTAGTGTGACGTTTCAGAAGAGGTATTGCACCAGTTAGCAACATAGGAAGTTGCAGAGCAAGCTGGATTATTTTTGGCATTAAAGTTTTGAAGAAAACGGCCGTCTCTTCTGGATCCAATACCTTCAATCAAAATTACTTTTAATAAGAATTTTTAAATAACATAATAGTTTCAGATGTAATATAACAAGTATTGTGCAATATACCTCTGAAAAGAAGTGATGGAGCGCTGCAAAATTCCAACGTTGTGCATAAATTTGATTATATGAAAGTATAGCATTTTCTAATTGTTGACTGGAGAGAATGTTTCTCAGCAAAGCTTCCTGAATCATATCCCATCTATTTCGACAGTTACGATCTCCACTTCTCTAAAATATGAAGTTTAATTATATCAGTAATTATCTGTGTATAATATAAAATATAACTAGAGTGCCATTATTACCTAAGTATTTTACAATATAATCATCATCAATCTAATACTTTTTTTTTTATACAATGTATTTCACAATTTTGTATTTCGATTTTTATGATAGAATTTAGAAACGAATTTAAAATTAATATTTTCTTAACAAATATATATTCAGATAATAAGAGTTTGAATTGAAGAGGCAAATAAATCCCTAAATTATATTCAACATCAGTTGATTAACTATAATAAAGTGTTGTGTAAATATAATTTGAAGTTTAATTATAAAAATATATATTAAAAATTTTACATTTGTAATTAATAATAATTTTCTTCTCAATATTTTCTAAGAAAAATTATATCTAAATTTGTTAGAGAATCTATTCAAAATCTTCTGAGAATTGTGTGAATAATAGAAATCTATATATCATACCTGTTCTATTGGATAAAAACAATGTGCAGAACATGGCAATCGTACATATCCATGGCTCCACTTGTCTATTTTATGCGTCGGATAAGGCTTCGGTGGTTCATGCATAGATAATGGTAACTAATCAGAAAAAAGATATATATATAGGTATAATAAAAAAATTAATATCACTGTCTGTTCTATTTATATAAAATTATACCCTAAACAGCACTGTATGCTTAGCAGAAGAAACAATTGGTGGATGTTCTTGATATTCATATACACCACAACCTTTACGTATTTCATTCATGCTCATACCCTTCCATTCAGGTATATCGTCAGAGAGTTCTGGTTCGTTAATGTAAATAGACATGGAATCTGCTACAATAAAATATATATTGTGATATTAAAGTAACATAAATAATAATATAAAGAGTATCTAAATAAATCCTTACAGTCTGAATTGGCAATGTCAGTGTTCAGGTTTGTTGACAAATTTTCATTCGAGAATAAACTTGCAGAATGTTTCTCATCAAAAGTTACGTCCGACTCTGACATTTTATTCTCTATAAACTAGAAACGCATAGAACGTGTGTATAACAATGATATAAAGAACAAGATACATAAAGAAAAGATAATATTAATTACTTTTCCGTGAGAGGAATATGAAAACAACGGACACGGCACTGCAATATAAAATAACCGAAGTAATTGATACAATTACGCCCTCAAATTCTTTTTCTTCTTTCGTTGGATTTACATATATTCACTAATGAGACAAATTATATACCACGCTACAAGTAGCTATATAAGAAAATTTTTGAATCTCGAATATAAAAAATTTAGATTTTAGATTATGTACGATTGTGTTATGTCCCGACAATGCTCTGTCCTTACTATTGCTTACTATACCTCAGTTAGTGAGAAAAGGATAGCTCTCTATTTTTTATAGAGCAACCTGGCAACCTGCTTTCACCGGCTATACCCCAGGGACGCCGAGAGTTAGGATTGATCTAGTGGATTCTAGGGGAATGACGTTAGGCACAGAACTAACCTTTTACTAGAGTGATTTTACTGGATGTTAATTCTAGGGATATACGCATGCGCAAATATTCATATGTGATTCAAGAATAAAAAGGTGCCTTTACAAGCATCGAGCTTAACGACCGCAACGCTCGCGAGCATTATCCGTCTTTGTTTAACTTTCAGTGAACAACAAAGATGAAATGATACCATGAGCGTTGCGGTCGTTAAATGGAATGGGCCCGTGATGGTCAGCCAATCAGCAAACGAAACGCCATTGTCGCTTCTCTGATTATATAGGACTCTACTACATCAAAGATAATTACACGAATTATTTAATTCATACGATTATTTTTGTTCATCCAGTTATTGTTTTATTTTCGAAAATGTATAAATCTTTTATGTAACTGCCTCAAGAACAAAATAAATATTTTATTGTACATAAACAAATTATATTGTTTTATTATCGACAATGCAAAGATTTACGTACCTACAGTAGCGAGCAGCGACTTTTTTCCAGTCATCACGCTAAATCGCATGAGACCATCGGTTTTTAATGTTATCTTCACATATCAAAAATCAGCTGTATATTTCTGACTGGGTGATAAAACCAATATGAAGGGAAGCTAAGGGAAACTGAACATGTGTAGAAAGTATTACAAGGAAAAGAGACATTAATAATCATTACCTCTCTCTCAACCCTTTTTTAAACAAAGGTTTAGTTTAGGCTGTGTTCTGAAATTCACTGCCAATACTGAAAATCTATAATATACATAACGTAAACTATAGATTTTCATTGGCAGTGAATTTCAGAATACAGCCTAAGGCCGGTATTAGGCCAGTATTACATTTGTCGTACGACAAACTTTATATTTACATACACACATTTACTCATGTATCATATAATTTCAAATTACATATATCGTATAACATTATTGTTAAAAATAAACTTGCAGATTAATAAAATTTTTTTATACGGCATTTTATTTCCTTATTGAGGTATTAAATTGCGTAGGTAGCTTAGTATTTCCTCTGTATCTTTCGTTAAAATTGCTTGTCTAGGATATTTGAAACAGTTTCCAGACAATGATAGATTCCTGAAAAAATATGCTTATAAATATGAATGAACATAATGTTGTATAAAAATAAATTTGCAAATATGATGCTATAACTAAAAAAAAATAACATCTAACAATAAGTAATGTATTTTAAGATATTAAATATTTGTTACCTTAGGTTTCTTAAGTTACCAAGTTCAGGTGGTACATGAGCAATGTTATTATTTGCCAGATTTAAAGTTGCTAGCCTTTTTAATTTTTCTAAAGATGAAACGTTTATTGTTGCAATTACATTATCATTGGCAATTAAACTTTCCAAAGATGCAACATCATAAATAGCTTCTGGTATGTCAGTAAATCTATAAAAATTTTTATTATCAGAAAATAAATGTGGTAAAAAAATATACAAAATAGATACATATGTATAAATTTATATTAAAAAAAAAAGACATTTTGCAAACAAATTGCATAAATCTCTCTGTCAATATTGTTTGTAATACCTGTTGAATGAAAGATCAACATCTTGCAAATATTTTAAGCAACTAATGCTCAATGGTAAAGATTTCAAGTAATTTGTACTTATGTTTAAAACCTGCAGATATTTGTACTTTTCACCAATCCACCCAGGTAAGCGTGTTATATGATTTGAAGTTAATTTCAGATTAATCACTGTAGTTATTATTGACATTTTGTCAGATAATTCTGATAGTTTGTTTCTACTTAAATCAATGGTCGTGACAGAAGCTTCAGCTGCATTTTCTAAGACTTCTTCCGGTAAGTTCAGAAGATTTTGCCCAGCTAAGCTGAGCAGTTTTGTATTCTTCATCATATATCTGGATATCATTACATATATTTAATTTCATTAGTAATTGTCAAATTGAGTAACACACAACACATACATTCTCAATATTCTATAGATATTTTTTAAAAATATGATAAATATATATATATTACAAAAATTATTGCACATATACACAATTAATAGACTAAGTTAATATTTACATACTTATCAGGGTAAATGCTAATACTGGTACTAGATTGTAATAATTCTTTGGTATTTATATTTGTACTATCTGTAATCTGACGTATGTATGTCAAGATTCGAGGTGTACCACATCGGATTACATCTGCTCTTATATTTTTTATATTATTCCCTTTAATTACGAACTGTTTTAGATTGGGCAATATGCCAATGCAGAAAGGTATTCTGTAAGAATATATTAATAATCCATTTTATAACAAATAATTTAAATATATAAAATTATTGTACAAGAAAAAAAAATTTGAAGCATACAAAGATACATTGTTATGTGACAAATCAAAAACTTCCAAATTTATTAATTTGATTATCTCTTCAGGTATTACTTCAATTTTATTGTTTTGTAATGTAAGCTTTTTTAAATGTCCTACTGTTTCTAAGCATTGCGAATCAATATCCTGCAAAAGAAAAATTATCTTGATAAAACATCTTGTATAGAAAGTTGAAATTTGATCTCAATTTAATCTCAAGTATAAATGTGCATTAACACATACAGGAATGTTATTGTTATCCAAATGCAATACTGTTAAAGCTGAACAACCTGATATGTCTGGAAATTTCTTCAAATTGTTGGTCTGCAACATAATTTCCTCTGCTTTTCGCAATTCGCCTAACGGTGGTAATATCTCCAACTGATTAAAGCTCACATCAAGTATTTTTAACGCTATTTATCAGAATATAATATAAATTTTGATAAAATAGTAAAATAATTATTGAAAAATATAGACTACTTTTCTCGTATTCATCATTGGTGTAAAACTTACATCTCATACTCGTTATATCAGATGGTAACTCTTTAATCATATTGTGACTTAAATTTAACGTGACTAATCGCACCAAATATCCCATTTCAATCGGTAATTTACTTAAATTATTATGTGATAAATCCTAAAAAGAAACTCACATATAGATATACTTGTCTATTTAAGAAATTAACCCTTTGCATAATTATATGTACAATTCAATGAGATATTACCATACAAGTCAACATAATTAAATTCCCAATCTCAGAATCAAGTATACTTATGTGATTACTCTTTATGTACAATTCACATAACTCTTCCAACATACAAAATTGAGGAGGTAAATTTTTTAGCTTATTATCTGATAAATTTAGTACTTTTAATTTTTGCAGAGACCCAATCTCAGGTGGTAGTTCTTCCAGTAAATTGTTGTGCAACTAAAGATACCATATATATTAAATGTTGATGATAAAATACAAAAATATTGAAAGCGCTAGATGTCTGCACATTTGAGATCATGCAAGTGTGCATATATAACAAATTATTTATACATACATTTAAATTACTCAGTTCTGTTAGAAATCGTATTTTGTCATTGATTACAGTTAAACTGTTGGAACTGAGATCTAAAACTTTTAATGATTCTTGTTCCCACCATCGCTCTTCTTTATGTTCGTAATCAAGTTCAAAATGTAAATCGCGTAATTCCTCTTCCGTTAAATCGTTTATACTCCATATTCTGTCAGGTACTGTAATATGCGTTAATTCAGGATTTTGTCTTTCTGTATCGCAATATTACTTTACTATTGAATCGTCAACCAAGATATTTAAGTTGACTTACCTGAGATTGCAAATGAATTTATTTTTCAGTTATTTCAAATATTTCTGACAGTATACGATCAGTTCTATTACACGATTTTTAGCAAAGCGTGCAAAGCAACTTGTGATGATGATAATACTAAGTATATATTTAATTCAATAATAAATATAAACTCTTTCTATGGCATATATCGTAAAGCATTGTTAAAATATTATGTATAACATTGATTAAATAATAAAGAGTAAACTTATAAGTTTAATGTATAATATAATATATTTTTTTGTAGCGATCTCGAATTTTGACATACATTTGTAACTTATAATTTCGCATAACTTAAAAAAAAAAAAAAAAAAAAAAAAAATACAAATTACACACAAAACCAGATTTATTTAAGATTCTCCAGGGATTTACAATATTAACTAGATTATTGATAGATAAAATATTATATTATATCGAAAATGCCAGATTTATTGTACTAATCGCTCGTTTAAAACTTAATACCAACAATACACTTTATATAATATAAAAGTTTTAATATATATCCTATAACATTCCAAATATAATCTTATACGACACAATAACGAATAATATGCACATTTCACTTTTTTTTGCATTCTCATCTGCAAATTTCGTCATGTACACGTAACATCAAAATTTATTATAATCACCAAGCAAAAATAATTAACAAACAACATTCAAAATGATAAAGAACTAAAATGTTTTCTGAAAGATATTGATGAAAATATCTGCGATAAACATTTTAACACGAATGCGTCATTAACAAGCATGCACATCCGATTACGAGTGTAAGCTCTTACATTGATTTAAATAAAACATGCTCGAAATAATTGTGCGCTTTATTAACTAAATACATGAAAATTTATGAATAAAATACATCAACATCCGATTTCTAAGTCTATACATTTTAAGATAAATATGCACAGATTGTATTTGCGAATATGTATACCCGTAGACAATCCTTTCGACGACAGATTCAATTGTCCTGTCTTTCTCGCTCGTATAATAACACTTTTCGACAGTTCGGCATTATCGTCGTTTTTAGTGCGCTGCTTAAATACTGCCAAATGATTGCTCTTCTTCTTGACGCCGCTCATGTTGAAGTTTCAATTTGTCGTAGAGAAAAACTCACCTGTGATGCGAATAAACTGAATAAATTAAACGGAACATGATCTTTTTACGCGTAATAAACGTCACGCATCAGTCACGGATGAGCTAAATCGAGCTGAATAAATTAGATAGAACACGGTCATTTTACGCGTTATACCTTCTTCTTCTTCTTCTTATTGGCTAAAGGACCTCCAATCGGATTCGTCCATACACCATCAGCTAGACGTTGCTGTAAGTTAATTGGTCAAATTGAAATGTTGTTTCTCCTGACGAAATTGTGCAAGAGATGATGCACTCTGGTGTCGCTAGTGAAAGCTAGTGTCTGTACATCTAGTGTAATGTTGGGATCGATCTTTTTTAGTCCAGAAATGAGCAGATTTGAGCTGTCAGATGTGTCACGGCAGCCAAAGAAAGTGTGATTCAGGTCTTGAAAAGGGTGCCCGCATTGACATTCCGAAGAGTCTGTGATATTCTTTCTCCAAAGATGACCCATAGTTGCAGTGTGATTAGATCTAAGTCTTGATACAAGTGTGATTACTGATCTGGGAAGTATCTCTTTGATCTTTCTATTGGTGTACCAAGGAGGCGAAAGAATGTCAGGCTTATGTGCGAAGTATTTAGTTCCTTTAATAAAACTCTCCGCTTGGATAATTCGAATGGCTCTGTCTTTTGAAAGGGATTTGAATCTAGAGTAAAGGTTGGTGTAGTGACACTTACTCAAGAGAAGAGGATCGGGGAGATGCAGAGATTCCTTGGCCAAAGTATCAGCCCTCTCATTACCGTATATTCCCTTGTGACTAGGTATCCAGATTATATGGATTTCCAATGATTGCTTAGTGCATTCAAAGAGAGAGCCCCTGATCTGGAAGACTCTTTGATGCGATTTATTCGTTGTTACCGGATTCGCGAGACTAGACAACACGCTTAAGGAGTCGGAGAAAATTGCCGACTTTTTTATTTTATTATTGAGTATGGAGTCAATTGCATGCTGTATTGCCAAAGCTTCAGCCTCAAAGATGGTGTTATAATTATTGATTCTCTCTTTATATTCATAGCCGAGCTCCGGAGAGAACACAGCGTAACCAGTCGCATTGCCGGATTCCTCGCGAGAGCCATCGGTGTAATATGTCACGTCAAAATCGAAAGGAGCCGAGAGACGGTTGAAGATGTCATTGACATCCGTCGTATCGGTGCCTCCAATCTGGGATCCCAGGTCAGTATTGATTATAGGATCGAGGTGTCTGTACTCATACGGGAACTCCAGGTAACCAGGGAGTCGGAAGTGCATAATTTGTTCAAAAAGATAAGTATGCGCAAGATAGACATCAACCAAGTTGCAAACATTTTCTCTTTCGTTTTCGGGTCGAGTTAAGAACTCAGTGATCGTCAAATTCAAGGGATGCGACTGTCGAGACATAACCCTTGAGAGGTATTTCAAAGTGAGATCGAACCAGCGCGAATTCAAAGGGTATTCGCCGTTGATATCCAGCAAGACGTTAGTTGGGGTGGTTATCATTAGTCCTGTGACCGCACGGAGAGCCGCATATTGCAAACGATTCGCCTTTGCATTTGGCAGCTCCTCCAAAGGAGCGAAGGCCTGACAGCCCCAATCTAATAGCGGTCTTATATATCCTTTGTAAATGGTAATTAAATTCGAAGGATGTGCGCCCCATCGGATGCCTGAAATTGCTTTCAGAATATTAATTCTTGGTATGATACGGTTTTTTACATAGTTGATATGAGCCCTCCAGTTGAGCTCCGGGTCCAAAACCACCCCCAGGAATCTAGTAGCCTTGGAGTGTGGAATATTTCCATTACCAACCTTTAGAGTGAATTTACATCTGTTTAGCAAAATGCGGAGATTACGGAGTTTAAGAGTGGAAAAGATCATATAGTTGGACTTCGAGGGAGAGATCTCAAGTCCCAAGCAGCTGAAATATTGAACTAAGTTGTCAAGTGCAGTATTGAGTTGATTATTGATAACTTCCAACTGTCGGTTAGAGCAATAAATTGCAATGTCGTCTGCATAGTAGAGTATCTTTACCTCTTCCGGCAACACTGTGTATGAAAGAGCTACATATAGATTGAATAGTAGAGGGCTCAATATAGAGCCTTGTGGAAGACCGATAGTAGTGGTTCGATTTTGCAAGTTAATGCCAGACGCGAAGCCAATAAGATCTCTTCGAGCAACAAGCGAATTTATAATTTTTTGTACTTTTGAAGGAAGACCATACTTTTCCAGAAGAGCCGCAAGGACACCCGGTCTAACCCTGTCAAATGCTCCAACTATATCCAGGAATACAACGCCTGTATATTTCCGGGATTTATTAGAAATATGAATGTCTGTAGTCAGAGTGGCAATACTATCCACACAGGATAGCCCTTTTCTAAAACCAAATTGAGTATTAGACAGTATATTACAGTTCTCCGCCCACCATTCAATTCTCTTGTAGATAAGCTTTTCAAATATTTTTAAGAAGTTGTTAGCAAGAGAGATGGGTCTGAGAGAGTCTCCACGGCCCGGCTTGGGAATAAATACTACGAAGTACTCCGACCATTGTTTTGGAAAAAAACTTTTGTTAAACATAAGGTTGAACAATTTCAGAATATAGTTGTGTAATTCTGGTGGAAATTTTTTTATTATTCTGTTCGAGATCAGATCAGGGCCGGGAGAGGATTTAACTTTTAAAGTGGATATCGCTTCGTTATATTCGTGCTTCGAAAATGGAGTGAGAAGGAATTCTTTATTTACGACTGAGTCAATATTATGGATTGTTGATATGAAGTTGTGAAGATTAGGAACAGGTGTGAGGATTGGAGGAGACAACCTGTTGAAAGCCTCTGTAAATGACTCCACAGAGACAGAAGAATGCGGAGGGTTGTTTGATTTTCTATTAGAGAATGCTCTGATATATTTCCACACTGCAGTAATGGGAGTATTCATATTAAGTGAAGAGCAAAAGTCGCGAAAAGCTAATTTCTTTTTCTTTGCGAAGAATTTTTTTGCTTGTTTTCTACATTCTAAATATACCGAAAGATTTGAAGATGAAGGAGACTGTTTGAAATTGTGAAAAGCTTGATTTTTTTTTAAAATGGTATCCCTACATTCGTCATCCCACCAAACAGTAGGGGGTTTTTTTCTGACGCTATTGGCAGGCAGCTTTCTAGCTCCAGCCCTAATCAACGAGCCATGAATAGCCTCGATTAAATTGTTGTAGTCCCTACTCAAGTCGCCACAAAATCCACACTCCCCATCCACTGATCTAGAGCATTCCAGTTGGAATGATTTCCAATCAACTCCTGACAACGCAAATGAGGGACGTCCAAAGGATGGACTATTATTGATGTCCAAGTTTATGTTGATTATGATAGGAAAATGATCACTTCCATAATTCTCTTCAAGGACTTCCCATAAGCACTTTGCAGCCATACATGAAGAGACTAGTGTTACGTCAAGGGCAGAAATGGCCGACATATCCAACGAAGACCAGGTGTAGTTACCGTCGTTCAGGCACGACAGATCAAGCTGAGAGATTGCTCCCTCCAATTTTAATCCCTCGGTATCAGGGCCGAGTATGTTAGAGGACCAAAGTGCGCTCTTCCCGTTTACATCACCACAGATGACAATGGGATTGAAGTTAGCGCAATACCGAAGAAGAGCAAGCCAGGCCTGCGGATCCGTATAGGGGTGGCTTCCGCCACGAGGGGGGCTATAAAGAGAACATATATATATGAATTTATTCGGTTCTAACCAAACCTTGCCCAGGATATACTCTATATTGTTGCGGTCACAGGACGAATTAATTTTTTCGTTTGTTATCCGCGAAAATCTGAATTTGTTGGAGATGAGAATTGCAACCCCACCTCCATGTCGATTACGATCACAAGAGTATAAGTCGTAATTATTAATGTTGGGGCGGTATTGTTCGTCCAATCTTGTTTCACAAAGTGTAACTATGTCGATTCTATATTTGTCAAGCAAGAATGTGAGTTCGGGAATTCTTTTTTTCAGAGATCGACAATTCCATTGTAAGATATTAGTCATGGAATAGATTTAAGATATTTCTTGCAACGGGAATAGAAGGAGGTTTCCCATTTGCGAAAGAATATCTGTATGAACGGATTTGATTGAAGAGAATTTATTTTGACATATATGAATCCAATTGTTTAGGATTTCCGAATGAGATGGGAGTAAATTACGTTTACTGTTTAATTCATTATTGGCGCTGGTAGCAATAGGAAAATTAGAAAAAGTTTTGGATGGACCTGCTGCAAGAGCTGCTTTTGAATTGGATTGAAGAGGATAGTCTTTTTGTGTCGATCTAACCTCTATTTTCTTTTTGATGGGAGGCATCACCTTAAATTGGTTATTCATAGAATTATGAGGATCGCTTTTAGGGGGGCCTCTTTCCCTTACCGTTGGGGTCGAGCTAGAACTAAAGCTCGAGTTTCTATCCCTGACAACCGCATCCGCGTATGACTTAGGAAGGGCATAGGGAATATATTCCCCCAGAGTAGGAAGAGGTACTCTGTATGGAGGAAATGGAGAAGTATGTGATACAGGGACTTGTTGTTGAAAATTGTTACTATCGAGCATAGAATTGGCTTCCGAGTATGATACATTTTGGTATGCCATAATTTTCTTTATTTTTCTTTGTTTCTGGAATATAGGACAAGAGTTAGAGGAGGCTTCATGTTCTGCGGCAGAATCCGGCAATTTATGTCTCGCGCAGTTTATGCAAGACGGCTTATCGGCCGTACATGCTTCATTGATATTATTATTGCAACTATGAGAAGAAGCTAGCTTACCACAACGCTGACATACTGCGTTCTTGTCCGAAGTTCGGCATATTCTAGCCACATGACCGAACCTTTGACATTTTTGGCATCTTCTAACCTTTTCAACAAAAGGAACTAGGTGGAGTCTTTTCCCCATATATATTACCGAAGGAGGCACGGTAGTTGTTCTGAAACGAATTATGTAAGAATCAGAATCTATATATTTAGTAGTATAAGTATTATCTTTATTTTGACTACGGAAGGGTTTTTTCATTCTAGAGGCATCGAAAGGTGGTTGCCATAAAATATTCCAATCAGGAGGAGGACGGATATTCCTGATTAACTCTTCCGGAGAATCATCGTCATCGACTCCCCGAATAATAAACTGTCTAATAACTTTATGGTTAGGTACATACGCTATCCATTTTTCTTCAGGAAAAATACTGTTACATTTTTCGTTAAAAACGTCGCAGAACTTATTGGCTGAATTACCGTCAGAAAATGCGACAGAGAATTTATTTTTTCCTATCGTTTTCAGGTCAAAAGCAGATAAGAAGTTTTCAATATATTTGGTTATACGTTTACCAAACGCGATGATACCGTAAGAGCCTGGACTCGATCTTCGATCAATATTAGAAGAGACGAAGGCAAGGTCGTCGATGTCTGTGTTTACATTTGTGTTATTTTTTTCTTTGGCCTCAGAATCCTGTACCTGAGAGGAAGAAGAAAAAAGAGGCTTGTGAATAGTTTTTTCTATATGAACAATAAATGGAGGATTAATGTTTAAGCCATATTTATTTAATAGCCGAGGGTCCTCCTTCCCATGCATCATCAATGCCGATCTTTTAGGAGGAAGTGGACTTCTCAATAAGGATGACTGGCTTCTTTTCCGATTTCGGTATATAATTTCTCGAACCCTTTCAGCGACGTCATCGCTATTTAATTCCTCCTTAGATGAGGGCGTATTCTGGGTAGCCTTATCCAAAGCATCGTCAATGGCAAAATCCATAGTTGGATCCATAGTTAGAGGTGATAGTTACACGTGATATGTTAATTGCGTGTGTGGGTCTTGTACGCAGCAAATGATTTGAAAAGATAAAATGGCCTACACCGCACTTACGTAGCGGCAAAATGTTGGAGCAGGCAAGAGCAAACCGGAGCAAAGCCGGCAACTCGGCACACAGTGATACTTTTAGACTTTTAGACTGTTGCTTGCACAATGCACACGATATGATGCACAGAATTAAGCAGAAAACTCTCGAAAATATTCAATGATGTTAACACCAAAAACTCAGATTTCAGAAACGATGTTCACTCGCCGAGAGAACAAGCGGAAGTTCTTTACGCGTTATACTTCTTCTTCTTCTCTGATATGGCTGGGAGACTTTCCGAAAGGAATTGTCTATACACCATTAACTAGGTATAGGTATTAGACAGGTTAATATATGATAAACTAATATAGGTATTGGATAGGATAACATATGATAAACCAATATAGGTCATTATATAGGATAATGTGTGAAAACCTCTTCTTTTTGGGTCATATGGAAGGATGGGACCCGAGCGGAATCGAACCTGTAATCTTTCGATTACCAGCCTGCGACTCTACGCCCGGCGCCACGCATCGCCCCTTTACGCGTTATAAAAGAATGACCACGACGTACGTATGTATAAAAGATTGTTGTCCGGAAAAAAAAAAAGAGAAAAAATCGTGCTCTCTAACACTCTTTCGGAAAATATTGTAACCAACTACTACTTACGATATCGTGGCGGTTGTATCGATATGTTACTTACCGAGTTATCTACCGGGAAAATCAGCTACGTAGTTTCGCACACGTCCACGTTTTAGTTGACGTCACATTGTACATGAGCGTTTGACCGGGAGGGAGGGTGGGGGGCATGACCAAGAGAATACACGAAGAAAAAAAAAATATTCGCGGTAATTCGCTATCCGTTTCTCTAAACAGTTGGTAGAATTTGTTATACGTATGTGGCGTGCGGTGTAGTTTTTGTCGACGGCGTCCGTTCTCGGGAAGGAGGATATACGTACGAGAGGAAATACGTATCTGTCGTCTGAGGATAGACGAGGCCGCGATTACGCGATCCGGTGATAAGGAGGATAGCGACGTGAGATCTCCCTCTCGCGCGTCCCGGACTGCTTCCGATTCTGCTCGAGATCGAATCTCCCGAGCTCGGCAACGCGGGTTTTTTTTTTTCTTTTCTTCCTCTCTCCCTCGGAGAGGCGACTCTCGGCGGTCGCGCCCGAAGTCTTTGCACAACCGGTCGCTACACAAACACAGAGATTGCGGAGTCGAGGAGGTTAAGGGGACGGCACGAGCGGGAGGACGCGCCGTCCATCACCATGAAGCTCGTCGACCACGTGGTGAGGAGCTTCAAGGTGGCGAAAATATTCCGCGAAAACTCGGATCGGATAAACAGCATCGATTTCTCGCCGAACGGCGACACCCTGATCTCCTGCTCGGAGGACGATCAGATCGTGATATACGATTGCGAGAAGGGGACGCAGGTACGAACCGTCAACTCCAAGAAGTACGGCGTCGATTTAATACACTTCACTCATGCGAAGAACACCGCGATTCACAGCAGCACCAAGGTCGACGACACGATCCGTTATCTCAGTCTACACGATAACAAGTATATACGATACTTTCCAGGTCATTCGAAAAAGGTAGTATCTTTATGTATCAGTCCTATCGAGGATACTTTTCTCTCCGGTTCCTTAGACAAATCTCTAAGATTATGGGATCTCCGCTCACCGAATTGCCATGGAGTCATGAACGTCTCGGGACGACCGGTCGCAGCTTACGATCCCGAGGGTCTGATCTTCGCGGCTGGAGTCAATTCAGAGAGCATCAAACTGTACGATCTACGCAGTTTCGACAAGGGACCCTTTGTCACCTTTAAGCTCTCTCAGGAGAAAGAATGCGATTGGACAGGATTGAAATTTAGCAGGGACGGCAAAACCATCTTGATCTCTACCAACGGTAGTACAATTCGTTTAATCGATGCTTTTCACGGTACACCCTTACAGACTTTCGCCGGATACCTGAACAACAAGGGAATCGCCATAGAGGCCAGTTTTAGTCCGGATTCCCAATTCGTGTTTAGTGGATCTACGGATGGTAGGGTGCACGTGTGGAACGCAGAGACTGGTTACAAAGTTTGCGTGCTGAACGGTGATCATCCGGCGCCAGTGCAGTGTATCCAATTCAATCCCAAATACATGATGCTAGCATCGGCGTGCACCAACATGGCTTTCTGGTTACCTACTGTCGATGAAAGTGCATAAGACTAATTTATAAGAAATATTGGGCAATGCTGGGAAGTATCGCTCGTCTATAATTTGTGCAAGAGAGAAACGGAGACAGAGGGGTGCGAGAAGAGAGCCAGAGAGAATAACGGCTAATTAGAGGCAGCAGGAATATGTACAACTTGGTCGAGCAAATATATTTACATTGCATTATGTGTACAGAAACAAACAACTGTTGTATGACATACTAGTTTCAGGAACGTATCCGAAAGAGCGAACGACAAGTCGCGGGAGAATAGCTGGATCGTCGCTCGCTCACGCTTCGATAAGATCCATATAATGAAATATCATACACCTTTTTACATCTATTATCGTCGTCATCATCGTCTCTCTCGTTTTCATTATAACAATCTAATGTCAAGTTAGCGATATAGAAAAATTGCCAATTCCATGGTCTTACTAAAAGTTACGGATGTGTCTCATATATGTATATAGCTTCTTCCGGTGTACCTATGTGTAATGTTTAACGAGTCTGGAAAATCTATTGTATATCGGAAGAGGTAATTTTTGTATTTTGCGTATTTTGTATCCATTTCCGGGCAATTTATCTTAAATTAAATTACACGGTATTGCCGACAAATGTTTTTTATAACTCTGGTCTCTCGCGTGCATTGTCTCGGAAATAGGATTAGAATGATTAATTTAATTAAGAATTATAAAAAGATGTGTGTGAATGATTACCAAATAGTCATTCGAAATCTGTGATTAATTACGATTCTTCGATTAATCTGATTCGCATGGCCGTATATAGGATAACGTTGATTTGATGAAGTTGTAAAGGAATATCACTATCGCGACACGTGACATTAATAACTTTGTTTATTTGGACGTAAGTGATCAGTTGTAATCTTATGATTCAATGTCATCAACTTTCAATTTTTCTTTTTATCTCTCCATCATTCACGCGTTTAGTATTACGTATGTAAAAACGTACGTATAAATAATTCTAAATAATATATCGACTACATCGATAACAACTATTATATGCGAAACGAAGATTTAGAATCGGCATATTTAGCTTTAAATGTGCGGTGCATAGAATATCGTCTGTTGAAGTCATGTAAGCGTATGATAGGTATCGAACATCTTTTTCGCTTCTGTATACGGCTATGTCTAATCGTTGTATGTATAGATTGTCAGTAATACGCCTTGTATACATATTACACACACAGCGAAAACAAGTCGAAACGTATTTATCATATATGGTGACGGATTCTAGACATCAATAATCAAAAGTGACAAAGAGGAGAGACAAATAATCACCGATATCGCGCATGGAAAAAAATATCGTTGTCACTTTTAAATACGTTGCGTTCGAGAAAATGCAACGACCATCTCAAGAATAATCGGAGCAATGTTTTTCTCGTATTTTACCCATAAATGGAGACGATAATAATGATCCAGTGATTGTATTTGGTCGTCATCATCATCATCACCATTCATTATCGAAAACATTGTTTCCCGAAAGGGTAATCTAGATATGCGACGAACGATAGAGCGATCGACTTTATTTATTTTGCATGATAATAAATCCGTTATATAATATCGACATAACTCGATCGTAACTACGATCTTAATGAAACAGAGAAAAAGAAAAAAAAAATAAAGTAAAAAGAGAAGAATAACATTGCGAATTTCTACGAATCATCGCGCGATAAAGAAACCGTTACGGTGTACCATCATGGACACGTATATAAACAATCATGAACAAGTTCTCGCATTCGCAAATTATCGTAGATACGGTATCGTTTTTAATCTACATGCATGGAACACCGGCGGGCCGGATAAAAATTTACATTCGATATTCTCGTAGGAGCAAATGCAAATTCTCTTTTTATCTTTATAGATGCTATTGAATATATATATTCCGCCTCCGCAAGCCGAAACAGAATGGGCGAGCGTCGTCATTCAACTTTGTTCTCTCGTCAAAAAATGAAAAAAGAGAAAGAAATTTCTATCGTGCTGTTTGTTAGATGCACGTACGAATGTTACACGATTGTTCGGAACTTTACGTAGCAAATTTATTATGTAGCACCGTATCTATAATACAGATGCTGTTCGATGCCTCCTTTGTTCTCGCGCGGTAATTTTTGTAAATCTTTGGATTTTATACTTTCCAAACTTTTGCCGGTCACTTTTACATACGGCAAAACGCGCATTTCCACTCGACCGCATTTCTGCTCGATCTATATTCAATCGCCCGCTCCTGTCTCCATTCTTTCGTGTATGTATATAATATACAGTAGTATCCCCACACACACCACATATATTATATTTCTTGTAGAGTTTCTACACATCTGCGCGCGTTTAACATATTTTGTGCAAGAGTATGTATGGTTAATGATATTTTATTCGATAGATGCCTGTGTTCTGTGTATATGAGCGAGCGAATTATATGATAGCGTGTTCTTCGTGCGAATGATTATATGTGTTTTTTATATACGTATTTGCGTATATGCCTGTTTTTTGCAATGTATGCAAGTCTATCTGAGCGTATGCAACCTGTATGGGCGAGAGCTTGTCTCCTGCGCTGTAAAATAGTATTTTTTTATAACATGACGACACGGTGGCGCGTAAAAAATCGTATCGATGGGGACGAATTTGCGTGAGATGAAATTTCTCACACTTCCGTGAAAGGGAAAGCTGTCGGAAAGAGATGTGTACAAAGACTTCGACCCTTTAATGCGGTATCCGATTTCCAACGAATTTTCAAACTCTGCATATATATTTTACGCAAATGCCACTAATTTAAATATTCAAAATTATATTTTATATGATTATGAAAAAAAATTCTTTGAAAAAGTCTTTGATGTTTTTAATTGTATATGTAACGTTACCTCTATCCCTTTATATTTAATCTCTTAGAATATACTAATGCGTATCTATAAGCAGATGCTTTAAATTATAAACATTTATTATAATTTTAAAGCAAGGGGATAAAGCGTAACGCGAATATCTATGCTTACGAGAGACACATAATATCACATTGTACATTAAATTCTTTCATTGAAATTATAATTACATACGCCATGTAATTACGATTGTCGATTAATTATTCATAGCCGTTTTTTGTTCAACGAGCATTGGAATTGCTCGTCAGCTTTCGATGAAAATGTCTATTTTGTACCACTTTTTATATATATATATGGACGCTGTGTGACAAAGGGGTCGAAGATCGATATTGAATCATCTCGTATCGCTACGAAAGATCCACGTATTTAGATTAAACACACAATTCGATGCACGTCATACTGCCAACCAACCGAGCGAATGTCCAACTGCGGGCCCGCGCCTTCAATTTCGTTCGATGCCGAATTATTAAGAGCCCTTCGAAATCAAGCGATCGACTGTGCTCTATTATTACTACTATTATTATACTATGTTAAGCGTGTAAATCGTGGGTTTTCGAAGCCCTATCCGCGATCGGCGAATTAACGGCGACAGTGATCGACCAGTATCCGATTAACAACTTGTAGACCTATTGTAGACGCGCGAAAATACGAAGAACTGTGTTCCCTTATTCAGGATAAAAACGGATACGCATAATGATGATAAATTGTATATACCCTGAAAAAAAAAAACGAAATACGATCGACGGTAGACACTCGTGTTTCGTATAAAAGTAGTTTACATCGTGTACGAGGAGTCGTCTATAAAACATCATTTCGTGTATATAGCCAAATGAAGCCAAGCCTCTGTAATTTCTTACATGTCGCAATCGGTGATGTCTTTTCTACCAAATAAATTCGCGATGGGTCTCAAGATGATTCGTGGTTTTTGGCGAATTGAAATACTATGATGCAGGATGATCATCTCACGTGATATGTAAAATCTATCGCTGTATAAGATAGTGTATTCGTGTTCAATTAAAGAGCCTGATTATTTTGAATTCCGGCGCGTTTAACGTGCGCTATAATAACGTGATTATATGCTCCTCTAAAATCGTCGGTTCAGTACGGTCATTTAATATAGGGATTTAGAGTCTGGATTTAATTTAAGACAAATGTATGTCTAATGCAAGTAAGTGAGGGAAAGAGAGAGAGAGAGAGAGAGAGAGAGAGAGAGAGAGAGAGAAAAGCGAGATTTAAAATCCGAGAAAGATTATATGCAAATTTAAAATACGGTTCGAAAAAACATATGTGATGGTTCTCTCGAGTTGAATAACAACTCTTTTTACTGCAACTGCTTGCATTCGAAAAGCATGATGTATCTTGCAAGGAAGAAAAAAAAACATTCAATTTCGTGATTTTTCTAAGTTCCTACGTTAAGTCTTCGTATGAATAGTTTTCGATAATCAAGTAGACAGAACGAAAAGGCCATCTCCTCGCTTGTTGATCTTGGCTCTCGACGAGTTGCGTGATTGGTATCGGGAGGGCTTCGTACTGATCGCCGCAAGTTGCTGCATACACCTTGGAGCATTAGAAACGTATGACGATGCGTTGTAATTGGAGCGATTTGAATAATCACGACCTACGATAATTAACGAAACGATATGTATGTGTGTATTTTCGTCTATTGAAAGCATACGAGAAGTTAAAGAACACATAATTTCTTTTGTTGCATTTTATTTTTATGTTAAGAAAAAACATGGATTTTTCTTCTGCTACTAATTTGTGATTTAAAAATTGCAAAAATTATCAGAATTACACTTGACGACTTGATCCGGTGTGCGTACTGTGTTCATCAGTTATAAATAATTTCATATATTTAATAATGATATGAAAAAAATGGTATCGAAATATCTTCGATATTGTAGTTTACAATTATTTATTTCTTTTATTTGAATTAAAGGTTGCAAAAGAATTCAATTACTTTAAAGAAAAAGAATATAACGGATTAATAAGAGCCAGGCGCGAGATAAATTTATTAGTTAGACATTTTGGTCCACTTTGGACTATCTTCAATAATCAAATAAACAAAATGACATATAATCAAAAAAAAATGAAAAAACAACGTGTGAAGTGGATGCAAAATATAAAAGTCATTCTATTTATTTAGTTACTGAAGAGGGTCCGTGTAATTAATAAACTCACTTAATATCCATTAGAAAGTGTTATTATTTTCTCGCGCTTAGTTTTTATTAATCTTTTATACTCTTTTAATTTTTTTAATATTCAGAGAGCCTTATTGATTTCTATTGTTCACTTATTATAATTAATATGTTTTTAATTTTGACAAATTCGATGCAGATATTTCATTAACGATATTTTGTTGATTAATATATATAATCGTTCCAATTTATACTCTTGGGCTGTTTCAAGATAAATAACTATATAAATAAACAGCGATGTAAATTTTCGTCCGCCGACAATTGATAGTCACACTACATATCAGCATATTTGTTAAGACATTTGTTAGATTTCATTTGACAGAAGAGAGATTCTCTCAAGAAGTGTACAAAAAAAAAGAGGATACCTTTTATAGATCCTTCTTGGAAATAAATGTCATTTCAATCATTTAATGCACAGGCTAAACTATATTTTTTATTTTTCTGTAAAACCATTCGACTCTCGAACGCACGAGACTTTATTCGAAAAATAAAAACACTTTTTTTGTACATCTATTTCTCGTCTTTTTATTCATTTGACTCGCTATTATATGCTTTTAATATTCACTCATATACAGTTTGCTTATATATATATATATATATATATAGTTTAATCATTTACACCGGTAAAAAAATAAATAACGACGAAAAAGTCAGTTAATTTTATAATTATGTATATACATACATATATATTTCTCTTATATGTGCACAACTTTAGAGATATTGCAAAAAGTTACATTTTTTTATATAATTATATTGTATATACATGCGAATGCAATCAATCAGTACAATTTCATTTTGTTATACTTACCATGGAAAAAGAATTTATGATCTTTCATTTGTCTAGTGTTTGTATGTGATACAGCTTCTTCACTTCATCTGATATGGCATCTGGTGCCCCAGACATTAGATCTCGCCCTTCTATCGTTTTTGGAAAAGCTATAACATTCCGTATGCTTTTCACATTGCAGAGTAAACATACGAGGCGATCTAACCCTTAAAAAAATATAAAATGATTGTATTTCATCTTAATTTTCAAATGCAAATATAAAATAGGCAAATAGAAGTACCTATAGCTATTCCACCATGAGGTGGAGCTCCATATGTCAAAGCTTCGAGCATGTGTGATAATTTTGATTCATCTATGTTTAACATTTTCAATATCTGCCTCTGTAAATTTGCATCATGGATTCGAATAGAACCTCCTGCAATTTCTGATCCATTCATAACCAGATCATAATGCAAACCTCTTACCTACATCAAAGAATGACATGTAAGAAATTGACACAAATAATTCATGCCATATTTATACATTTTAATCTTTCACCTTTAAAGGGTTGGTCGTAAGATATTCTATGTCATCTGAATGAGGTTGCGTAAATGGATGATGCGTCGATTGCAACTTTTCCTCAAATGTGAATAATGGAAAGTCTGTGATCCATACAAATTCGGTTTCAGACGAACGTATTTGTTCACCTTTTGCTTCCAATATATTTGTGAATTCTACACGTAGCTTTCCTAAGAGTTTCAACTAAAAAATATATATAATAATTAATATAGTTATTATAGAAAAATAATTATTTATTATCATTAAGAAAAAAAATTCGAACATTTTTATACTCACTGCATTAATTTCATATCCAATTGCTAATAATATTGCATCTCCTTCCTGTAATTTGCAATACTGTGATATATCTTCTGTTACATTTTTTGAAAATAATTCATCTAATTGAACTCTCCACAAATTATTTTCAATTTTCAATTGAATTAGCTTTGTTGTATTGAAGTAGTCATCACGGATCTTGGAAAATTCATTTCTGATAGATTTTGTCAAGTACTTCTGCAATATAGAAGTTGCATTAAGATAGGATATAAGTATATATTTAAAGATAGTTAAAAAAAATAGTTTAAAAAACATAGTTTAAAAAAAAACTTACTAATTTATTTGGAAAGATTAACGCATACACTTTTTGTTTATCATCTTCGAGTTTCATGGTTCTTTTTAATACTGATAAATCAGAAATATGTGTAAGATTTTGTATCTGAAAAATTCGGAAAGTTATTACATGTGTTTGTGTATCAAGAAATAAAAGATACATAGTTCTATATACTAAAATTCTCTTACTCGATATGGTATCCTTAAGTCTGGTTGATCAGTACCATACAATTTCATTACATCTTTATACATCATAAGCTTGAAAGGTACTTTTATAGGGCTTAATTCTTCTGGCCATGAACATACCAATAAATTTTCAATCAAGTTCATTATTCCATCCCGATCAACAAACGACATTTCAATATCTAGCTATAACATAACTGATAATAAAATATAACATTATTTTTATATTTACACAGTATAATTACCTGAGTAAATTCTGGTTGTCTATCATGCCTGGCACTTTCATCTCTATAACATCGAGCGACTTGGAAGTATCTATCAAAGCCACCCACCATAAGAAGTTGCTTGAATTGTTGAGGACTCTGTACCAGTGAATAAAAGTTACCTGGTAGTCTAGTAGGCACTATAAATTCTTGTGCACCCTGAATAATAAATCCATTTCATATATTTGTGATAGATACTTTAAAAATTAAGCATGTTTTATATATATATTTTTATATGAAACGTACTCCTGGTGTATTTTTAAAAAGCGTCGGTGTCTCAATATCCACAAAATTACATTCATTGATTAAAAATTCCCTCATCTTCATTATCAAAGAGGAACGCATTCTTATATTTCTTTGCAATTCAGGATATCTCAATGAAAGATATCTGTATTTCATTTGTTGACTCTCCTTTGCTTTATTATATTCTCTAATAAATATTGGAAGATTGCGTGATGCTATATTTAGAATCTTCAAGGATTCTATATATACTTCTATATCGCCAGTTTTCATTCTCTTATTCCGCTGATCTTTTGGTCTTGATATAACTTTACCTACTATACTTAAAACACTCTCGTAAGATAAATTCTTTACAGTTTCAATCAAATCCTTTCTCTAAAATCAGTATTTAATTAAAATTAGTCTTTTCACTATTTTATATGAGAAATTTGTCAAATATTTCAATATATAACAATTATTTGCTTACATCTTCCGGTATAAGTAACTGTGTTGATCCATAGGAATCTCGCAATGTTATAAATTTTCCCATTCTTTGAAATTCCATCCAACCGCTCAATTTTACTTCCTCTCCAACATTTTGAAGTGTCAGTTCACCACATGTGTGCGTTCTCAAAACATATCTATTAACTGGCGAAACTCCTTCTTTGATCGTAGGTGCTGATTTGTCAATAACTAAATTATGTATGCAGCCTACTAAACACGGTGTTCGTTTTTTTAAGAGTAACTAAAAATAAGATTTGTATTTCGAATGTAAATATATAGATTGTAGTTTTTAGGTTACAATAAAAATTAATCTATATCGAAATTACGCTTTGTAAAATGTTTAAAAAAACTTACATTTACTTTACGGATGTTACTCATTATCGGCCGCACATGGCATTTTGCCATGGCATTGGTACAATCACCAAGTACAATTTTAATTTTGCTAACGAACATTTTGTTACGTACTGGACTCTAAAAAATGTTGAATCTTTTATTTCATTTTTTTGTATATAATATATGAAATTATTATCTCTTCATTTTCTTCTCAGTAATGTTTTCAGTAAGCATTTCTCTTTTATAATTGTTGTATTTTATATATGTATGTACAAAGATGATCTTTTAAACACGTGTATTGCATGGACTGATAATACAAGTAACGAAAATAAGTTTGGCAAATTCTTCGTATTATATATTTTTTTCTTGCAAAAAAGAATCAGAAAAATTATTATAAATTAATCATCTTCACTTTAATGTGATGATTCATATATAAATTATATTAAGAATAATTTGTTTATTCAAAAGTTACATCATCTTAAATTGTTTGAATATCATACATTATTTGGAGTACATGTGTAGCATTAGATGTATTCCCCCTGACTCTATTTGATGCCACGAATGTTTCGAATCGTTTGATTGACCAATCAGGATGAAGGATAGCAAAGATTTCTTTGTTCTGGTTGGTCCATCAACTGATTTATGAAACTTTTGTAGTTCGAAACGCATTTTTGGAATGTGTTCGAAAATTTATTAATCGGAATAACTTTTGGTTGACCAATCAGGCAAAAGAATTCTTTACTCCTTTTGTCTTGATTGGTCCATTAAACGATACTTTTAAAAATAGATTTTTGAACACTTGTAAAATGATCGTTTACATGTGAAAATGAAATCGACGTAACGTGAAAAAAATATATTTTGATCAAATTGATTACATTTTAAAGAGCTTCTCTATCTCTTTACAATAAAACAAAAGGTTAGTTAAATTTTTCAAATGCAATCAAGATATTACTTGCCATTATAAAGAGATACAGACTAGCTAACCTATTTTTTTAATCTATGCTGGTGTCAAGTGTCAAGTCAAATATGCAGAGATACATGTGCTAAATAACTCTTTAAATTTTGAAAGCACTCTTCAACTTAAAGAAACCTAATATTATCTTTTTCTATATCTGGAAAGAAAAGCATTTATCTAATAATAAAATCTTACAATTCGTATATCGTTCGATTACTTCGAGAAAGAAGAATGAAGATTTCAATATTTAATAAAGACGACTTGGTATTGCTAGTAGGAGAAGGCAATTTCTCATTTTCTGTAGCATTATTGCGGCATAATTTAAACATCAAGTTTATCGCTACTTGCTATGAATCTAACGTGAGTCAAGAGATTGCAAAAGAAAATATAAAGTATCTTCAGAACAATGGTTAGTAAATCGTATGAATTCGACTCATATACTCACAATATCGTAATCAAATTTTTCAATTGAAAGAGAAACTTATTTATGCTTTTTTTTCTAGGTATTTGTGTATTGTTTGATGTAGATGCTACAAAATTGGAAAAATGCCTTGCATTAAAATCTAAATTATTTGACAAAATTATTTTTAACTTTCCTCATGTAGGTGGTAAAATGAGAATAGAAAAAAATAGGGACTTACTGAAAAGCTTTTTTGTATCATCCCAAAAAATGATAAAAGAAAATGGTCAAGTATTAGTGACATTGTGTAATGGCCAAGGTGGAACACCTATGGACAATCCCAAGAGGCGTTGGGATGATTCATGGAAAATTGTAGAAATGGCTGCGCATGGAAATTTTATATTAACGAAAGTAGAACCCTTTTTGTGGCAATCTTTTCCAGACTTTGTTGTAACAGGCTATCGCAGTTTAGAGAAACAATTTCATACAGCAGGCTCGTTGATACATTTTTTTATAAAGAGCAAGCCACCCACAGTGTATAATATTATACCTAGCAATAAAATAGACATTTCTAAATACATTATAAATAATATTACATGGAAAGAAGTAACAAACAATATCGAAAATGAATCGGATTACGAAGTCAAGTGTATTTATCCATGTATTTTTGTATTTGATCTAACTTTATCTACTGACACAGATTTTAATACACTTGAATTTTATCAAGCATTATATAATTATGCAGGAGCTGTCATTGACAATATTGAGTTTGTCAATTATTATTTGTCTCCTATTGACAAAAAGATAAAAAGAACTTATAGAATAACGTATAAATCATATTATATACCTTTATATAGAAAAAGAGTTATTGAATTGCATCAAGATATAATCACGAGTTTTATAGAAGACAACTTTCAAGTTGCTATCTCAAGATAATCTAGTACAAAACTAGCTAAAGATACAAATCATTAAAAAATAAGGCTGTATTTCATTAAAATGGTACACATGGATATATATTAATTTATCTTATTATATTTAAGATACGAAGAATTATATATTTAAGATATAGAATTCTCTCATATCTTTCATAGTCATTTTCAGATGTAATTAAGTAAAAATTGGCAAATATAAGAGTCAAGGCACGGATATTGGTATTGGTGTGAACTTATTATATATTATGTTATATATTAGTAATAAATGTGTATTAAAAATGTACAGTATGTTTTGAACCGTTTTTTAATCAATCTTCAGCATGGACGAATATATAAAGATTACATTGAAATTTTAAAACTTGACATATACAATATTTGTTGTTGCAGTCAAATTTTAAATTAAAATTAATAATAAAAGAAAAAGACTCACTAAAATCCGCAAAAAGTTTGTTACAATTAAAGTTTATACAAATCGATGATTTACATTTACAATATAAGTTCGCACCAGCACCTACGCCTTAGCCCTTATTTGTCATAGTTTTCTCACTTGATTGTTGACACTCTGAATGTATTGCTATTATTATTTTCAGATGCATTGCCTTCGTCGTTTGAGAAATATCATCGCGTGTGATACAATTCAAGGACAAGGTTACAAAATTATATTGAACAGAAACAAATGCAAAATGTCAAATAGAAACTTATTTAGGACATTGTCTGTCACTGCATGTATACATGAGGAGAAATCTATAGCCAAACCTTTACGTAGTATAAAACCAAAATCAAAACACGATACTCTACAGTATTTTGTTGATATAAAACAAGTAGGAACATTGTCTTGCATCATATTTAAAAATATTTAGACATCAAATTATAAATTTATGATATGTGATTGTTAGACAAGAACAATTGGAGGAAAAGGTGGAGATGGTGAAATATCGTTTTTACGATTGTGGGTCAATGATCGAGCTGGTCCTGATGGAGGTGATGGTGGGCATGGTGGTCATGTAATATTTGAAGTAAGATTATCATAATAAATGACTAATAAAATACAATACACACACACACACACACCACATCTGACTTTATAGCAAAGATTGTACAATATTCACTTTTATTGTATAGGCAAAAACAAATGTGAAAGATCTTCGACATATACAATCTGTGCTTAGAGCTGAAGATGGTGAAAAGGGATATACTAAAGATTGTTTCGGCAAAAATGCGCAACACAATGTGGTAGAAGTACCTGTTGGGACGATCGTGCGTGATCTAAATGGCAGAATATTAGCCGACTTGGACCAAAATGGGATGATGTTTATCGCCGCGAGAGGTGGTGCCGGTGGCCATGGAAATGCCTTTTTTAAGTCAGATATTCAACAGTCACCAGAAATATCCGAATATGGTGCGATCGGAGAAGACTTGCAATATGTGTTAGAAATAAGAAGTATGGCCCATGTTGGATTAGTAAGTGTTATATGTATATATACTCTCTTCATAATTACAATTATTGCTATGATTTTTCGTTATTTCTTCATTCAAAAAAATTAATTTTCAAGAATATAATTCAAACACCTATATATCATAAAATATAAACATATAAAATATATAAAAATGCGCGCGCGTTACATTTTTGTTTCATATTTTTTTTATGAATCTATATATAGATTGGTCTACCAAATGCTGGTAAAAGTACACTTTTAAGAGCTATAACCAGAGCTAGGCCAAAGATAGCAGCATATCCTTTCACTACTCTGAAACCTTATATGGGCATGATACAATATGATGATTATAAACAAGTTGCAGGTAATTTGTTTTAATTTAATATAACGCAATAAAATTCATTCTTCTCTTCTTTCTCATTCTATTTTATCATTGTTTGTTTCAGTGGCCGATATGCCCGGTCTCATAGAAGACTCGCACAAGAATAAAGGACTTGGTATAACTTTTCTCAAACACGCGGAGCGTTGCGCCGCTTTAATATTTATCTTAGACGTTACATTAGACGAACCATGGAGAGCTCTAGAAATTCTAAAGTATGAAATTAATCAGTTTAATCAAAGATTAAACGACAGGCCTCATATCATTGTAGCGAACAAAATGGATTTGCCTAATGCTGAGGTGAGAGCAATCAAAATCTAAAATTCTCTCTTTTTTTCTATTTACTAATTATTGCCCAATTAATTTAAATGTCAATGGTAAAAAGAGAAAGAGTATGGTAGTTACGATAAAAATTTCGAGTGATTTTTACAATAATATAGTTGCAATTTATATTTCAGATTAATTTACAATTACTCAAGAAATATATAAATTTACCAATAATTCCTATCTCTGCCAAGCTGGGTACAAACATCTCTACTTTATTAAAAGAGATTAGGATACTGTATGATAATCTGGAAACCAATATATCGGAAGAAAATGACAACCCTCTTGCATAATGTAACACAACGCATTTCAGTAGAAAATGCAAATAAATGTTTTTATTACAATAGCTAACAGCTATTAATTAACATTACATTTTGTGCAAAATGTAAAATTCTTTACTACACATTTTACTTGTGGCTGATTCAAAATTGTACAAAACCATCTATTTAAATTTGTATATTGCTTTCTATAATGCGGATCCAATACATATTCGTACAAAGGCAATAGTGCGATAAAAACAAATATATCCGCAAGAGTGATTCTTTCTCCTATCAAATATGTTCTTGTATGTAATGTGTTGTCCAATGTTCTTAAAGCAGAAAGAACATCTTCTTTAGAAACCTTTGCGTTTGTTTTTATATCTTTTGATACAGAAGTGTCGAGGGACAGAAGCACCCAGCCATTGACTGCCGGTAAAATGTGGTTTTGCGCATAATTCATCCATTGCAAAACCTGGCTGGATGCAAATAAATCATCTTCACGCCGTAATTGCGAATTTGATAAAAAGAACGCGATAGCATTAATATCGAATAATGTGGCATCTACTGCTTTTAATATTATATTGCTAGAATGTAATTTATCATTTTCGATTTGCTTAATAGTCAAACATTTGTCGCTATATCGTGCGATTATTTGTGCCAAATAGCATTTAGCGCTCCCAATATTTGCATAAAGTATCAATTTTGATGACGAGTTCATTGATTGATAATCATTTTCTAAAGTCTTACAAGTATCGTTAGCAATACTATTTTCTGGAAGCAGATACACAATTTTTTATTTTACAGTATAAATTATATACTAACAATGCAAAATATTTCTATACTTACCTATAACCCCAAGTTTTTGCTTGGCAAACTCATTAGCTTTGCTTATTATTTCGTTCAAACACGCTATATTAGTCCCGGAAGCTTGTGCAGATTCAGGTTTCCCGCCTCCTTTGCCTTGCATCGCAGGCGCAATCACTTGGATCCATTCGTTTGCTTTCAGTCCTTTGAAAATCGCGGACTACGAATAATCTTATTTAATATTACATTGTGCAAATGTTTTTATTTTTTATTTCTCGATGCTTCTCAGAATAAATCTTTTTACCTTTGGCACAGAACTGAGAGCAAATATCTTTTTGACATCATGATCGACGCTTATAAGCAAAGCACTAGTTTCCGGCGATAAAACTCTAATCTTCTTCAACGCTGAATCCAGAGCTTTCGTATTACTGTATGCTTCCAGAACCTCGATTAAGATTTGGCATCCAACTCTGGACTGTATTATAGATTGAGCAGTTTCTACAACTGTGTTAGCGATAGCTGCCTTTGCTGCTCGTTCCTTATCATCAAGAGATTTCTTTAATTCTTTCAGCATGGTACGCATGTTATCCTGCATACAAAGACAAATTATTTGTGGAACGAGTTAAAACATTTATTATTAATTGAAACGAAAATTGTATTAAATGTAATTACCTTTCTCCATCCAGGAATAACGGCATGCGTTATTTCATCCATCAGTTTCACTATCTTCTTCACATATTCCTTAGAGTTTATTCCAGATTTATCAATTTCAGTCATTGTTTGAAGATGGGATAATTGATTTTGCAATAATGTTGCCGTTCTGAAAGCTTTGGCAGCTTCAGGTCCAGTGAGCGCTACTATACGTCTGATGCCTTTAGCAATTGCTTCTTCGCTGGTTATTATAAAATCACCTATATGGCCAGTGTAATGTAAATGTCTATAGAAAAAAATCGTCAACTTGAAGAAGCGAACATCAAACGTGTGTCTGCAACTTTATATGGACGGTACTTACGTTCCACCGCAAAATTCCACGCTAGTTTCAAGAGCGGCTGTACTCAAAGGATTCTTTTCTAGATCGTCAACCGGTATGCCCATGCTAATAACGCGTACCGGATCAGGATATGTCTCTTCGAACATTGCACGCAAACCCTGAATGGTTTTCGCTAAAGCTAAATTACTCTCCTTAGCATAAATTTTCTTGTTCTTTTTGACCATATCAGCGGTAATGTTTTCCGTGTTTTTCACTTGTTCTGTTGTCATTGGTCCTATTGTGAAGATTCAATAGTATATAATAAGAATAAATTTGCGTGATATAGTACGATTTATATTTTTCGATAATGTACCTTTGTTTGTAAAGTCGAAACGGAGTCTATCAGGTGCAACTAACGATCCTTTTTGATCAGCTCCTGTTCCCAGAACCTTCCTAAGCGCATAATTCAGAGCGTGCGTGGCGCTATGATTAGCCATTATCAGCCGTCTACGTGCCATATCCACATTTGTATGAACTTTATCTCCTTTTCTTAACGTACCCTCTCCTACGGTACCGATATGTAGCACATAACCGGCTCTAACTTGAACGTTTTTCACGCGAATCTCTGTAGCCTTGTACAAAACAATATAGCAGTAATCTCATTTTTTTTTACATGCAGTTAGAAGCGAATTCATTTTTGCATACCTCATCGTCGACTTTCACTAAAAATCCCTCGTCGTATATCTGACCTCCTTGTTCCGCGTAAAAATTCGTTTTATCTAATAAAATTCCAACTTCTTCGCCAGACGTTACTTGATCGACGAAAGTTTTGGCGCGTCTCAGTGCGATCACAGTACCGGTACATGGCGCAAACTCATACTCCTCGTATTTAATGGAACTAATCACCTTATAATTATATTTAGGAGAATCATCTGTAGGTTTAACACCACGTTCTTGCAATTCAGTAATGGCATGGACATCCAAATTTATTTGGTCGTCTACTCCACCAGCTTTATTTTGAGAAATTAACTATATAATTGAGAAAATATTTATGATGAATATATAAAAAAGTTTAATTCACATTAAATCAATAGATTAATCATTACAGAGCGAAATATATATAATACCTGCGCTTGTTTTTTAGATTCTTCATAACCTGCCATGTCGATTTTCAACCCTTTTTCCTCAATCATTAATCGAGTGAGATCTATCGGAAAACCATAAGTATCATACAAGCGCCATGCGACATCACCTGGTACAGTATCGCTTGCCTCTAATTTCGTTATCGTTCTATTTAGCAAATTACGACCGCGCGATAATGTTTTCAAAAATTGGGCCTCTTCCTCATTCACGACATCAATTATACTTTCTGGATCTTTTGTTACTTCTGGAAAAACTTCCCCTGTAACAACAAAAGATTGACTTTAGAAATAATGCAAGTAATAAATATAGAGACTTTCCTTATTGTGATAAAAAATATTTACCGAGAAGATCTACAACTACATTTACAAGAGATCCAAAGAATCCAGGCTTAGCGTTTAATTTTTCTGTCCCATAACGTACAGCACGTCGTAAGATTCTTCTCAAGACATATCTATCAAACAGAAATTTTGTATTAAAAAGTATAAAAGTAAAAAAAGAGACAAAAAGTTTTAAATAACCTCGCTTACCCTCTACCAGTATTATCAGGCATTCCTCCATCCGCTAGAGCGATTGTAATAGTTCGAGCATGATCTGCCAAAACTCTGTATGCCATATCAATCCCATTAACATCATCAGTCCCTATTTTACCTTGATAGGGTGGGGCACCTGTAGCCTTTTCAATTGCAGCAAACAGAGGTATGAATAAATCAGTATCGTAATTAGCACGTTTATTCTGAATTACTGATACTAATCGTTCTAAGCCCAAACCACAGTCTATATGCTTTTTTGGTAATGATTTAAGACTGCCATCTGATTCCCTGAAATATTGATATAATTAACATAATTAAATTGTTTATTAAATTTGAAATAATTAAATAATTAAAAGTTTATATGATATATAAATGAGTTTATAAATATATTATAGAAATTATAGAGATAAATTAAATACCTATTATATTGTATAAACACCAGATTCCAGATTTCTAACACGTCGGGATCATCCATGTTTACAAGATGAGCCGCTTCTCTACCACCGATACGATCGTAGTGTAGTTCACTGCATGGTCCACAGGGTCCAGTTTCACCCATTTCCCAAAAATTATCTTTCATATTGCCTGGTAGAACGTGCAAGGCAGGTATTCTGCAGATTTTCATTACAAATTTCTTTGTTAAAATAAAAACATTAAAAGTTAAAAATTTAAAAAGAAAAAAAGAAGACTATAATATAAAATTTAAAAAAGATTACAGAATGTGAAATAAAGTATAAAATTATTTAAACAGATACTTAAAATAATTATATTCTAAAATGTGACTATAAGAGAGTACCCAAGAGAAAGCCACAAGTTTTTACACTCATTGTCTGGTGCCAATCCATTCTTCTCATCACCACCGAAATATGTCACATACAATCTATCAGCTGGTAGTTTCAATACATCTGTTAAAAATTCCCAGGCCCAAGCACATATTTCTTTCTAAAAAAATAATCCAATATATTCTCTTAATAGATATAAAATTATTATATATTAAAATTTAAGAGATAATTATAAATTTTTTACAATAATTCTAATTGACTGATTACCTTGAAGTAATCTCCAAAGGACCAGTTTCCCATCATTTCAAAGAAAGTATGATGATAAACATCTTTACCAACATCATCTAGATCATTGTGTTTGCCGCCAGCTCTAATGCACTTTTGACTATTCACTACGCGTACCCATTTTGCCATATCACTATTAGGATCAACTGTTCCTAAGAATATTGGTTTAAACTGAAATACATTTTTATAATAAGAGAGATACAGATTTATCATATAAAATATTAACAAGGTAATCGTGGCAAGAATTACAAAAAATACAATTATATTAATACCTGATTCATTCCAGCATTTGTAAAAAGCAAAGTTGGGTCATCATGAGGTATTGTTGAACTTGAGTGCACATATTCATGACCCTTACTCTTGAAGAAGTCGATATAAGCTTGCCGTATCTGCTTTGCATTCATATTGATTGACATTTTAATATCTTAGATTTTTCTTTAACTCTATTCTATAAAAAAATGACAATATATTATTGAGATATTAAGACGTACATACATATTGCAATAGTTTACCATATGGTCTCAGGTTGTATTAGGAGAAATAATAAATTCATTTATCGAGCAATGAACAAAAAATATTTTTTTTTGTGAATTGTACAATTGTATTTTACAATACTTATAATAATATAAATTAATCAAATTTATATATGTAAAGAAAAAGAAATTTATGACAATTTGGTGTAAAACTTACTTCCAGGTGACACATGAAAGTCTGAGCAAATACAACTGGTCGTATTTCGTATCGATAATGAAATCATGTGAAAAGAGAAAGGGGAAAAAAAAATTCAGAGCACATGCAAAGCATACCGCTTTCGCGAGCTGTCGTGAGCTGTCGTGAGCTGTCGTGAACCGGTAAGCGGAAAAAAAATCACTGTCCAAGTCCGCATAAACTAAGGCTAAGGATGCCATTACACATGTCATACGACGAGCTTGTCGATTGGTTATCAGATAGAGAATTTTTAAAATTTCGAGAATTTCTTGCAACGACAGCCAATCAATCGTCCGACAAGACTTGTCGAACGACAAATGTAATAATGCCTTTAAGCTGCATGATTTCCATCTGCCTCCATCATTCGTCATTCGTCAGTGTGATCGATATGTGTATAGATGTGGATGAACAATAAATAAAGTTACGCAAAATGCCGTTTATGATAGGCAAAGAGCCCGTGCGGCGAACATTGAAATACCTGATGTCCGGTCAGTTGGTATTAAAGAATAAGATACAGATATTATCTATTAATTATAACACACACAGTGATCATCATAAGGGCGCAAGGTGAAGTCTCAGGTTATGCGTAATATGATACTGCATCATCTACCCTTCGTGATTTTTAATGAAAATCTAATTCTAATCTTTCCGTTTTTACAGAGATTTTATATTTTGGCATTTATCACAACTGCAATACAAAAATCCGACCGTACAGATAGTTACTTTTAAAAACATGACACCGTCGCCATTCATAAAATGCTACTATGGTAATATGATTTGTGATTTTGTTACTTTGCGAAACAGATTTATATTTAATACAAAAATTAGGAAAATAGTTATATAGATTCAAAGGTATATATTCTACAATGTAAAAAATATAAATTTGCAGAAGATGGAAAAGCAATGTTAATAGATATTGATAGTAAATCAAAGGACGAGATACTTCAACATCTTATAAGAGTAGTAGGAAAATCAAAATCTACATTAATACAGGAATCTATAAGTAAGGGAAAAAAGGATAATCCAGCGAATTTCGGAGTAGGTTGCGAAAAAAGCTGTATATGTCACATCCCAGGACAATTGCCATGTCCTGGTATAGTACCTTTACCGGATCATATGCGTGGAAAGATTATAATAGAAAGATTACAGAATAAAGAATAGACAAGCTGTCTGATATTAAAGATTCTTGTTATAATTGTATTATAATTGCACATATGTATTATATACATAGAGTTTATATGTATACATGGTCATTATTTATTCAAAAACATATGGATAGCGAAAATAATTTGCCCATCTCATATACTTTGTTACAAAGCATCTTACATGTGTGTTTATTATAAAAAAGATTTTCATATATTATGAAAATACATCAATGCTAAGCATTATATTATATCGAAGACTTGAAATATTTGTAGCTGTAATGTTTCTTATATCTGCTTGTTTATAGGAATCAATATTTGTCTACCCTAGAAATTTAGGAATCATTACATTGTTTATAAATATATTGAGCATTGCACAACAGACAAAATGTATATAAAATTTTTTAATATAGCAAGGAATATAGAATTTTTAAAACAATATTACAAATGCCTAGATTATTATAAATAATATAAATATCATGAAAAAAAAAATGTAATAATGGTTTTATTAGTTGATAAATGAAAGAATATAAAATATTCGAAATGACTATACATGAATTATCTTCTTGGTTTATGACGATTGTATGGTTTGTTGTGATGGTAATAGCTCCCACGACTATGATAACGTGTAGAAGTGGACGGTTTTTGATTCTCTGCTTTCTGATAAAGCTGTATAATTGGCGATCCTTCCAACGGTTTATTCAACTCAAATTCTTCCTCCGATTCTTTCATCAATTTAAGTTTTGCTTCAATCGCTTGAATTGCTGTTTCAAGACTGCACATAAATTGTGTTTTAAATAATGAGAACTGTTATTGATCATTATTTTTAAAAATGTACAAAACTTTATTACCTTATTTTTTTATCTTCTTTCTTTGCACCAGCTAAGGCAGGAATATCTATTTTTGGCTTTGGTTTCTCCATGTCCAACTAAATAAAAATTGATTACTTTCATGTTATTTTATGCATGATTTTGAAATATTCAAAATTATAAAAACTTAATATGTTTTATGAAATAAATGATATAATATATTGTTATAAATAATTGAGACTTATATAGAAAATCTATATTTGAACAATTATGCACATATATCATGTAAATATATTGTACCTCGGTAACACTATGTGCCCATCTGACAATAATATTCTTAGCTCCAACTTTTAGGTTATGTAAAGCATTCTTTGCTGTTTTGGCATCTTGGATTGTTTCGTAAGTAACAAATGCGTATCCTCTTGGCTGACCAGCTTGAGGTCCCGACCGATGAAACAGCAGATCGAACTTTTCGATTGTGCCATATTTTTGGACAAGTTTCAGGAGTTGGTACCGATTGACAAAAAGAGAGTTAGTTTTTCTTTTCAAATTTGTGTATTTTAATATAAAATAGAAAATAAATTTGTCCTTTATTTATTAAAATTAATGCAATTCTTTAAAGTATTTTTTTTTCTTTAAATATATCAAGTTCATTAAAAATATATTACCAAAATTTTATAAAAAAGAAATGTATATATTATAAATGTATATAAATACTTACTCATTAATTCTTAAATCTAAATTGCCTACCCATAAGCGTCTATCCTCGACTTGGTTTGATTTTATAGGTTCTAATGGCAAAGGAATTTTAGTATCTGGCTATAAATGACAAATAAAAATAAAATATTATTATATAGTTAAGATATCTGTAAAAATATTATTTTATAATGAAAACAAAAAAAAGAGACATTTAAAATGATCTTCAGATATTGTGGAATAGTTTAAAAATGATTACTTGATTTTAACCTTAAATATCTACAAACTATTTGCTTTAATATGACAATGTAAATTTATTTATTAATTATTTATAAATGATTGTGAACAAATAATCTTTTCTTATCGATACAACAAAGTCTTACCTCCATTCTAACGAGCCGAGAGAGATGGACAAGATGGTGTTGTCGAAAGTCGAATTGATTAAATTAACACCGAGAAACCTTAATCCTCATCAGTATTGATCGGCAATTCTAAGCAAACGAGAAAACTCGGTTCCTTCCCTCAGGTATTTCGAATTATTCGTGAAACCTTACGGGAGTAATATAACAGTTCATTGCTAAAGCATTCGTAACATTTGAGAGAAAATTCGTGAAAAAATTGGAGAAAATTGTGTTCGCACTATCACATCCGAGAGTTATTTCCGAAGGGTCGTAAAAATAAAAATGTATGATAAACCAAATATTCCGTATGATTTCGCATTTTGCAAAACTTGCTGCGCACAACTCTTGTATAATTAATCTTTCGTATCGATGTGTGTTTATTTTTTTTCAATCACTAAATAAGATTATTGAAACCATCGTATGCAGTTTTGCGTATAAGGTGCGTTCTACAATAAGTCGTATGTCGTTAGTTGTAAGCAAATTGACCAATCACAGTCGAATATTTTAGGAATAATCGATTGTCACTAGTCAATTTACTAACGACCACATTTGTCGTACGACAAACTTTTCAAGCGCATTGATTAGCTAATTTCTAGAGACTCGAGAAAGTTTCTATTTTGCAGCCAATCAATACGCTTAAAAAGTTTGTCGTACGACAAATGTAATGCCTTCGTTTCTTTGTTCGACCTTTTCGGATTGAACGATATTCTAGATATTCGAGCATCGTGATTACTAATGACTAGAATCGACAATTTTAGGTGCGTTCCACGTAACGCTCACGATATCATTTTATCCTTGTTGTTCATCGAAAGTTAAACAAAGACAAATAATGCTCGCGAGTGTGCGGTCGTTAAATGGAACGCGTCCTTTGTAATGAACAGATATCTGTGATCCACAATATAAGGTTAACTCTTCTCTAAAAGTTGTTTGGACCTTCCTAAGAGAAATTGGCAGAATAATATAGTAAAGGCTTGTTTTTAAAATGAAATAGCAATCGGAAAGAGAAATCATACGATAACACATAAGTTTATCGGTACCTAAGTAAAGGAAAAAAGAAGTGGAAGTGTCAAAAAAGCAGAAAAATAATTACTCGGTTGACGGTATGTACCCTCTTACATAAAAGGAAAAATATAAAATTAACTCATAGAAGCATATGAAAAATTGCGAGTTTAATTGACAGACACATAATCATTTCAGATACAATTGTATAGCTGCTATATATAATCGACGTAACCGTGTGTGAAGCAGCGAAGAATTCGAATGGAGAGCGCATAGTATTCTCTCAATTATTAACTAATGATAGATTGCGGCGCAGATATACTTTGCAATATTATGCACTATTATGTACACAATACAAATCGTAATTGTGAAGTTGTAATGAGAACTTCATGCTGTGTTACAAAGGAAAAATAGAAGAGAATGCTTAATTGTAATTGAACTTTGCAATTCTCTCTTCTCCTTCACATTTCTCACATCTTAATTGAAGCAAAGGTATATTTTCTGTATTATATTGCAATAACTCAAAGCCTCTTTGACCAAGCTCCAATTTATTAATCTATCAAATGATACCTACATGTTATTAATATTGAAAAAAATATAGATGAAATTATTATATATAATTTTAAAAATCTATTTTATTCTCTATATTAAAAATTCTGCTTTTATAGAACTTTATGCATTATTTTCAAAATTTTTGATGTAAAACTTCTTTTTATAATCTATTTTTGTGAAATGTGTAGTGTGTGTGTTATAACAATGACAACACCAATGTGCGAGGATAGTGGACCATTAAGGGAATGGGCACCACTTGCTGTCCTTTTACAACAGATACCTGCCAAAATACAAAATGGTATTTTTACACAAGATATTAATTTTACTTGCATCGCTGCCCTCACTGAATTTATCGCCATTGGAACTAATCATGGGCTTGTTTACTGGTATAATAGAGAAAAGCAGGATCTGCAAAGATTACGTTGTGAGGTAATTGAGAATTTTCGAAACTACTTTAAATTGATTTTTAATTAGTTTGATAAAAATATTCTTCTCATATCACAATAGAACATAAATTGCAAAATCACAAGCATACAAGTAATATCTACAGTCGATTATATGGTCGCTGCTGGCAACGAACATGGTGTTGTCACAGTTTTTCAAATTCCCAAAAGTCCGCCTGATTCATTGCCAGACAGTTTAAAACCAAAACAGAAGAAACAGGTAAATTATAAAAATATATTTTGATTATATTAAGATATAGAAACAATTTAAATACAAGATAAACTTGCTATTATTATTTACAAGGTGGAAAGGTATAGCATAAGTGGTTTACATAGTACTGCGGTGACAGCAGTAGAGTGGTCCAAGAATGGTATGAAATTATTTAGTGGAGATAAAGATGGTTTAGTGGTCTTAACAGAGATTGATTTTTATATGGTATGTAAATATTTAAAAAATCTTCGGAATATATTTTCTTATCTTTCTATAAATATATAGCTATCTCAACACTTTTTCTTTTTTTTTGTAGCATTTATCTAAATCATCCAAATTATTAAATGAGAAATATTCTGTGGTACAATTGAGCTACCAACAAGGTTTGTTATTAGTTTCAACTACATTACGTACAATTTTGGTCAACAGAAATGAAAATGGGAAGGTAACACAGGTTGGCCAAAAAGAACGTAAAATGTTAGTGTAAATTCAAGATTGCTATAGGATTAATATTGGGGCAACTTAAAATAATGTTTCAATGCTTTAGATTAGGTAAACTAGGCGCGGTATTTGCTTCTCGACAAAATTATGTACAAGAATCAGTAATCTATGCAAGTAGACCAGGGTTACGTCTGTGGCAAGCTGATAAGATTGGGACTGTATTAAAAACACTTATATTTAAGGTATCAAGAGTTAATATGTATATTTATTAATCTAATTTTATATATTAATCTCTTTATAATTTATTAAAAATATTCTAAATAGGATGCAGTTAGATCAGGTCATACAGAAGTGGCGTTACTAAATCCTGCATCGGAAGGCTCGAGAAAGAATCGTGGTGAACCTTCGTTCGGCATTGTATTACCATTTTGTGATGATTTATTGGTAACATATTGTGACGATGTAGTCTATGTAGTAAATCCAAATACGATTGCAATAACATCGATCGTAAATGATTTACGACGTGTTACCGATGTGGCTTGCACGAAAGACGAAATATTTATATTGGAAGGAGAAAGAAATATTTTGCGTATTGCCTATTACCCTGAAAATAATATTATATCTGGTACGTGTGTGCATATATAAAATTACTGTATCTCTGAGATATAATTAGATGAATAGTTAATGCATCCTAATCATTTTATGAAACAGGAGAAACAAGCAATATGCTGGATCCTTTATTGTCATTTGCTGAATATAGTAAACCTGTTGCCAATGGTATATTAGGATTAACTTCAAAGATAAAGGAAAGTAATATAGTACCAACTATTCCGTTTTCCAAAATCAATCCAACCAACATTATTCAATCTGTAGGGTAAGCAAAAGATAATCTGATTTCTGATACTGTATCACTTGCTAGAATTAAAAAAATTAATTTTTTTTTCAACGTGAATGAATTAAAAGTAAGCATTTACATTGTAGCATTTTGCCAACTGTTGCTATCGGTACTGATGTTAATGTAATTGCGAATGCGGAAGAAGCTGTGGAAATACCTCCAATAGTTCCGATAGATTTAAATACTACACTTATAACTGATATTAACAAGATACCGGAAGATAATGATACCAATAAAAGAAATGTAGAAGACAAGAGCAATGATCGCCGGGAAATATTCCAAAAAATTGGCCAACAAGCATTCGAAGATGTTGTTTTTACGCCTGAAAGAAAACAGAAGAAATCTCGGATTAAAGTAGTGAATGGAAGCGAGAGTGTTACATCGCCACACGACAACACTGATGATTTGTCAAGTAGTTTAGGTACTGATCATATGAATATTAACAAGACAACGACAACTTATTCCTCTTTAATGCAATTGAGTCTCGATGATGATTTTATATTGAAGTCGGACCGAGATTTAGAAACAATTCAACGAGATGTAGAAGATAAGGAGAAATTGTTAGCAGATGTTCTCGATTTTGACTTGTCCAAGTACATGACGAGTAGCCGAATAAACAAAGATGATTCAAATATATCCAATCACATGAATACTATAACATGTATCAATTGTAATGTACATTCCAATGCGATGAATGGAGAACAGGATGCGAACAAGGAAAACGAGAATATAGAACAAAGCGATCACACGGAAACCGAGTCGGGGGAGGAAGATGTTAGTTATCGCACCGAACTAAAGCGATTAGAAGATCTTGGAGAATGCAGAAAGACTCTTTTACAAAACAAACTGGATGATATCCCACCAACTCATAATAATTTCGTTGATATTCGACAAGTACCGCCGATGGATCGAGACGAACTAGAACATCAATTTAATGGTAAGTAATTATTAGAATAACGAAGAACATATATCGTTTTTATGATTGGCTATAAACTGTTACAAAATATTCTTATGCTTGTAGCTTTAGCAAAGGAATGTGCCACATCCGTTATTCTCGAGGAAGAAGATTGGGTTTTAGTCAAAGATGATATACCTTCGATCACGATGTTTTAAGCACGAATTGCTTCATATCTTATACATAAGTATACTATTGTTAAAAAATAATAAATTGTTACGTGATATGTATGACAACAGCAATAGTAATCTTTTCACTATCAATTTTTCTTCTATGGAATATATTTTATTGATTGTAAAAGGGTTAAACTTTTTTGGCTGTTGTCAAATATTGACAATTTATAAATTATTGGACTGCACAAAAATATTATTTCAAGTAATTCATCGTTTTAGATATTACAAATATTAGGTATAGATAAAATGAATTATTATAAAATAAATAACTACAAAATAATGCATCTAATCTTGGAAAATGCATAATTTGGAATTATTCTCATTAGTACACAAAATTATATTTTGCATATAAAAAAAATTATCAATATTGAAAAATAATATTAGTGTCGTTGCCTTAATATTTTAACATAAACATTAGTATTATTAATACATTTGTGATTAATGAATATACAATCTTTTTTTCCGAATCAACAATTTTATAAAATATGTAATCAACGCGTTAATATATATAAATATTGTGTTATTTAATAAATAGATAATAAATATTATTTACTAAGTTTGTAATTCGAATTATATGTTGACATATATATCTAAGTTAATTGTAAACATAGTAAATAATATTTATTAACTATTAAATAATTATACATTTTTTGCATAATATCCTAATGTTGTCAAACATTCCAAAAATATGTTATTAAGTTAGATTTAATATATAAATGTAAATTAATACGTGCAACAAATTTTGTATACATTTATGTATAACACTTACTATTGGCGTCTTGGTATTATAAATTTGTAAGTTTTAGAACATATATACATATAACAATGATTTAAAAAATGTAAGATTCAACAATATCTTTTGGCATTATTTACTTATTACTTTGAATACATTATTCATTTATATCTAATTTTGTAATATATATTTGTTTGTGCTTGGATATGAGGAGGGAGATCAAAGCAACAGAAATAGTAAATATGAGAGATTTATATTATATGGCTCTAAAATAAATCGTTTTGCCATCAACTAGTATGCTATAATATATGAAGAAAAATATAAATTGTGTTAATAACACCAGTTTACAAATTTCACACTTTTTTTAGTGCAGGAAATGGAAACAATTTTCTTTTTAACATATATTGGGGTGCAGACGCTAAATCCGCAAGGTAAAATGGCCCATCACATTAGGTTTTCGAGAAAAATGGGATTGAAACTTGCGAAAACGCTTTTTTTTATCATTTTTGAAAATTCATAGCAAACGAACCTGATGTGCAAGAGGCTCTAATGAAAGCTTGAACATTATACTTTAATATAAAAATATCGAATCTCTTACCGCAGGTGGAAGAGATTAAAAGTGAGTAAATTATTTACTCAATTAAAAGTAAAAAATTATAATTTTTTTAACAAATGAATAAAAGAAAAAAACGTTTTCAGTGTGATTAAGCACTTTTAATCTTGTGTATTGAAACAATGATTAAAATTTTTACTGTTTATAACGGTTTTGCAATTGAATTGCTTAGGGCAATCATTCTACTTGATACAGTGTGATTCATAGATGTATAATATATAGCGCATCTCTACATCTTCCATATTCAGAATGCATCAAAAAATAGAAAGAGACAGCTGCTGTACAATCACTGATCTGTCTTTGTCTGACTGGGAAAGAGAAAAGTAGAAGGGATGGAAAAGATGAAGATAGAATGGTGATACACATGCTATCTCTGTCTAATATTTGACGATCTCCACTCTTTAATACTCGGTCTAGATATACTATGTCTATGATATGATTACATCTAAAAACAAAGCGCGCCTGAGGTTCGATGATATCTGCGATAAAAAATTCGATATTTTTATATTAAAGTATAATGTTCAAGCTTTTGAGCCTTTTCTGAAGTCTATTACACATCGAGTTCGTCTGCTATAAATATTAAAAAACGTGTTTTTTGGAGGTTTCAACTTTATTTTTCTTGAAAACTTGAAATAATAAATATTTTTTAACGACAGATTTGTGCTTAGCGTTGAAAATTATCCTAGAAACAGTGTTCAAATGCTTATGCATAAAATCTTGTAAACTAGTGTAATTAGGAACAGAGCGCTTTTGTGCAATTGTATCAAACTATGTTTTATCAACTGAAATAAAACTATAATTTAAAATTGTATATATTACATTTATATTTTTCTGTCTGCATAAAACATAAACAATAATCATTGGAATTACACTAATTTATTATATCATTTATTTACTGTTTGATCATTTACACAACATTTAAATGTTTTTGTGTAAGTAAAGAATAATTTATTTCATTACTTCATAACTGACCTTGATTATACTGTGGTTTGGATGAGATCAGTGTACTTTTTTATTTTGCTAGCAACACTCATATCTACATATTTGTCACCTATCGAAACCACCATGCCACCAATAATTGAAGGATCTACTTTGGCAGTGAGTAAGATAGTTTGACCTTTCTTCAGAAAACCCTTTAAAGCTGACTCTAGTTTACCCTTTGTATCTGCATCAAGTGGTTTTGCAGTAATAACTTCACACACCACTTCTCCTCTGTTAGCAGCCATAATCAGTTTATATAAATTGATGATTTGGTTGATTTTTGCCAGTCGGCCATTCTCTGCAAGTAATGTCAACAGATTTGCAGTAGCTGTATTTATGTTAACCTTATTTCCAATAGTCTTAAAGGCTTCCACCTTATCCTTTCGTTTTATTGAAGGATCCTTTACAAATTCTATTAATTTGGTATCTGTTTTCAAAAGACCCTAATTTGAACAATCAGAAATTAATATTTCAAAATAAAATATAAATATATATTTGATATATCAATATAATTTTCTGCTTATATAATTATACCTGAAAGGTGATCAAATCCTTTTCCACTGCATCTAAAACTTTCTGTTTGGATGCAGCTGAGAAAAGAGCTGTCGCATACCTGCCCTCTAATCCAAAAACTTGAATTGGAGGCTGCATTGACATATGAAACATTATAAAAATCAATGTTTCCAGACAATTCATCAGAACATTTTATAAACTTATCAATTAGAAATATTATGCGAATATATACAAATCGAAAAATCCATGAAAAAAATTAAATACCTTAACCAGCTGCTGCGTGACAGCCGACGCAGAAAAGGTTCGTATCTGAAAGAAAAGTTATTCATGACAAATAAGTTGTAAAATAAGTAATGATACATCAATATAACGAGTGATAATTCTTTCAATTATATATATATGAATATATTTTAATAGTCTATTATGTGCGTGTACAGATAAAAAATTAATTTTTTATAATGCTATAATACATATAGTTTATATTTTATTGTCCAAATGCATATATACTCACAATTATTTTACTAATAGACATTTTTACAAATCTCGCAACAGTTCACAGAAATTGAGAAGCAAGGTATATAAGCTTACATATCACACATACATTATTATATAATGAATGCTTCCATTTGCACGAATTCTAATGCAGGATTCACATTGTACCGACATCCGACATATTTATGGTATCTGATATCCAATAGAAGAGTTTGTTTTCTAGTAATTCTAACTCTCTAGTAACGAAAAATTTTTCAGAACATTAAAAATTCTCTATTCGATAGCCAATTGCGTGATATTGAATACATCCCTGCATCCAGAAGCACGAGGGACGAGGGCACGACCGCTTATTTTCATACATATATGACATAGGGGCCCATGGGCCGTGTCCCAAAATTCACAGCCAATTCACTAGGAATTAGAGGAAGTCAACAATAAACCATATATACAATATCTACTAACATGAGATTCTCGCCATTATTACACATTTTTGAAAAACGTGTTAATATATTTTCAACAATAAATATACATACGAAACAACGATATGGAAATTTTACTTTGCTGGAAAGATCATGCTCATCGAATTATTTAGATAAAAAATCGGATCTGTATCGTCAATTGTATGCAAAAATATTAGCATGTGGTCCCATAACACTCGCAGATTATATGAAGGAGATCTTGACCCATCCCACTGCAGGTTATTATACAACTAAAGATATAATCGGGCAAAAAGGTGATTTCATAACTTCTCCAGAAATCAGTCAACTTTTTGGAGAAGTATGTAATTCTTATTATCTAAATGAATATGTAATCCATTTATTATCCATTTATTATCCATTTCATATGTTATGTTTTAATGACTGTATAAAGGAATTACATAACTTTAATATTTTGTAAAAATTTTAAATAATTTCTTTTTTTTTTTTCATATATATATTTATTAGAAAAAAAGATGGTTGCATAAAAATATATAATTGAATGTTAATTATCATAGATTATAGCAATCTGGATAATCAATGAATGGAGGAAGATTAGCAATGAATCTATCCAACTTGTAGAATTAGGCCCAGGAAGAGGTACTTTGATCAGTGATATGTTACGGGTATATTTGCAGTATTGCTATATTTGCAGATTAAATAAATAAGTGAGAAAATTATGTGACTGCTTGTTCTTCAGGTATTCAAAAAACTAAATGTTTTGAATAAGATATCAGTTCATTTAGTGGAACTTAGTCCTGTTTTATCTATGATTCAGGCAAAGAAATTGTGTATAGAAAGCAGAGATAGTGAACTAAGAATAAATAAAAACCAGAGAAATTCTGTTACATATTACAGAGAAGGTATTACAAAAGACAGAGTAAAAATATATTGGTATTACACTATCAATGATGTTCCTAGAGAGTTCAGTGTATTTGTTGCACAGGAATTTTTTGATGCTCTGCCGATACACAAATTCCAGGTATCCAAAACAGAATGTTAATACACATAAAATATAATTAAAATATACATAAGGAGTAATTCTGACAAAAGCTATATTTAATTTTAGAAAACTGGCAAAGGTTGGAGAGAAGTCTTAGTGGATATAATACAAGAAGCTAAACAAGAAAAATTTCGATATGTACTTTCGCAAATGCCAACAGCTGCTTGTAAAGTATATCTATCTGTAAGCATTAATTTATATTATGTTACAGCATTTAAAATCTGCAAACAATAAATTAATACAAACACATTCCTTTTCAGCCAAATGAGAAAAGGGAGCATGTAGAGATAAGTCCACAATGTTCTGTAATAATAGATTATATGTCTCAATTTTTATGGGAATGTGGAGGCTTTGCTTTAGTAATTGATTATGGACATCAGGGGGAAAAGACTGACACATTTCGTGCATTCTATCAGCATAAATTACATGATCCTTTGTTAAATCCTGGAACTGCAGATCTGACTGCTGACGTAGATTTTTCATCAATGAAAGAGATTGCCGAAAAAGATAATAGATTAATCACATTTGGTCCAGTAACGCAAAGAAAATTTCTGAAAAGCCTTGGTATTGATTTACGATTAAAAATGATTTTACAAAATGCTACTAATATTCAAAAGCAACAAATTGAATCAGGATATCATATGATAACAGACGAAGACAAAATGGGAAATTGTTTTAAAGCATTGTCTTTCTTTCCTTTTGTTTTGAAAAATCATTTGAAAAAATGGCCAGTAGCAGGATTTGAGAATCAAGATTAAGTGTAACCTCAAGTTGCTTTCATATATTACAAGAATTTTGTGATATTCACATTTTTCTAATTATATTAATTATATAAATAATATATATATACATATATAGGGTGTGTATACATACTGGGCTATACTTATATAACATCGGAGGAAAAAAAATTTATATAAATGAGATTTGTATATATATATATATATTTCTGTATACATATAAGTCTGTATATATATTTATATAGGTATTGTATGCTTGTGTTGTATAATTTCTGTTATATCTTTTTAATAAAACGAAATAATCATGTTAAATCTATATTCACATAAATCGAAATTTGAAACTTTTTCGAATATAATTACTTTTAAATATCTTCTGATTGTAAAGAATGATGTTTTTTCCATATTTCTGTAAACTTTAACGTTTTTGCTCTTTGTTCATCAAAATTCTGTTTTTTTGGTTTTCGCCATAGATTACAATCCACGTCCAGCATACCGCCTATTATTTCCTAGAATAATATGAATAGAATATTGAAAATAAAGTGTATTTACAGCATAACAATTCATATTTGCATCAAAAATTATATAAAACTTTAGGAAGAAATAATTTTATTGATTATCTCACCTCGGCAAAATTCTTCGGAAACATTTCTTCATCCTCGATTACATGAGCATAACCGGGATGTGAAGCAAACTCCACCATAAAATATGATAAACCATTTGGTACAGCATGACGTATATCTTTATTTTTTAAATCAACTATTTTCTTGTTAATAGACCATTCAGTTTCACATTCCAATAAAGCTTTCTATTAAAAAAATCGGGGATAACATATATAGTTTTATTAATAGTTTTATATTAAGAATTATAATTTTTTTTAATTTTTATATATTATATGCAGTGATGTATTTACCTTAAAGTATAATGGTGCTGATTCACCAGTTTCTTTTGGTAATGGAATACATTCTAATTGCATATGTGAAAATTTACGACGTTTTTTATATACTTCAAAAAATATCGGGTAAAGATCTTCTTTCATAAATATCTTTATCAATTTTCTTTTAAATTCCTATGAAGAAAAGCGTATGATATTATTTTGCTATAAAACAGCTAATTATTATAAAAGTTATAATAATTCGTTATATATAAGAAAATTAATTATATAACAAAAACTCACCTTGAGTCTATACCATACATCTTCATCTAATTGCAACTGACAAGCTACATGTTGTATAGGTGTCAATATACATTGACTAGTAGTCAAGGAAGTATAAGCAGGCAGACTTAAGCAAATCATGGAATCCATTGTAACTATCATGTGCTTTAACATATTCTTCGAATCTAAGCACCACGAACAATTTTCCATCGAATTAGACAAATGTATGTGCTCCTTAATTGCATGCGAACGATCTCGCCTATCTTGCTTCTCTTCAGAATTTGTTTGTGCAATTTGTTGTTCAAACATATCATCTACATGATCTGCATTCTGCAAAAAGGATATGATGGAAAATTTATTTTGAGAGTTTCAACATTCATAATTTTAAATTTACTCAGTGTGTTACCTTAGCAACGAGTTTAGTAAATATCCCTTCATCTTCGTTTGTGGATCTTCCTTTCTCTCGTTGAAACTGCAATGAAAATTTATATTATATTATGTTAGAATCCTCTATAATCAGTATTAATCAGTTTAATTATTTACCATTTCTTGTAAGGAATATTTATTATCATCTGCAAAATAGCATACTCTTTCACCAGAGACATGTGTCTCCGCAGATTTCTTCTTTCTATGACTTTCTGCAAATTGCTTCGATTGACTTCTGGGTTGAATCGGTCTTGCAACACCTAGTATAAAGTTTTATATTATTCCTGATAATAGTCATAAATTTTTATAGTTGAAAAGAAAAACACACACTTTTTGCATCAGTTTTTGTAAGAATCACAGTTTCCTCTTGTACATTAGTATTATTTGCCACAGAAAGTTTTCTTGCCTGCTCTAATTGCACTTTAAGCTGAGCTGCTAATTCCTAGATAAATAAAATAATTCTGATAAATATAAAATACACACTGAAATAAATTCAAAAAGAACAATAATAAAGACAATGTAATAGCATACATTATCGCCCATTATTTCAGCTTTAATAATTCTTGCTCCTAATTTGTTCATTTCTGCTTCTGTTAAAATATCAATATTTTTGTTTTTATTCATCTCATTTATATTACTAATATTCTTTATTTTGGTTTCTTCCAATTTTGAGGATTCAATTAATTCAGATTCATGCTTTCTATCGCTATTTTTGGGTTTGCTAGTAGAACTATGTGTAGTTTGTTGATAATAATTATCACTATCATTGGGTCTTTGAAAACTTCGTTTTTTCTTTATGTGATGTGAGAAATAGTCAGATATATATTTTCCAGCGCGTTCTCTACTTCTAGATCTAGATCTCGAACGATTTCTTAATCTTGAACTTGAAATTCTATGTAAATCTTTGTTATGTCTATTAACATTGTAATGTTTTTTGAAATATTTATTCTGTTCAGCATTTGACATTTTTTCTGCATTGATAATCATCGATTGTATAGTTTCCAGAGACTACGAAAAAAGATTTATTATTTATATTATTAATAATTAATTGAGCATTTTTATATTATGTTTTAATTAACTTACACCCCAACGTTCTGTAGCTACTTCTTCTAGAGTTTTACCATCTCTATGAGCTTGTTCCTCAGCACGCCGAAGACTTTTTTTTAACCAGTTTGCATCCAAAACTTGTGAGTTATCTAATCTTCCTGGGTTAATTTTAGGTAATCCATCACCTCCATCTTTCCAGTATGGATTTAACTCTCTGTCGCTTTGTCCTGGTTTATCCAGAAGATTTTTGGTTTTATCTTCCTCTTTCGTATTTAATTTTCGTTTTTTTATATCAGATTTTGATATATATGGAAGGAAACTTTCCACATTCATCCATTCATCTCTTTTAAGCGGATTTTCTTGTATCTCATTATTAACAGAATTTTCAATGTTATACAAAGAGGTTTGGTCTTTAACTTTTTTCTCCACCCATTCAAATTTATCACTGTCGTCAGTTTCCTATAAAAATGTTGAATTATTTCTACATCAAAAATTTTCATATAAACATTAACTATCAATTAGAAACCTTGTGATACCTACACCACTCGAAGATGAATTTTTTCTCTTTTTCTTATGTTTTTTATGTTTTTTTTTATCAATTTTCCTCTTTTTAGACAAAGACCTTTTGTTTGGTTTTTTATGCATAGATGAGGCGATATCTTTGTCACTTGATGTTACCTCATCAATTTGCAATGCATTGCAAGTGACTAATTGTTCCTGAATAAAGAAATTACAATTATATAATGTAGAAAATATTTATTAATATTTATAAATATTTATTTAAAATATATTTACTGTATTAACAATTATATATATATATATATATATATATATACTTATACAAAAAGAAATAAGTTAGCAAGTGATAATTACCATAACTGCAAGTTTTACACAAGTTGTAAATTATAAAAGACCTTTATATTTTGTAATGTGACCTAAAAATTTTTTTGATCAATGTAGACATTTACATGTTCCAAAAAACCTTTTTTATTTTTTAAATATTCCTAACATTAAAAAAATAACACTTTAATAATAGGTTAAATATGTTTACGTCCATAGAGTTCACTATCCGTCAGTCCGTCCACACTCCATACTTCCATACACTGGGCTGCGTTCGAAAACACCACCCGTACGCACATGAACGTTGTTCTATCTTTGTTTAACTTTTATGAAATAACAAAGATAGAACAACGCTCGTGCGCATACGGATATGGGATACGGGATATGGGTGATGTTTTTGAACGCAGCCTCTTCAGAGTTTCGGAGTTTAGAGTCTCGGTCATAGTTGTAGGTTGTAGGTGCATATTTCAAGTTATATTGAGTCAAGTAGTTGAAGAGTTTTTTGCTATTCAAAATGATGCAATTTGAAGAAGAAGGCGAAACGTTGAAAGACAAGTCTCGCTGTGCAAACATTCGCGCTGATTTAAAAATGTGTTTGCTCCAAAGTAACTGCTGCAAAATTGTAAGTAAACATGAATTAGTTGTCGTTATAACCTAGCAATATTTTTATGTTCATTATGCGCACATAAGACGCAAATTTTATAAAAAATGAGATGAGTTTTATATGAAAAATAAGACGCTTTATCCTCTGGTAATTTTTTATTTTTTGATCGATGTAATAAATAAGTATCAATTAACAATAAGATATTCATTGATATCCAACTTCTATATATTTCTATTTCCGATTTTCAAACAAGCTTTTTATAAATTCAAAAACACGTACAAGCATATAAATTAATTTATGTTATTGTATTTTTTTTTACAGTACAAGCGTACTCCTAGAGAATGCCTTAGGATACATGATGGCTCAGTACCCGACGAATGCTTTGCCTTGCGAAATACATTCTTTGAATGTAAACATTCTATAGTAAGTATAAATAAATTTGCATATTAAATTGTACATATTAGAGAAAGAAATTAATACGATTTTTCTCAGACGAGTCTATATAAGATTTATATGTATTTATGTAGTTTATTTTTCTTCTTTTTCTTTTTTTATCTTTTCATAGATTGATGGCAGAAGGCGGTTTAGGGGTCCCAAAGGATATTAATTATCTAATAATATGTGTATTTATGTATACATTTATATATAATTTATTATATGTATTTGTATATAATTACATACATATAATTTAACTATTAGTAAATAAGTGTTTTTCTTTGGCATAATTTAGGGAAAAATATCTATATAAATATGAACAGATAAGAAAATGCTGGTGTAACTTATTAATGAGAAAGGGGAAATGAACCATAATGTTAGAAGTGATTTATTATTATCTGTTATATTCGTTGTGTATACATGATTTATAAATCTATCGTACAGAGTAGCAATGTATCATCAATATCATACAATTCATTATATTTGTTTATTGTGGTACAATTTTCAAAGAAATTTTTTCTCTCTTATTTTTTCCTAAAATAATCCCTTTGCCAGATTTAATTGAAAAATACGATACTTTGTATGATAAAGTATCAAAGCTACCTTAAAGAGGCATACTCTTCTATATAGAGCATAAATCTTTTTTATAGGCAAACAAGAGATGTATTTTTTTCTTAAAGAATAAAAGCAATCCTACTTTAACTCTTTCAGTATTCCAGTATTATTTTTAATAAAGATATTAATTTTCAATCTTATGAAAATATATGACAAAATTGATTTTTTTTTTCATTGTAGGCTATTATATAATAAATCATATACATATATAGTCAATAAAGATGATAATACACTGAAAAATAAACGAAGTGTTTTTATATAATAATTAAATAAAATGAAACTATATATAAAAGAAAGAAGATTTTAAGTTTTTCATATTTAATTTATTACTGAAAGGGTTAAATACGATGTCCAATCTATGTGCACGCGAAATATTGTGTGTAAATTCCAAACATATATTTCGGTATAATATAATAAATATATGCAATGGAAAAAATGCGAATGTAGTAGCCAAATATTTTATTAGCGCATTTCAATTATAATCAATGCTTGTTTTTGATGTACATATTATAGACTGGACATCATTATGTGATTACTGCTTTATGTACCATATCTCACAATTGCGCTTTTTTGTCGCAGTGAATCGTAAACACGAATGCGTGTATCGAACATGATACGCGTATGATCACAGTAAAATCGCGAATTTTCCTTACTTTCCATTTTTTTTTCTTATAATTAAGGATATCTTGTTCCACTTTGTATTCAGCGAATACGAATCCAGCGTATGATAAGCACGCCATTGCGTCGGATAATTACAAATCTACTGGGTGACGATCACGCCTGCGTAATCATCCTAGCTATTGTCTGTATGCAACACAAGCGTATATTGGCTGTATTATTTTTTTTTTGTACTACAATGCCAACTCACGCTACTCTTCCACTCTTTAAAATGGCTATAGGCACCTAAAAAATGGGATTTGTATAAGCTTTTCCCGCGCATACCATTACTCTATTCTCATATCTCCCCAATAGAGAAAAGTTTACACTGCGTGTGGATAAAATATAGATTTAAATAATAAAAATAAAATTATATTAAATGTAAATAATTTTTTTTAGATATATAGTTAGTTATAATTTTATAAGAATAACTAAATGAATAAGAAAGATTAAAACATTTTTTTTCCAAAAAACGAATCTGCATGTACTTAACAAATTTCGTTTATTCAAGGATGAAACTTACGTATAAATCATAATTTATACAATAAAAGAACTATACATAAAAGTTTGTTAAAGTTTTATTTTCTGGAATTGTAATTTATCCACATTCGCATATGCCGGTCAAATTTCACGAGCGTTAATAATCCGCATATATGAATATATAATATCAAATATGAAGATAATCGATAAAAGGCTTTTTAAATTACGTTCTATTGCGTCGACCTTCGAAGTTCCACTACTTTGTATCTAGATCACCTAAATTGATTTCAATAGTAGCATTTTCAAGAGTAGATTTCAAGAAGATTTATCTTTCATTGTGATATATACGCCACTCGCTCAAATATCACAGTTTATCGAGTATGATATGTAATTAGCAATTATTCGATAGTTACCAATAATGTAAGAAATGTACGTTGCATTTATTGTTATGGTTGTGTGTGTGTGTCGCGTGATAATCATAGGACAAAGGCATAGGATAATCAAAAGTCTTTAGTCGGTAATATGTCTGCTTCATGTCGGCGCATAGAATGTTCCCATTTCCGAAAAAATTAAATGTCGAGGATTTTTCATCTGTATATAATAGATTGTTTCTTGGACATCTGTTTTGCATTAAGTATATTGCGATACTTTCTGCAGCCTACGTACCAATTTTATTGCTATTTGTTCTGTATTTCCGTTTCATTTGGTAACGATATTCGGATAACGTTCGTTTGTATGATGAACGAAATAGTAAAGTCGAAAAATACAAACATGTTCAGTGGCGTATCTAGTCGAGCATGCTGTTTCGTCGATATTCGACAAGACTTATCTAAAGCGTATACGAAGTTGCGCTTCTTATAATAGATAGTACGATAGTAGAAATCACAGTGTCTCGTTTGTTGGCGGCATTTGCGACGATATATTTTACAATTTCTGCAAAAATCAGTATCGCGCCTTCTCTTGGCAGCCGCTATGATTTGGATTGCGTTTCTGCAATCAAAATGACAACTATTAATATTGAAAATATATTGGGATATCAACACCTATTATTTTCAGTCACAAAAATGAAGTGTAGAGTAAAGTGCTGAAATGCGATACGATACCGTTTCGCTTAAATTTTCTTGCGGAGAGATGTATGTAATGCAATTCGAAACAATACTTCTCGCAGATTCTAATAGCTGGGTAAGAAATCAGAAACACACGGAGGGTCTATAAAGCCCGATGTATCCGCACAGGCGTGCGCGAAGTGCCGGTAAAAGTATTGCCGCAGCGGATAAATTGTCTTGCAACTGCGAGCATTCGCAGATTAACAGATACATCTTGTCGCCTTGCGATGTCGATTTGTGCAAAGTGATGCGTCTGAGACCCACCGATTTTGGCAAGTATCGATACATCATTCGCGCACCTATGGTATAATACAAGGTAATATATAATATTTCAATATAGTGCCAGAATAAAATAGAAAGTAATTGTTTTTATACAAAATCCTGTATACAAAATGTAATCATTTTACGATATACATATGGACATATATAATAGCATTTCGATAAATTAGAAAATTTTTTTATCGTTATCCTTTTATATAAATTTTTAATTTTTAAAAGCTCTCATAAAATATATATATATATATATATATATATATATATATAACTCAGGCATTTCTAATATAAAAAAGATGACAATCATCTGCTGTGTTCATTTACCTGTCCAATAGAGCCAATTTTGTTCAAATTTAAGACCATCATCACCTTCAAAAACTTTGAATATCGATACTATATAGCCGGTGGACGGAATGGGTGGTCTTCCACCGGGTGGTTCGAGCGGCGGTCTTGCGATAGTTGCTACCTCGTTGAACAGATCCAATGTGTGATTGGCTGCATATCTGATATCTCGGGGATCGAACTTACGTAAGGCTGCGCATTGCACTTCATTGTAAAAGTCCACGGGATCCGTGTTCTGCTTGTTTATTAAATAATATGTGATGAACGGAAAATCCGCTGAAACGAATGAAAAATTTCAATTAAACAATTCTTAAAAAAGACTCTTTACATATTGTCATACATTCTTTGAGTGAACCATGAATATTTTAAAAATTTTACGTACCGTTCTTCTCCATATTCGTAAGTAAAATACTTTGCGACGCAGAGGGTGCTAACTCGGCGACTAGTTCTGCGGCGGTATCGCGTTGTAGAACCAACGGACGAGATATTGGAGATTCAATTAGAGGATCTAGAGGCTCCAACGGCGTCATGAAATGCGCAAGAACACATTGCTTGGGATCCTCGACCTCGAGAACCGATAAAGGACTACCCGGTCTTTTCTTGTCGGCGACAGGAGCATGCTTTGAATAAGTAAAAAAATTATAAAGTAAAATTATATATTCCTCGAGACAATATCCCATTAAACAATTTTTATCAAAGAATTGAAAATAATTTCTTATGATAATGTGTGTGTGTGTGTGTGTGTGTGTGTGTGTGTGTGTGTATGTATATATAAATTATAGATAAATATATAGCAATATTAATTAAGGAAATTGACCAATCAAATTCCTTATGCTTATGATTATGCGCTTATGCAAAAGTGTGTGCGCTCCCCGCTATAAAAAGATAAGTTCGGTATTGTCTATATATATTTGAAAAAGAGAGAGAAAAATTACGGGTTATTTTCATGTGTGTGTTCTCTTATTTTACATTAATGCGAAAAATAAGAATATATATACTCACAGTGGCCTTGCCTCTCTTTCTTCACGCGATCTCGATTTAATATATCATATAAAAAAATACAAAAAAACTTTACAGTCTATCTTTATATATATATTTTATATCTATGTCTAATTTTTTCGAAGCACTTGAAGGTATCTCTGCACGCGCGGTGACATCTTCGCGCGGATCGCGACATTACCTCACTTCGCTCGTTTCGCGTCGCGAGAGGTACCAACCGTGTCCACCGCGAGAAATTTATCGTCACGAAGTTGCCACAAATTTCAAATTTTCCGTAGTAACGAACCGCAGTAACGAACGTTGCAGAGGTGTCGGACGGGAGGCAACGGACGTTCCTTCGCGCGGCTCGCCTTGATTTATATATTTCGAGTGCCTCGCGAGTGCGATAAATGTTCGGAAACGAGGCGAGTGCCGTATTGTCGCGATAATCGACTCGCGTCATCGTAATTAGCCATACTTTTCCATACGCGAGTATAAAGTCAGGAACAAAGGGCAGCGCTAATAGGGCGGCATAACGGATATTGCCGCATACCGAAAAGACGGAGTACAGTCAAATATCGCTCTCCGCGATCCTAATTAAGCACCTTTTCCAATTAGCGTATACGTATATAGGAGTAAGTATTCGAAGCGATAGAGCTTTCGCTGCGTTTCCGTTCGAGAATCGAATCGTTGTCGCGTCGTATACAGGGTATCCGGAGTCAATCGCATCACCCGTGTACAGGTAGAGCGGATAAAATCGGGGAGGGGTGGGGGGGGGGAGGTGAAGTTCTTTACCATTTTTTTCTATAACACTTGATAACAGAGTTATTATCGAGTAAAGTTTGGCCAATCGGCCGCCGATCTTTAGCCGGACGCACGTCGATGAGCCGCGCGCTGCGAAGTGTGCAGTGCAGCGGGCGCACAGTGAAGTATGCAGCAGCGCGCACTATCAGGCGCGCGGCTCACCGACGTGCGTCCGGCTAAAGATCGGCGGCTGATTGGCCAAACTTTACTCGATAATAACTCTTTTATCAAGTGTTGTAGAAAAAAAATGTTAAAGGACTTTTCTTCTCTCGATTTCATCTGCTCTATCTGCACATGACGGGTGATCCGCGAATAATGGGACACCCTGTATATAAGTCAGTGTCGAAAACAGTGGAACGGCGTTCCAAGTCGCCGCGCACGCCGAATTTCCGAGAATCGAAGTCGCGTCGCGTTTCATACGTGAGTGCGTCGCGATTGTGTGAAGCTACAAGAAATCTGTGTTTCGCATGATATATTCGCGTGTGCGGTAAAGTGAATCTCTTTCGATGAGTGTAATAGCGAATCGCAGTCAATGGAACGAGTATGAAAGTGATTATCGTATATTAAAGCGATTTATGTTTAAAAGCGAGTGGATATCTACGCAATTGAATGACATGGATTAAGCGGATTATATGGATTACGTGGATTACGCGAGAGAGGCAGCAACGGCGGTGCATCGACCGGTGAGAGATTAATTATTTTACATTCTTTTTTTTCTCTTTTAATATCCATAACGATAGCTGAGAATTAAATATAATGACTAAACTATTTTGTGTGTAATTTTAATATCTCAGCGTCCCTTTTTCTTTTTATACAACTTGAGGCACATATTATATACTGTGTATAAATAATACTTGTTGACTAAACAAAATACAATGTAAGAAAATCAAATATTTGCGCATATATTATAATAAAATGCTATTTGCTTCGATTTTTTTTTTTATCAATCATATTTTGAACCTTTCTGATATTTGGAATATATATATTTTCGAAATAAAAATTAAAAATTTGGTAGTATTAAATAGGCCTATAAAAATTCCTACATATATTTGTAAAACAATGAAAATTAGTAACAAAAAAATTTCAGGCAAATATAAGAGCTCTAAAAATAGTGAAATCATAAAATTTTGACGAGAAATCAAAACATTATGTACTAAAAACAAAATTTATAAGAATTTAATTAATTAATGCGTTCTTTAGGATATTTTATGCTAAGAAACAATTGATTTAATAATGGTCAGGATATTATGTGGTCAAGAAATTTCTGACAATTATCTGCGCGTTTCGTAACAGCAAAAGAAATATTCTTAGATTTAAATTTAAATGATAATTAAAATATTTAATAAGATATATTTATTTTTAATATTTTTATATAGAAAGCAGAATAGAAATTTTCATTCGTTTTACGATATTTATTTTATACATACGTTGAAATATATACCCCTGACATAATAATTTTAACAAATTGATTCTCTCTCTCTCTCTCTCTCTCTCTCTCTCTTTCATAATAAATATCTCGATAAATACGTATGTATATATAAAATAAAAAAATATTTTAAAACTCACCGGTACGATATGCAAGGACGAAATTGTGATACAGCGTTGATCTGTAAAATATAAATATATCCAAATCATACGTATAAAGCAGTGTCTAAAATAATTAATTATTAAAATATACATATTTATTATTGCATTCATTTAAATAGATCATTTTTAAACAGATATTTAATAAAATAAAATAAATTATCTAACATTAAACACAATTTTTTTTAATTTAATTGATATATAGAAATTATCTAGGTAACTATAAATCTCTTGAAACGTTGTGATATATTTTATGTGTTCTTTATAAATATATAAAAATATTAATTATGAATATGTTATTAAAATGTTTCATTTATCACAAGATCAATTTCAAGAAAATTTTTTAGATGCGTTACTTGACATAATAATATAAAATCATCAATGTCACAAAGATAGAGCAATTACTCTCTCTCTCTCTCTCTCTCTCTCTCTCTCTCTCTCTCTTGCAACAAATAACAAATTAAATATTATAAATTTCTCATCTGATTGTTGCCTCTGCCATCGTCCGATATCTTCTCGAGTCTGTTTCTCCTCTCTTATTTATAAAATTAAAAATTTAAATTAAAAAATTAAATTAAAAATTTATTCTCTCGTTCTTTACTGATCTGTTAATGGCACTCAACAATATTCACTCGCGAAAATAATGTTAATTATGATCGAATGCGCACTAATTAGCAGAATACGACGATTTATACATTCTTCATACATGCATCGCGCACGATGCACGATTCATTATTATAGTTAAGGATAAACATCCCTGGATTATGCAATATTTGACAAGTATGTTAAATTATTTTGTCGACTGTTTGCACGATCATCGCGATCGATCTCGCTCGAATAAATTTCATTGAAATATGATAAATTTTTCAGACAAATTAAAACGACATTTAAATTAATAATACGCGATTGATAAATAATTATTGCGTAGTTCATATAACGATTATATTTATTAATTAAACACAATACTTTCTCATCGTTCATTCGCCACCTCCCACTTTTTACTCCCTACTCTCCTACATTCCTACGTTGGTACAAGGCCTATTCTACACCGGATTATGTAATGTTTATTATAATATACACTTTATATATATATTATATTGTCATACTCTATACTTACTGTGTTTCCATATTATTTCTCGAGAGAAACACTACTGCAAAAAGTACCGGAAGATGTTGAACGCGATTATACCCCGTGATCATTACAGTTGATAATTATTCGCGCAATTAATTAATATTAACGATTAACGATTTGTAAACGTATAGCGAGCGATTCGGCCGTATTAGCTGAATTATCGTACTACGGAATTTGTGTAAAATGGATCTAATTGTTAATTCATTGCCGCCACGAAATAATTTTATATTATGAAGTGAAAGAATGCGCGATATATATTCTTCGATCTTCAAATTAATTATTAATAAATATTTCGTGCATCACGTTTTTTTCGTTATTCGAATCATTTTATCCTACGATTCGCACATGTTCTCTTTTCAAAAATAAAAAAATTACATATAAGTATAAAAAAAAATTATCGTTTTTAAGAAAATTGTTTACAATGTTTTTTTTTTTTTTTTTTTTTTTTTTTTTTTTTTTTTTTTTGCACTAATTGATACGTCTCATTATTCTGTACATAGAAGTATTACGGTAAGATTATCGAAAACTGAATATTTTACGAAATATTTTATTTCTTATTTCAAAATATGTTAGATTAATATATAAAATAACTCAAAAAATACTTATTAAAAAAATACTTTATTATAGTATTTTGGAAAGCTCTCGAGGTAAGCTACAAGAATATGTAATGAAAAATAGTGGGTTTCATTTAAAAAATTTAAGGTGATTTTTATATGATCTTGACGGTGCTATTCGAGATCATACTTATATAATACGCCACTTAGAGCTCTACAACTTTTGCATGAAACGTTTTTTACGAAAATGCGTTGTTTTCTCAAAAAAAAAAAAAAAAAAAAAAAAAAAAAAAAAAAAAAAAACGGCTGATACGAGCGCTCTGTTACACCCTGTATAATATAAAGTGTATATTGTAGTAAATATCACAAATTTCGGTGCTTGTATTTTGCGACCGTACATGTAGCGCGCGGTCAACAACAAAGTCACCTTGTTGCCATTCGTGCGGTGACGCTCGAGCAAGCACGTAGTGGCGTAAGTTTCGTTCAATCATCGAATTGTTACCTACATCCTCGAAATATACTAGTATTACGAAATATTTGAAATGTAATCATTACTTTTAAATTTATTACAATCAACGATCGTCAGTTCATTCGATCAATAATTAATTTCTACGATAAACAACATGTAAGAATTTCGCGACGACGGCTATTTATCCAAACATGTATTTCGTACGATATGGGCTTTTTTTTTTTTTTTTAAATATGAATATTAACGATAAGGGGAATGACAATTTTAAATTATTGTTTAACTTCTATTTTCAAGGAAATAATTATTTTCTTGAAGCTCGAATTTTTGAATATATATTTCGCATCGTATTTTGAATTTTAATTTAAATATAATAATCTCGAATAATCTGGAAAACACGTAGTAATACACAAATTATTGAATCGAAATCGAGAAGAAAAGTCGTGATATATTAATAGTACATTTGTTTATTCCGATCCACGTGTTCGAATTGTATCGGGCATGCAATTATTGAACATTGATTGTGTATTTTCGGACGCACTTTTTAATTGGCTGTTAACTCAATGCATATAATATCGCACGGTATCAAAATAAAGTGTCGACGTGTAATTTTCAGTCATTAATAAAACATTACGGGGGTACGAGATGAATAAATAATCAAGAAACATTGTATCTAATTATGCATATTTGCTATTAACATCGTAATAAAAATATATTAATCCTTTACCATAAATTTATTTATATATAATCGTATTATATATGTATCGTTGTTTATTTATCATAGTTTGTCAAAATATATATTTGATATGAGATTTATCCGATCGCGATCAGTCGTGCAAAGTATAATTAATATATTTTCTAACGTAGCGTCATCTTCATATCCTGCTAATTAGTGTATGCGCGATCGTAATTAATCCTCTAAATATTGTGAGTGCAATGAAGGAGCCAGCAAAAAAACAAAAGGATAAATAAGAGAGGAGGAGCAAGCTCGAAAAAGCATCGGGCAACGACGGAGCAACCGTGAGGTAAGAAATTTATAATTTAATTAATTAATTATTTGTCGTAAAAGTAAATGCTCCATCTTTGCGACATTTTGTACCATTATGCGATATATATATATATATAATGCATATAAAAATATTTTTAAATTTTGTTTTATGACAATTGAAACATTTAATAAAAGATATTCATAATTTTTACTTAAGAAAAATATAGAAAAAAATTTCATAATTTTTTAAGAGATTTATAATTATTATTTAGATTATTTTTATATATAACAATCAGATTATTATTATTATTTATTATATCTTATATTAATTTTTTTTTTTTTCATGTTGGATAATATTTTTTAATAAATATCGGTTTAAAGGATAAAATAAATTTAATTGTGAGCGCAATAATTATGTATATTTTTTAATATTAATTATTTTGGACACTGCTGTATATACATATATAATGTGGACATATCTTTTTATATTTTACAGATCAACCTTGTGAATACTACAACTCCGTCGTTGCGCATCTTACCGGTGAGTTTTAAATTATTTTTTATTTTATATACACATGTACATACTTGAAATCGAGATAATCAATTTGTTGAAATTATTTCAGATATATTGTAACATACTGATTTATTCAAACACTATTAGAATATTTTAGTTAATTTTGCCTTTAAATTTTACAAAAAAAAAAAAAAAAAAAAAAAAAGTATCGTGTGTAGATTTATTTTCCACCAATTCGGTGGTATTTTATTTTCTGTAAAAAACACATATTTCGAGTTAAGTAAAATCGAGATAAATTTTTCGGTCACTCACTGGCACGCCCGCTGGTAAAAAACGTTCGAGAGAAGCGAGAGGTATGATAAAACAGTCACGGTCCAAAGTGGCCAAGGAAATTGGTTCGCCTCGCGGTGGACTGTTTCCAGAGACCACGAGGGGTGTGTAAGTGCCGGAAGCACGGTTACCGCTGAAAGACACCTGCTAATATGATAATACAATTAGAGAATTATATTAGATGTACACGCATAACACGCGCTAATATTCGCGGATAAACGCTACGTATCGTAAGATACTGCTCCCACATCAGTTTTGTGCATAATTAATATTTCATATTGACATTAAGTTTTTGCAACACTACAGTAATTAGATAAATGTGCGAAATATTATTTAGAACATATGCACAAAATAAAAATACATTCACATCGGCTCGTATCTTAATTGATCTTAATTGATATTTATAGTGATTTTTGGTTGTAAAATTTTTAATTTGTTTCTAAGCAAGTGATATTTACTCGATTATTTTACAAATTAACATAAATAAATAATATATTTTCTAACGATCTATTATACGTTTAGTATATGATAATATCATCAATTTAATAAAACAAGAAAAGTCTAATGAAACTGAAATTTTATACAATATTATAAATACGAAGAAAGAGAAATCTTTAATTAAGATATATTTGTTTATTTAAATATCTTTAATATTCTTTAATATTTTATCGTAATTACATTTAGGCATATTATAATAGTAAATAATTTAAATGCTAAAAATTATTTCAGCTTGCTTACAGCAGAGAGAGTTATTGGTATATTGAAAAAATTTGTAATGATTAAAATTGTTTTTTTAATTTATTTCAAAATTGCATTTTTTTACATTAAAAATCGAATAATACATCTAAAAATATTTACATTTTAAAATTTATCCTGTAACCTTATAATACATATCCTGCAATAGTGATATGATTATAGGAGGGAGGATATGAATAATGACTTGCTTCTATAAATTTTATAAAAGATATTTTCTTATATGTGTGGCTGTATATTGTGGCATCGTATAAATATATATTTAAAAATATTAAATGAACTTTATATAATATTCTGCAAGCGTTTTTTATATACTAAAAAAATTTCTTCTTCTTGTGTTTAAAATGGTTGATACTGATTTATGAGGATGTTGATCTCATTATCGCAAGATTGAAGATAAAAGAATTGGGATCTCGATATGTATGTATGTATCAGGGTTGGGAACGTTACTCTATAAAAGTAACGCGTTACCGTTACCGTTACTTGAAAAGCAACGATTCGTTACTTTCTCGTTATGTTTTTGTTTTTTGTAATGTTAAAATAAGCTATTAGATTATAAAATTATTTAATAATCTATCAATATTAAATGTAATAATCTAAGTTACGATTAAAAACTCTAAATTAGTCTCTATATAGCATAAGCGTTTTTTATATTAAACTTATTTAATGATTCTAATTTTTTTATGTTAATATCTTTACTTTTTAATACACTTATCTTTATAGAAATTTAAATTGTAATTTAGAAATTTCAATTTTGTCGAAAATTTTTATCAAACATTGTTTTTAAATATCGATAATATTATTAAGAGTATATTCCAATATTCACTGCCAGTATTGTAAAATCCATAATTTATATAGATTTTCAGTACTGCCAATGACTATCAGAATGCAGCCTATGATAGAAGGCTACAAAATATGTTTCAAGAAATATATCTATTGAATAAATATAAGATAATAAAGAACCAAAAAATAACGATAAAAGTAACGGCTAATTCGTTACCGTTGCAAACAGAAAAAAGTAACGATCGTTATCGAAAAAAAGTAACTGTAACGGTAACGACGTTACTTCCCAACCCTGATGTATGTATTGTATGTACGCGAATATAGATTCACGCGCATAAATAATAAACGCGTAGCAATGATAAACATGTCAAGAGATAATACGCGTTCGAATAAAATAAAAGTAGGCTGTGTAGTTATTGCCGAAAAAGACACAGCTTGGCATGTGCACGTACGGACGCTTCGCGTCTGACCCGACTCGTCTTTTACTACTTGCGCCCAAGCGCAAACGGTCACCATAGATAGGTTTGCTCGCTTCTTTCCCATCGGTAAATTTCACCCCTTGGCTCTCGTAAAGCCTTATAGTTTTATAGTTCATGTACGCCCGATGCTGCATGATTTACGTTGCATGTCAATTTTACAGATACCCTCGGTGTCAGCGATTGATCTTACCGCCTCGTAATTTTTTATTCCTCTATATCTATACGGTCTGGTAACAGTGAAATGTCGTTTTTTTATAAAATAAGAATCGGATAGAATATATATAACAGAAGAGATATATTTTAGAGATAAAATAATTTATTGCTACTTTTCTTAGGGTACAAAAAAATTTAAACTTTTATCTTTTAGTTTTATCTTTAGTAGAGTTTTTTTTTAATTTTTTGCTATAATTATGAAATTTTTCACTTTTGCTATGTACATATCACGATGAATATTACTGATTTTATATACATATATCATTGATGTTATGCATACATTGCGGTAGAAAATACTCACAAAATGTGCACATCATTAATGTATTGTGCGAAATGCACATATGCGGGGAAAAAAGTGACAGGATCGATAACAATTTATATGTCGTTTAGTGTTTAAAAATAGTGTGTCGGATAACGCAGTAGTAACTGCAAGGTTTTTCCTTGCATTTCTGTTTACACGCACAGCACGCAACAGATACACAATACGATTTGTCTTAAAACACTTCTTTCACTAAATTTATTCGCTCTTATAAAATTTAAATTACTTCCAAATATACAGCCAGATTATTTTAATATAATATTTAATCATAATCGAGATATAAAATAGCAAAATAAAATAATCTCATTATCTAATGGCAAACAAACTCATATATTGTATTCTACTGCGATATACGTGTATACCTACATTCGTTTGTATTATCATGCATTATTATCTCCAAGCAAATACACGCACGTATTCGCGCACACACATAGATATTAAAAAGGCCGAATGTCATATACATGTTATATATGTATATATTATGTGTGCGTTAATTAGCACGACTGAGATCGGCCAATTATTCAAAAATAATAACTCCACTAGGAAGTGTTAACAACGTCATTTTTTTCCCTCGACATATTAAAGGTGCATACAGATTGAACAAGCACTTATGATCAGTTATCTATAATCAGACACATGCACATTTGCTGTCAACGCGTTATCAAGCATTCCGCACATTTTCCAGTGTTTTCTCAGAAAGTAATACACTTCTTGAAAAATAGATTATTACAGCTCGAGAAAATTGATAAGATAACGATAAATAAGAATGTTTGAAAAGCGAAATTGTACAAATATAATTAAGTTTTTTTTTTCCGAGTAAAATTTACACTGATATAAAAAATAAAATTTTGTCTATTAATTTCATAAATATAATTGCAGTTTGAAATTTTTTTCCATAAATTGAATTTACGATAGACAAGTTGGTAAAATACCGAGCTCTATAAATGTCTATTGCAGGATTGGCAAGTAACGCGTTACTTGTAACGTCGTTACTGTTATACAGTTACCTTTTTTCGGTAACGATCGTTACTTTTTTTCTGTTTGTAACGGTAACGAATTAGCCGTTACTTTTATCGTTATTTTTTGGTTCTTTATTATCTTATATTTATTCAATAGATATATTTCTTGAAAAATATTTTGTAGCCTTCTATCATAGGCTGCATTCTGATAGTCACTGGCAGTACTGAAAATCTATATAAATTATAGATTTTACAATACTGGCAATGAATATTGGAATATACTCTTAATAATATTATCGATATTTAAAAACAATGTCTGATAAAAATTTTCGACAAAATTGAAATTTCTAAATTACAATTTAAATTTCTATAAAGATAAGTGTATTAAAAAGTAAAGATATTAACATGAAAAAATTAGAATCATTAAATAAGTTTAATATAAAAAACGCTTGTGCTATATAGAGACTAATTTAGAGTTTTTAATCGTAACTTAGATTATTACATTTAATATTGATAGATTATTAAATAATTTTATAATCTAATAATTTATTTTAGCATTACAAAAAACAAAAACACAACGAAAAAGTAACGAATCGTTATTTTCCAAGTAACGGTAACGATAACGCGTTACTTTTTAAAATCAGTAACGAGTTACTTTTTACAAAATATAACGATAACGGTAACGCGTTACTTTTATAGAGTAACCATACCTGGTCTATTGTATATTATTTTGAAATAAGTAAAGTATGTCGCGAGTTTGAACATGGACAAATCGTATTTATTTCGTTTATAGAATGCGAATTTATTAGAATGCGAACTTTCGCGTCTCATGGTTGCAGTAAGGTAATATGCATACGATTTTCCGCATTGAAACACATTTTTTACATTTGCGTATGCAAATACGCGGAAAAAGCGTGCCTAGTGTTTTGATATTTAATCGTTTTGCATCGCGGGTATACATGACGGTAAACGTTCACGGTACGCATTGTAAAGGTCAAAGATCGTTATACGACACTGCGGTCTTTATTAGATTGTAAAAGTCGCAGCAATTCTTCAATTGTAAATTTCCGTACTTAATATTTTTTCATGCTGCACGTTCTTTTTAATTCGCGCGAAAGATACAACGCAAGGAATTTACTATTTCGCATGCGTCGTTTCATATTACTCTTCCAATATTTGTTGCGCATCAATTTATTTCTGAATTTAATCGTAATAATTATACGGTACGGGATTATTGATATAAAACATTTTTTCTTCTTTTTCTAATGAAATTAACAATTATCGTTCTTTAGTAAAATCATACGGCGATCGTTAAACGAATTGTCATAGTCTTCCATTCGACCGGCTGAGAATTGCTCGTAAGATATGAAATGTTATTATTGTGCATTCTTCAGTCTGTTATTCTGAACTTAAACACTCGTTAAGTTCCGTTTGTCGGCTAAACGATGATGCGACCGTGTGAACTTTATCGCGCCATTATACTAAGTAATGCGACCGCGGCCCGAAAGTGTCTCCTCTTGTGCGCAGAATACGACGTACTAACCGTTGGCGAAGAGACATCGCGATGGAATGCGATATGAGGGGATTTTCAGCTGGGCCGATAGCGAGCAATGAATTAAGTTGTTCCTATACTAGCATCATAGCGAATTTATAACACTTTCTCGAATCCACCATCACGCGCAATAAGATAGCGACTTTGCGTGTTACGGAGCTAGGTGTTACTTTATGCCATTCCTCTTATAAATGATCTACACATTTCCTCCGTAACTTTACTTTATTCTTCGCTTATCTATGTGATGGCCCACTTTAAACTAATGACGATATAGCACTCGAATCTAATAATAAATTATAATACTGGCAATTGAACGTAATTAATTTCTCTTAAGAAACTTGATATTTATTATATTATATCCAGCTTATTTTTAATAGTTAATTTTTTTTTTTTTTTAAGATTGAGAGAGAAATAAAATATTATAAAATAATTTTATCATAAGATTGAGTGTATTTTCTTGAATAGATAATCGATTAAGTTGTATATACGAGTCATAAAACTATTTATAGGTCTAAATAAAAAAAACATATATATGTATAATATAATATGTCAATACAAATTAAAAAAGTTATTATTATTGTGTTTAAGCATAAAATAGAAAATCGTAAATTAAGCTTGTTATAATACGATATATCGGAGCTTTTTATCCTTGATAATAATTCAAGAGTAATGAACTATTTACATATTCATAATGCATTGCTATGATTCGGTCGCTAAGAACATCCCAATTGCAACACATTTCTGAATTCTTGAATCAGATAATTTTAATTTAGCGATCGCGAATTAATGCTGTTCCTCATCATTATGATCGATTGCGAAGGATATTATTATAATTAGGATTAATTGCAGAATATGTATTGTATATACAACATTAGTGCGGCGGTTTTCTGCGCGTGACGTTAAGAGATAAATTTGCTTGATAGTTGATTGTATTAATTTATGTCATACGCCCGTAATCTCAGTGTTAACTGATGCTATTTTTTTTTTTTTTTTTTTAAATTTCTTCATCAATAGATAAATCAAGATATACATTTCTTTTTGAATATCTTATATATTTTATCATGCAAATCATCAATTATGCATCTAAATGATGGATCCAGATAATTTTATGTGAATGAAGAAATATTAAAAAAGTCGTTCAAGTTTTTCTTTCCTGGATCTTTCGCAAATTCGTTAGAATTATCAATTATATACCTACCTGCCTAGACGCAGTCGGGGTCGGCGGATCGGAAGGTTCCTTCTGGTTTTGCTTCCTCCTGGCTTGATTCGCGGTCTGCGCACCCTGCGCGGAACCGACGGGCCCGCCGCCGCCCCACTTGATCACATGGGGTCCCGAATTACGGCGGGGCGGCGGACCCAGCCGTTCGCCGGGTTCCTCGGGTGGCGAGCCAAGGGCCCCACCTGCGGGCGGTGACAGGAACAAGTGAGTACGATAGCCGTGCCCCTGGTGCTCGTGATCGCCCATCGACGGAGAGTATCCGAACTCCCGGCTGCGTCGTGCGGGTCCACGTGCGCCGCCGACCACCGGCTGGCCGACGCCGACGCGCGCCGCGCCGAAACGCGTTCCTAGCTGACCGAACGAGGTTCCGTAAGTGCTCCCCAGGACGGGCCGAACTTCCCCTAGTCCACCTCCACCTAGTCCGCCACCACCGGATCCCTTCTCGCCTCCGAAATTCTTGCGGAACATAAGATTCATGACTGACTTCAGTGCACGATTTCAGATCGTTATCGGCGTATATTTCTCGTGATGTGTATGTGTGTTTTTTTTTATTCGTTTTTCTTTTTCTCGACTTTTTACTCGACCGTTCGGTACGTTCGGATCGATTCGGTCGGGTGTTCGAGGATGCGCGTGAAAGAGAGAGACAGTGGTGGTGGCGGTGTGCGACGATCACAAGGAGGTATATGGGGACGTTTATAGGCGCTTCTTTAGATCTTTCCCATAATCCCCATGCACGATTTCGTGTTTTGGATTTTGACGCCTTTCCGACACAAGATGGTTTTTTTTTTTTTTTTTTGCGCGCGCGATCTTCTCTGGGCACACCGATAGCTGCCTAACTCACGACGGAACGTATTAAGAGATTAACGACGCATTATAAATGCCAATTCGGGCGTCCTGATGTTTCGTCCGAGCCCAGGAAAAATCGGCGTGATATAACACCAACATCGGGGGATCGGAGGTTTAAGCCGCTCGTGCAAATCAATCTGGACAATCAATCCCCCGACAGGGGATACTCGCGAAAGTGTTAGAGCGTTTAACTTTTACCAACTTTTTACTGCCGTGTTGTACTAAAGCACTCGCGTGGTCGATCTAGGTCGAATGAAAAGAATGATAACGATCTTCTGTCGCGCGATCTCTCGACCGAAATACACGGAGGATAATCGAAACTTATAACTTCGGGATACTGAGAACGGAATAAAAAAAAAAAAAAAAAAAAAAAAAAAAAAAAAAAAAAAAAAAAATCTATGCGCATTGTGCATTGTTAAAATATATTAAAGTAGAAACGGTTTTCAGAAAAGTTTGATATTTTCAATGTCTTATTAAATATTAATATTTTTGAATTATTATATAAAAATCACACTGTGTAGAGCACAAAATTATCGCGAATAATTTATTTCATTTATTATTTAAATAGTATAACATTTTTTTAAATATATGCGTCTATTTTATTGTCAGCGTATATGAGAACTTATTGTTGATATTTTCAAAATTGTTAGTAATTTCAGAGTATTTTTATTCTGTCGAATAAAATGTAAATTTTATCAAAACATTTTAAATACACAAGAGCTAGATTTATTTATTTTTATTTTTATTTTTATTTATTTATTTATTTTTTTTTTTTTTTTGCGACGTCTATTTATCGATATCGTGCTCTCCGTGTTTTTAAAAAGCGTGAGCGATGTAAGAAATCACGAATTTATATCTAAAACTGAGTTAACGTCACTCACACGTTATTTCTCCGTATACTATCCATAATTCACGAAGAATATAGAAAAGAAACTTATAAAAAAACACGTGTAATTAAACATTTGATTGATGCCTTAAAAGATGATTTGATGAAATATTATAAATATAATTGAAAACATATAAAAATGATCTGTTCCAGTATCTTTTCTTATTAATCGGCATACAATATTAAAATTTATACAATGATTTTCTTTACTAATAATAAGATGAATTCCAGATATTTTTTCACACAGTTGATACGTACATGATACAAAATAAATAAACTGCATAATTCCGAGCTAACTAAATAAACAACGTTATATAAATCGCGTCAGTTTGATACACCTTATATTAATAGCTCCAATCTATTTTCAATTTGCTTTATCAAGAACAAGCTTTATAATTCAAAATAGGCTCGGTAGAATGAACGGAAAATATACATTCGTTAAATCGAAGTCGTTGACAACTTGAATAATAATTTTAACGCCGATTTAACGCGTGCAATTAGATTATTTTAATGTTTTGTCAATTCGATACATTCCAAAAAACGTTACGAAGCTCGTGGCTATTAATCCTTTCGATCGTCACCGAGATTCACTGGATGATATATTATATTTTGAAATTTTATATTTAACAATATTAAATTATTCGTTTCTATTAAAACATATTTATGTGCTATTCAATAATTTATATATTTTACATTTAAGTTTATTTGGATTTAAACTTGTTTTATATTCATCGCGATCTCACTTTCCCGAAAAATTAAAAGTTTGTAGGAGAAATTTAAATTGATCAGAGAGTTAGCGCGCGACGTTACATTAAAAGAGACACGAATCACGCGTATACGTCGACTAACGTTTGCCACTTCGTGGTAAACTGTCTCGTTGTAGAAACGGCACGAGCTTTAATAGTCTCCCGATTGATCTAAAGCAGAGACTGCTTTGTCAGTAGGATACGGCGCAGATGCGTGAAAACGAGAAATTTATTCGATTTATTTTAACGCTGCGCGTTTTATTCGATAATGATAAGGAATGTAATTTATATTCACTCGAATTCTTGATTATTTTTGGAACAAATTGGCTGCGTGCACTGCCAAGATTTTTTGTCTTGAAATCGTCTACTGAATAAAATCTTTTTTAATTAAAAAAAAAAAAAAAATATATATATATATATACTCTCTAACCGTAATTTCTAAGCTAATATTAACGGTATGTAAAACTGAATAGTGTTATTTTTTTTAAATGTTATAATATCTTGTTCAATAAATCTTGTGACGATATTTTCTAGTAATTTAATTGTAATAGTTTAAAAGTTTGCAAAGAAGTATTTAATAAATCATTCTATTCAAAATGTGTGAAATATATATATATATATATTGAAGGATATTTTAATGATATGTTTTGCGATTAAATTTTGCAATTTTAATATGCTTAATCATTCGAAATTATTTGGAAATAAAATAAAAGTTTTGCAATTCATAATTTATTTTAAACACAGATTTGATTGCCTTGTACAATAACATCTATGTAAATCAGTTAACGAGATAATTGTCTTTTACTATTTTATTTGTTCTATAGCTGGCAAGGGGTACATGACCGTGAGTTTATATTAGTCACTGAACTTAAAACAAGGCTATCGTTTTCTCTGTTTATATCGTCTAATACGTTGTATTAAATTAACGCATATGTTTTAAAAAAAATGTTAGGGCATTTAAATAATAAAGATTTTCTAATCAATTTTGCCAAACATTATCCGTATGTGTATGTGCTATAGTTTGATTTTTATTTGACATTATTTTAATATATTAAAATATTATTTAATATATTATTTTTGACATTATTTAATACATTAAAACAATTCGTAAAAATAATAAAATATTAAAAAATTTTAAATTATACAATACATATAATTTAAAATTATATTTAGTTTCCTACACTCTATATAATGATATAAAAATTACATATTAATTTATTTATTTCTCATATTCTAAGATTAAATGTTAAATATTTCCAAGATTAACTTACTTTCTTTGTCTAAAGCAAATAAAAATAATCTGAAACGAGAAGATCCATCATCTAAGAATTTTACTAAGTAATTACGTGTGTGAGAGAGAAACGAATTGCCTGTAAATGCTGCAATACCTCGGCAATAAACAACGGGAATTTATCCTGCTGACTTTTAAAGTCGAAATCCGCCGAATTTGCTCTGCTATCGAGTCACGTACTGTGGAGAAAATTCAACTTCTCCTGGCAGTAAAGCAAGTGCCGAGATTAACATTTATTCCCGGATTTACACTAAAGCGTGCAGTATGTAATTCCAAGTACTGTCATAATAGTGATTATATATAAAAATATTCATAACTATTATAAATATACCTGTATTCTATAACCATGTTATTATGTTTGACGGATTAAATTTTAATTAGTCTACTTAATAAATATTTCGAGAGGTTCAACATTCAAATTTTGAATTACGATCCAAGACGAGAATCATCTTCTTAATCTTTATTTAATTATTCTTAATGTTAAATTATTAAGCTAAAATACATCTTTCTATTTTTATTATTTTATTCAATATATATGTCAATTTTATACCGATCTGTCATTTTGGTATGATCGTACTTTGTTCGATATTCCAAGTTAATAGATTATTCTGGCTTCGTCGATGACTTTCATTCTTTTCTGTACAACGCAGTACACACACATATACATAGAAAATGAATATAATGTTGGCATGATATTGATTTTTTATTTTTTCTCGAAGAGAAAAAACTTTGTACCTGAAACCAACTTTGCGTGTATACTTTCTTCGCCAAATCCCGATCGTTATATTAATTTTGTACGAATACGACGGCCGCTACTATTAGAGGAAACAATCGCTCAAACTCCATGCAAATTTTGGAGTTTTACACGAGTAAAGCAAGCGAGCAGCTGTCTCCGTGGTAATATACGAGTATATAAGGACAAGGACGAGAGACGGTCGTCTATCACCGCTGTCGGAATGCTATTACAAGCAACGACATCGATATAAAATTCACGATTGACCAAAAGCTACAATTGTATACATAAGCTACGAGATACGAAGATCTATAAAAATTATTCGCAACATGATGAGGATTCGAACACAAACACGACGAAAACGAAAGCGGGAGATGGATAGGAAAATGAATAATTTATAATTGTTTTATATCATTTTGAGATGTTCAAATAAGAGAAGACGTTTAAACGTATCACGTTTTTGTGATGTTTGATTATACGAATGAAAAATATCGCTTAGCTTAAAATATCCTCTTGAGCGTAAAAAAAAATGTATAAAATTTTTCAAATATTCTTTTATACTTTATAATTTTTATAAAATATAATAGATAGTAATCATAAAATGTATAATAAAAATAAACGTGCGTTATCTTTATTCGTTGGACGTTTCTATAAAAGATTAAAAAAAAAAAAAAAAACTTTGCGCATACTTAATCGCGGTTATTTCAGAAAAAAAGGAAACAAAGTTATTGATGCGAAAGCGCGAATACTTGGAATGTCCGCTTCGCTCGGTAGATCGATACTATATTGAAATATTTACGAGTAACTTCGATTGGCGTGAGTGCACAGCCGCATTGCAAGGATAAAGCACGAAGTCAAAGAAAATGACGATTGTTAAAAGACATTTATCTATTTGTGTTTCCAACATTGGTGACTATATAGCGTCCGCCTTATATACATGAAAGAACTTAAACTCTATGTATACAATATACCGTATGATTTCAAATAAATTCGATTCGCCATGCAAAAGCACAAATGGTATTACTCGTATCAGATATACTCAACGGCATTGGATTCCGCGTATATTCTATTCATCCGAGACAGGTGAGGAAAAATAACGTCAAAGTCACGATAGACAGTACAGAGGCATTTATGAAACACGTGTTCCGTGCAGTCGATCGATCTTGTATCGTAATATTCACGCTACACACGCGATTGTCGGCAGGATTCGGATTCGGCATCTCTGAAATAACGGGTGACGGAAATGAATAGCGCAATTTCACCAAGGATCACCTCGATCGCGACGTGACATTGATTTTTCGTGCCGTAGTGGAACGTAGCGAGCGGCATTTTTACGCACGATTTCAATTTATAAATGAATTTACATAACGACAAATATTCGGCTCGATACTATTGTATATAAGATAGTTTGATCTTGTGCAATTCGACAAAAATATAGTGCTGCGCGCAAAATATTGTATAATCTCGCGATTTAATTTTCTGACAGTTTTATTAACATCAATTACGCGCGAAAAATCGACGTATATCGTTAATCATCGAACTATCAAGAGGATGAAGTTGATCGGTGAGTATCTGTGTTTCGCGTACATCGATAACGCTATGAAATATTTACACGCGCGTATTAACGATAGCGAAGAAAGTATTTTTCACGAGGTGACAGAATGACAGCGCGTAGCTTCATATGTAACTGCACGTGGGATGGGAAAGATTTTTCCAACGAATACGAGTACACGATAGGATTGGAGAGAGAGAGAGAGAGAGAGAAGAGCACAGACACACACGTGTATGCACACGCGATAGATCGATTCTGATTGAAATATTCACTGTATAAACGCGATGTGTGCCGCGATGTCAAGGTTCCTCCACGAAGGTTATTATCTCTGCTTGTCTCGACTCGCTTGATCCAGACATGCGATGCCACGCGATGGCCAGCTCGACGGCGCGTGTCACGATGGTACCTCGGTCGAGAGTGAATACGGTCCTGAAGACGTACGCATTCGCGGCATTCACTCGAGAGAGAGAGAGAGAGAGAGCGCACGTTCTTCCGTTACTTTAAAAGATCGCGGCAAGGTGCGCGGGAGAGAAAGGGAGCAGCGGAGAAAGTATGAGAGATGGAGAAAGACGGAAGGAGCGTAGAAGAGACGCGGCGCGCTCCTGGCGAACGGCACCTTCGCACTGAGGCATGCACGAGGCGTCGCGACGCTTCCCAGGGCCGTCGAGTAACCGCAACTCCCCGCAACGTGCTCTGCGACTAGATACACGAAGACACGCGAGGATCCCGCTACGCGACGTCTGTCTAATTCGCGCGGAATAATCGCTACCTCGCGTTACCTCAATTTCGATAATGTCATTTTTTTTTTTTTTTTTTTTTTATCGGAGGAGCGATTAAGTTATTACGCGTCATTGCGTATACTTGGCAAGTATCGCCGGCGACGTTAATATCTATTTTAGGAGCGTTCCGGCGCAGGTGGAAACTTTCCCAAACTCGCGCTTTTTCAAAATTCTCGATTAAAAATTAATTATCATCAGCTGCAATTATAATGAGTCATGTGAGTAATACGGAGTATAACGTCATCACATTCGCTTATCGAGAAAAATATTTTTTCTCGTACACTGTTTATTAGTTGATTTTATTTTTCGGTGTAAACGCGTTGTTCTAAATATCTTTGTCTTTGTGAAACAAACGATGGCATTGATTCTAAAAGCTAAAAATAACATTTTGTATGAGATACTAATTATATGCAAAGTATCGCGATCTTTATATTGCAATTGTCATGATACTGCGGAGAGAAAAAAAAAAAGTATATAAATTTTCCTGCATATTATAGAATTGTTTAATCACTTTCATTGTTTAAATTCTAAGATTCTAATTTTAGGAGTAAAGCGAACAAAAATAGTGCTAATATAAAAAAAAAACATAGATCGTCAAGTTTCTTCGCGAAAGTTAATTTACAAAAGGAATGAAGAGAAGCAGAAATATATATGTGTGTGTGTGTGTGTGTGTGTGTGTGTGTGTGTGTGTGTGTGTGTGTGTGTGTGTGTGTGTGTGTGTGTGTGCCGCGCTAATAAAGACACTTGTGCCACTTTTTCTACTGGATATACAGAAAAGAAATAATCAGAGAATGTTATCATTTGAGAACAATATAACAAGTTATTAAATTCCTTAATTGGGATTTTTTATTTATTTTATTACGCATGTACACGTTTAATTGATTAAATTATATTTATACAGCGTAATTATGAATTATTCGATTATTGAAATACAATATTATTGAAAATTTATTTATTGAAAAAATTTAAAATTTAATTATATTGAAATATTATTGAAATATGATTACATAATTATTATTGAATTATTAATATCTATGAATCTGATTAAATTAAGAATACATTAAGTTATTACTTTCAATAGTACGATAAATAAATTTTTTCTTTTTTTTTTTTTTTTACTTTACTACTATCGGCAAATGTAACGTCAGAACGAGTGCCGAATTTTGATCACGAGTTTTTGGCGAAGTCATCAATATTTTTCAGAATTGCTAGTTTTCTGATATCGTTCGAAATTCTACCTGCCAAGAGTTACACGTTCGTTGCTGACAGACACAAGATAGCTTCTTTTTTCTGGGAAAATTCGTCTTTCACGTGTCAATAGTTACCACTCGACGCGACACGCGTGTTGAAAGAAAAAGAGAAAGAGAAGAACAAAAGTGGAAAACGCTCAACCGCGATTGTTGCACTTCGAAAGATTTGTACTTTAGTTGCCAAGAATTGGCAACGCCTTCTACTTTAATAAAACGAGCTACGTTCTCGGATATGTGTGGTTAGAGGTACTTCGATTTATCTCTTTCAATTAGCGGCATTCCTGTCGCCGTCTCTTTATTGCCTTACTTATTGCCTACTTGTGCTGCTCTTAAGCCACATACAAGCCGATACAAGAGACATACAAGAGAGCCGAGACAATATTACTCTTGTGGAGGCATTTAATTGATAAACATAAACGGTTCCGAATTTTTTAATAGGCAGATTGGCAATTTGCGATCGATTTAATTTCTCGACTTCACGGTCTCCCTTCGAGCGATCGAGGTCTTTTGGGGAGACGAAATCTACTGTCAAATTTACGAGTCGCGACGTGCCTTTATTCTTGGCATACGTTTGAAAACTAAAGTTATCGCAAGTATTAATAGCGCGACGATAATATGGCAGAACTATGAATACCTCAAGGTGACGTGACAGACGGCTTGGCATAGACTTGTCAGATGACGTTCGAAAATCATTGATCTGGTATTTTGATCTGGTCGAGCCAGTTCACAATATGACTCTTCGTTTATAATTCGTTTATTTTTTTCAAACATTTCGACGAAACATTTCTCTGATATACTATGTTTATATTATCAATTGACATAACGAAATGAAAGATCGATCGGCCTCGATAGAAAGGGTCTGCTGGATCAGTCGAGCGAGATCCCATTTGGACATTTCGCGCATTTTGACGCGCGCTTTCTTCATATATTTTATATGCTCAAATTTTATACGAAGTATTATTCTAAAAGCGTGCTAAGGTGTCTGTATTGTATTGTATTCTCACATGGTTTAAAATTGATTTCTTTTGATATATAGTATGAATTTTTTTAAATAATATAAAAATAGTATATATATATATATAAAATAAATAAAATTTACGAGTACATTTCTTAAGAAATACTCTTAATAGAGAAATGTTTATCGCGAATATACATTAGAAAAGACCTGCGTTGTGCAAATACGTGAGGAATATTACATGAATATAAATATTACGATCTATGAGCATTTTTATGATGGACGCTCGATAAACTCGAAAAACAACTGTACATGTGCATGCTCGTTTTTCGGATTATGAGATATTCGGTATTACAAGTATAACATCGATTAAGTTTCAGCTTGCGTGCGTTCCGCAACCTTGAACAATTTATATTTAATTGTGATTCTCTGCATCTGTCGGTATAGCGTAAATTTTTTTTTTTTTTTTTTTTTTAGAAAATTTAGTAGGGATATTATTTTGAGTATAGCGCTCCCTGCTTTTTCGTTTACATAATTTGAAACGTGTGAAAGTTACGTTGATTAGTTTAAATAACTTCGCGAATAATAATAGATCAGTTATTTGATTGTTTCTTTTAAAAGAATGACGATTATTACTTGTACGAAATAAAATTGTAACATAATTAATACATTTTAAACACATTGAATCTAGAAACGCAGAAAATTATTGTATATTTCTTCTCACCTATCATCCCCACAAATATATTTGGCAACGGTGACGAGAGATTCACAAATATCATATCTATTAATTAATTCAATTAAATAGAATTAAATACTTTATTGGAATCCATCATATTTCTTGCTCATATTCATTCATTGTAAAACCACCTGTGACGCATTTGGCACTCTATCTAATCCGTTTTTCCGAATATATATTGGAGAAATGTAGAGTATCATAAATAATTTCTCAATCAACTTAGCTTTTTTGTGCAAATGTAATTTTACCGAACTCCTCGGTATCACGAAAGAATATACTTTATATCATGTGTACACAACAGCTATGCTGATACAATATCGATATATTCGCAATATATATATATATATATATATATATATATATATATATATATATATATATATATATATTTATGAACTTATTATTATGAAAATTGAATAAAATTAATTTTGATTTACTTTGAATTAGATAGATTAAATTTTATATCTTTAATAAGTAATGAATAGATAATTGCAACAAACTTTAAGCTTATCGTCTGTTTGGCGTTGCAATACGGTGCAGCAGACGGAAAATACAATTAATCTAAGAACACGTGAGACTATAAATTTTATTATGCCAGAAAAAAGATGTGCGAGATGCCAGGATGCGATTTTACTTAAATTATACAAAGTACAGTCGCGTGAGGAAAAATCAATAATATTAATGTTTAGCTGACGTATTAGATTGTACATAGAATGTCTTGGCATTTTATCGAAATTTACAGAAATTTATTCTTTGCGATATTTGGAATCAAACAGACATACACACATACGTATGTATGTATATGTGTAACAATGTATAAAATTTATTTATTTTTTTTTTATTTACGCCTGACACGCGTCTTTTGGGGCGCAATGTTTTAATAAACTTACTCTTTTCCAACTTACTCGAAATTACATGGAGTTATCTTGTATCGAGTCTCGCATAGGGCCTAAATCGTAGATCGATCACGAGCACCTGTCTTTAGATTAATGCTAATCGTTATTGATTACCCTATGTAATTAAATAAGTCTATAATATCTACATAATTGTAAAAAAAAAAAAAAAAAAAAAGAAACGGTCATATAGCTCGAAATAGAAATACAGAAAATATAATAAGCATAAAAGAAAACGGATATATATCTCAATAATAATTAAAGAATTTTTAAAATTATATGTATGTGTGAATATATTTCTACAATTCTCAAAAAAGAAATTTTTCAAAGTTTTTAAAATTCTATTCATATAGAGCGCATCCAAAATTCATGCGTAATCATATCGAATTATGCAAAGGTATTTATTTTAGCTCGAAATGCAGCAAAGAGATAGAGAGAGAAAGGTGAAAGGATCAACGACAGAACGATATATCGATTATATGGTGCACTTACCGGTATCGTATAATGGGCATGGCATATAGCTGTATCGTTGTTCGGGATATACAACGGATTTGTTCCTCTGTCCGCTGGTCATGGTGGCGAATTTGGTCACGTACTGCAGGAGTTTGTCATAGAATAACAGGAAGGTCGTGCGAATTATCGTTAACGAAGGTTGCGGACACACGGGCTTTTAAGGCGAACCTTACGAGGCTCCTTATCACCGGCGGCAAGCGAAAGGATGATTACCCTGACGTGATTATGTATGACTGCATTTTGCGATGACTGTTCGCAGTGGGATACATTGGCCAATCGAGCCACAGCAACGAATTAACACTAGGCACTGTTTCGGTGCCAATTAGCTGCCCTTCTATTTAATACCAAATGTACCGCGTCGTCGCTCAATTAGAGCTAAAATAATTGGCCACGCGTCGTTTACGTATCTCTTCCTTTTTCGTCGCGTTCAGACATCTGTACGGACACGGCCAACGTCTTACTTAAGTGAAGAATGCACAAATATTAAGTGCGTCTACAGAGTGAAATCGTGTTTGATTAAAGCGTGAGCTGCGATAAAAACAAATTTAAATTTTTTTAGCAACAAAGAACCAAACATGGAATTAAATTATACGAATTCAAAATGGCAAAAAATAAACTACGCGCTGATGAATTAAATTGAATTGCAAGGTTTTGCCCTAAAATAGATTCAAATTATTTGATTATATTGTTCCAGCTCACACGTACAAATCTGGTTTAGGTAATGGAGAAAATTAATTCGAATCTATAAGAGCAATTTTCTTAAATTCTTAAAAAGTAGATTATAGAAATTATTATTTTATTTTTTAATTAGAAGTTTATTTATCTCATTTTGAAAATAATTTGATTTTTATATTGTAGCAATGACATGGCAAAAATTTATCTAATTCTTTGATTAAAGTATTTTTAGTACATAAAATCTCTTATGTTTTTATAAACATAATTTGATGAATTACAATGCAATATTGTTTCGGATAAAACGGAATCGATAAGTTTACAGTAAAATACGAATTGAATCTGCTATATAGCAGATGAGCTGACACTGAAAAGCTATAAAAAGCTGTTTCGCGAAATTGGCGGTTTCCAAGGGTCAATAATATATGAACAATACTCGATTTGAGAGTCTTCTTGTACAGAGGTTCTCTTTAGCTAATAATGGATATTATCTTGCGTGTTAGTTAAAAGTATACTTTATTATTTTATTATAAAAAAAATTGCTGATTCATATATACGTGTGTGTGTGTGTGTGTGTGTGTGTGTTTATATATATAGTCACGAAAAAAGATAGCAGATTCAACAGATGCGATTAATAAACGCAAATGTAAATTCTGTGCTGCAATTAACTATAAAAATATTTGTTGACTTCTAAATTAATTTTTTTTTTATTTATAGATAAATGAAATATCATCGATATTCATTAGGCTATTTTTGCGGGCTATGCTCGTTTTTTAGATTTTATATGATGGACTGGTATATTTTGCATACAATATATTGCACATTTCACGCGCCTATACTCATTCTGACATTGTAATTGATATTAATACACTCATCTATCTCAATTACTTGATTTTTCTATCGGTACCATAATTTAATCATGATTTGCAGTGTAAATGTGCTACGCACATTTTTTTGAAAGCAAGAAAGTCAAAATTTGAAATTAAATGTCACAAAGAGAACTCGAAATATGGATATTGCATGCGTGTGTGTACACGTACACATGTCACTTATATATTTTACGAATTTACATTGTCGGTATATTTTATGTATCCCGAATTATTCAATTGCACATTCAACGCGTCTTTTCAGCTTATTTTATTATTTTATCTCTCTCACATTCTGGCCTTCTTTTGAATCCGTATTCAGGAAATTCAACTTTATGATTAAATCAAGGAAATTTTATTTAAAAGCAGTCTTAAAAACTCTACGGTCTCTTCTATGTTTTCCTTGTTCAAATTGAAGCAATCCGTGCATTCCTTTTCTCTAATAATTCTGCTCATTAATCCGCGTTATATAAATATTCGAATTCTTCGAAAAGAACACGCGCAAGTAACATTTGTAAAAATAAAATTAATTTATAGAAATATCCGTGTTTTGCGGAAGAAACGTTTTTCTATATTGAATCCTTTTAATTATATTCTCAAGTTAAAAACCGACCCCGATATCTTGGGGGAAAAAAGAAAAAAAAAAATTAATTCTAAAAATTGACCATCGTATTTTAGATTTTTTTTTTTTTTTTTTTTTTTTTTAAAGATCTTTGAGTTTATAAAACTTGTCGAGAAACAGGATCATATTTTCAGAGTTTCTCGCGGTCCTATAAAGCGGATAAGTTCGCGTGCCGCCGCGAGAGTACTCCTCTCTTGCTCTGGCATTTAATCTATAAGCGTACCACGTGGACGCGGTCGTTCGTTTCGACGATTTCCTTTCGAATCCGTCGCGGGCTTTTTCTTCACTAACGTAGCGCGAAAACGTTTTCGCGTGTGTATCGAACGAGAATTGCGAACGGCACCGGTGCACGCGTGATCGACAATGCGTGCCCGTACGTGCAGCTAGACGCGCTGCGGACCGCTCCGTGCACGCTCCAACGCTCTACTGGACCGAGTGAGGTGAAATGGAGAAAGGGGCGTATGATAAAGAGAGAGTGAGAGGGGAGAGAGAGAGAGAGAGAGAGAGAGAGAGACGAAATAGAATGTAAAATGTGAAAAGGAGGGAGAGGAAAAGTCAGGAGAGAAACAAAGAATTGAGGCGAAAGGAGAAACTAGTTATTGGAAGGAGAGAGATAAGGAGAGAAAGAGAGAAAGGATGAGGGTAAACGGGCGACGGGGGATGCTGCGGTTGCGGGGCGGAACATCAGTCTGTCTCACTCTAGCTCCTAGCCCGCAGCGGTGTGTCGCGGCGCGCATCACATCCCCCTCTTTTCGAGCCCCGTACCCCAACTAACCTACTACCCCGCCGTTATGCCTAGTCCGCTGCCCTCTTCTCCGCAGCCGCGAAGGGAGAATCTCTACACCAACCACCACCCCCCTATTCTATGTCGCAATGTATCCGCAGTCGGAGGCAGAAAGCCCGGTGGCTTCGGACCGGTAATCAAGCGATTCCTATATAATATTTCATGACTTTCGTCACGATATCCTATCATTTTCTGTCGTCGGCGATTAAATTTCTTCGAAATATCTTCTCACCTATAATAGAACAGTACAATTATTTGATAAAAATGATGATTCGAGCTCGAATACAGCTCGAATTATATTGTATTTAATTCAATATTATAAGCGCGATTTAAATTATCAAATAAATAACGCGAGATACTTTTCAAAAATATTGATAATCTCGTATTAAGCATTTTTATTCTCCTGCGTTAAAATAGAATTTAGGAAATAGCCCCTTTTTCGTTTTATAACTAGATATATATGGTAGACAGAAGCTAATATATTATAATTGCTACGTTACTGCAATAACAGTTCTTATCGTATTAGCTTATTTCGAAATTTCAATGTGTGTGCGAAAGTATTTTCTGACTAAGAAAGAGTTATGGCCAAAAAAGTAGTATCCTATACGTATATTCACGATGCATTCAATACCAAAGGAAGAAATGCAATTGTGCTATAAACACAATTCGATTTGAAGCGACGCCAAGTGTTTTTAAGATATTTTGTTATACTTATTATTGCAGAGTGCGAGGGGGGTGGAGGGGGGCATATATGTATAGATAGACCATGATTCGGGCGATAAATTGACAGATATATATATATATATAACTGGAGAGATCCTTGTCAACAATGTTACTACAATTTTTTGTTTGCGCAGGTCCAGAGAAAAACAGTCAATTTCGAAGCGAACGTAAAATATAGTTGATTACGAACATAACTTTAAAGCATTGCTCACTGATTGATAGCAATTGCAAGGATGCATTTTCTAGAATGGCATAGTTGCACGTTTGAGAAATATAAAGTGAGGAGGAAATAAAATTTTCTAGCAAAAATTATATATAATAGTAATTTCAGATCTCACATGTTGTCGCACACCTATTGCATGATGATCCTGTCGAAAAGACACGAACTCACATGTGAAGCTTTTTGTCCAAACTCGCCTTTCAAACTTTTCTCTCGTTTAGCGCAGTTTCTTTAAAATTGAAAAGCAAAAGAGAACTCTCGCGTGTGAAATATTGCCGCAATTTCGCGGAAAGCGCGCGGTCGAAGGTGGAAAGTGAGAGTCCCTTTTAATGAAAGAAATAATTTATACTCTTACCTGAGAAAAATTTTTTGCCCTCGATATAGATGTTTTGTATCTTAACTTATGAGATCTGTGCTTGAAGCAGTTTTTTTTTTTTTTTTTTTTTGCATACTTGACTTGTGGAAAATATAGTACATGATATAATAATGAGTATCGAATAGAATGTATAATACATATTGTTAAATTTTTGCATTACATGCGTTGGGCATTTGTTAAATAAAATACGCATTAAATTTATATTGTTAAAGAAATAAAACGATTGAGTTTAAAATATGACAAAAATATGAAGAGGAATTATTTAATGACATTTTTTATAATCTTCCGAAGTATAATAAAACTTGTATAAATATCTTTTGCCGAGAGAGTGAATTTTTAGATTCTTTTATTAATGTATATTCGTAAATCTCCCGATTACCTTCGATAATATTCACTACGCATATTTCAATATTTATTTGATTGCCGGTTTTCGGACTCGATCGCGAGTATGACAGTTTGATACGAAATAATGATACGAGATCTTGGGATTTAAAGTATTATTTAATGTAATAATTTTGTTTTGTTTTTAATGCAAACCTCTCCACGATTGATAAACAATTAATTTGTGATTTTTACCTTGCGATAAAATTCCCAGAGATTTGCATCGGAATAAATCATAAAAATAAAAACCGTCAAACTTGACACGATGATTGAATGATACTTGGGAACGCGATCGCATACAAATGTTCAAATATTGTATAATTGGCACGAGAAATGATCTAGAATGATCGATATATTAAACTACGGAACGTATTTTTATTGATATATAAAAAAACATCTTAACATAATGGAAAATTTTGCGTGTCCTATAATGTATAAAAAATCGTGTAAAAATTTGACCGTGTGAAAATCGTTCGAATACAGTGGACGATTACAATTTACTGCGGGAAAGGAACAAGACTGGAAGAAAATTAAAACGGGGAGATCGATGAAAAGAGAGTATCACCAGTTTAAATGAACGGCAATAATTTATGCTTGGTCATGGTTGCGCGAAGAAAAAGAAAAAAAAGAAACATCCTATCTATCTACTGACGAAGGTGCCGAAGCCGGCGACCTCGTATAATACAAAGTCGCGAACAAGATCATAGATTCTACGAGTGGCAATTCGCTTTTATGGCCGTACTCTGGCGTAGCTCACCTAAATTTCCGTTATTACTCATCATTCGAATTATCTGAAAAATTGTTGATACAGCTGATTGAAGGAGAATAAAAAAGTAGTGGAAAATAAATAATCGAAAATATGCGAGTAATAGCAAAAAAAAAAAAAAAAAAAAAATACAACTGCGCTTCAAAGATTCTACGAATTCTGTAATCAAAAATATTTTCTTATAAAAATGCAAAGATGACATTATAAAATTGTTTATATATAAAACAAGTATATTGTATATAATTTATATCAAAAATTCTCAAAGATCTGACAATTCATACATAATAATTAACACACGAACAGCAATTTATAGCCAGTGCTGGCTCTATCCATACATATTGGCATCCATGTTCTTATTGCTTATTCCATCGTTTTTGATATTAAGGAAAAATGTTCACCCTTTATTTCACAAATTTTCACAATAGCATGAATTGTCTTCTAGAAACGTTGATAGAAATATGCCGTCTGGCATTTCGGTAAACATTGTAATTTATACGTCTCACTCAGCATACTAGAATAAATAACACAGCATGTCGATGCACTTTGCATATGTCATGTCGAAGAAAAACATCGTTTGCATTTCCACTATATTCCACCTTCTGTTATGTATCTGACGTATAGCATGATGCGTCACTTCGTTCGCGGTAAATATGTTTGTTTTCCAGGCATATCACATTGTAAATGAGACTAGCTCGTGATAATTCACGATTTCATGCGTCGACGATATAATTCGCATTCTCTCCTAGGAGATGGAACCGCGTGACTTTGATACATTGACAAAGATTTGTTGCCAATTATAAGTACATAGAATACTATCACTAGCGGAATACCATATATGAATTGATCTCGGATTGTGTGTGTGTGTGAAGTTGCAGCAGTATTATATTTCGTGAAAATTCATAAATAATTAAGAGTTTTATTTTTAATAATTCCAATAATTCTTGATAGCTTAAACAAATAGTTCTCTCTGATCGTTAAATCAAAGAAAATGCCTCAAGACAAATTGAAGAAGTCAAAGTGTCTCACACTGTTCCGCGACATTTCCCTTGTTATTTTTCGTCAGATTTTAAAAAATTTATAGTTTTATAATTCGTCAGTTCTAGAAAGAGTTTTACTTTTTCGAAGCAAAAAAATATTGATTAAAATAAAATAGTCATCATCAAACATATATATACGAATCCAGATGAAATGTTAGTCGATTTTTGAAAGTTCTGCTTATTCTAAAACAATTTTCGTATATTTCCGAGTATATTCATGCATTTTCGGGACAGCTGTAATCATTAACAGTATTAAATAAGTTGATTGCTTATAAGAAAACTTTTATGAGAAAGATCGCCATATGTTTCCAAGTTTTATAAAAAATAATATAGATATTTATAATTTATATTGAAATAGATATTTATATCAAAAAAAATATTTTTTGCCAATTTTGGTAAGCGGATAGATTAGGATATGATAAAGATAGATATAAGAGATGATAAAATTATGTTATGAATTTAATTTTCTTAACATATTTTAATCTTTAAATTTATTACACATGATATTTTGTCAACAATATTATTTCATCTTGGTATAAATTCTTCGAATTTTGCATAATGCATTTTTTCGAAGATTCGCGCACATGATTTTACAAAAATAATATATATATATATATAAGATGTACGTTTTTGTTACTTGAATTACAATAATAAATAGGAACATTAGAAACGGATTTTACCTTTGAGTAACTTCCTTACATGTAATGGATAGAATGTCATAATTGATACTCGAGTTGGTTAATTTTAAAATTATCTCAATTATTCGTAATTTTTATACGTGTCAATAATCTTAAGAATACGAAAACGCATTTACGAAAATATTCAATAAAAAAATTCAATCATTTGAAAGCAGTAATTTTTCTATATAAAAATAATACATAATTCTAATTATGTCGTTGCGAAATAAGCTGTTAAGTTTTGCAAGAATAGTCCACAAGTAAATACGGATTTTACACAATGAAAGGTTTAGCCAGATTTAAAAGTAGATGAATTGACACACTGTTTTTTTCCTTTTTTCCTTTTTTTTTTTTAATACAATATATCGAAAAAATGCACGTTTTGCGCATTTATACGGACATATGCATAATGCACATTATATGTGTAACGCGATACGCGATATACGTATATATTATATACACTCCTCTCTCTCTGTTTTCTTTTCTTAACTTTTACTTATGGAACATACACAAGTGAATGATATGCAGATGTTTACATAAAATCTTATAAAAGAGTTATGTGATACATACATGGCAGTTTATATGTAGCATCTCAGTGTATAATATATTTTATTATAAGGCCAACAAGATACGAAATAAAATGTGCACTTTATTGTAATTAACATATCATATGATAATTAAAACATATATATTATTTAAATTTCCCTTCCTTTGCGAGATAAGGGAAAAATTTCGCTTTATGACAATACAAACTATCACAACTGATTTGTAACAAATTTGATCTATTCACATCATCCTTCTTCGCGAAATTTTTATTGCCGAAAGAAAACTCGATTAAGACAACAATCTTTTTTATTGTTGTGCTTTATTTAAGCTAATCGTGACATCACAACTTTCAACGGTAGAATTGATTATCAATTTTTGCAGTGTGATCGTCTATTAAATAAATATTATCATCTTGAATAATTTTTTATTATATTATTAGCGATACTTTATTCTTTTTATAGTATTTTAAATAATACATAATTTTTAAAAAAGGACTAGTAACATTATCCTTTTTATAACCAAATTACAAATTTTTTATTATAAATCCTATAATTACAAATAATAATAAATATTATTTTTACTATTACATTTAAATGATATGATTATACTAGCACTTCTTTATTAAGTAGTAGTCAAGCGTGATGTCACAATTACCTTAATAATTTCATATTATTCGCGAATCGTGCTTAACAGTGAATTAGTAAATTAACAATTTAAATGAAAATTTTCCGAAAGTTATACACAACACGATTTAAATAATAAATTTCACATTAAAAAAATTTTTAATAATTAAATTTTCCACCAAATATGAAGCACAAATATCTTGTGTTTTGTTGACATTAAATGAAGACGTAGGTAAATGGAATCTGGGTCCTATTTTAGAAAAAATAGCTTTTTCTATCATATTTTTATGATCTATTCTTTGCTAATAGATAGAAAGTAAATAGAAGGAGCAATTACAGAGATTAACAGAGTGTATGTGTGTGTGTGTGTGTGTTTGTGTGTGCGTAAAAGTAATTTTCTATTTTTATAGAAACTTAAAAAGTTCATAAAATTCAACTTTGTAACAGTTTTTTTATTATTTTAAAAGAAGAAAAACATTTTCTATATAATATTAGAAAATTGGGATCACTGTTCAACGGAATGCGTAGATCCCTTACTAGAAATTTATAATTACATGATGATAAAATTCTTGTATCGCTTCATGAAATGCGATCCTGTTAAGGAATCAAATGAAACGATTAAAGTTTCGTCGTGCGGTTTACAAGCATTCAAAGGCACTTTTCTTTCGCGTATATTCGCTTCTTGTAAGATGAAAAAATTTTCCAGACACAGAATCGAATTCTGCTCTCCAAGAAGCTGTTTTTAAGCGCGGGCAACAGCGAGTAATCGCGTCTATGAAATCGATTGTTCATTTCACTCATTCGTGAGCGCATACGATATAATAACACTTTCGATTCGAACGCATGTTATAAATTATGCATTAATATGTACAATGCATATAAGCGCGCGCACGGAGTATATTGAGTAAGGCATAGCTTTTCGTCTTTAATCAGGACGCGGAGAGATCCGTCGCAACTGGATGCTTCTCGTCACGTCTTTCCCACATGTTGATTCTCTTCAGCGGATAACAAATCACAGCTGATACGAGCATCAAGCTGCCGGATAAATAGAACGAGGCGTCGTAACTTCCAGTCGCATCCATGAACGCACCTGTTTACACATGTGTGAATATCATTTAGATGAATTGACGTGGAATTTTTGTGATTTATTTATAATAATCATAAGCAACAATTTTTTAATCGGCACATATAACGAATAATTTTAACGAACAGCGTAAATATTATTTTCTGCAATCGCTCGATATCGCTGCCAGATAAAAGTCGCGGGATGTAAATCAACGCTGTTTCCAGTAATTAAAGTGAACTTTTTGTATGGAAGTTTGCGAAGATACATTCCGATGAATGTAATCGTTGATCGGTATGATTCTAATTACCTGCGAGAGGCGCGCCCACAGTCGCTGCCACGCCTTGAAACAGAAGAAGCAATCCAAAAGCGTTCGTCAGTTTTTCTAAACCGAGCAGATCCACGACGAGAATTGATCTCAGAGAAGCAAAGACAGCTAAAAAAAAAAAAAAAAAAAAAAAAAAAAAAAAAAAAAAAATTTTGCAAACCTAATAAATATAAAATTAAAGCCAAATTGGGATATAAAAATTTTTAATCGAATTGTAAATCAGATAAGATGATATTATATACAAAGGATATATCCATATGATTTATAGGAAAAATTTAAGAGCCCATATATTGCTTACATATACTGAGGCCGAAGCTGGCTGCATAAAAGAATTGATATCCCTCCGTCAGAGAAATGCCGGACAATATTGTTACTAAACCGCCGACGCTGATAAACATATTATTCACGACTAGAGCATTGACTCCAGGCAAGCTGCTTGCTAAACCACAAACGATACGACCGATAGTATTACCGATACCAATCACCGAAACGAGGAACATGGCCGTAGAAGCATCGATGTTAGCTTTTATGGCTCGATCTGCAAGGATGGCGGATAAAAAATTTATTTATTTATTTTTTATTTTATTTTTTAATAAAAAATGTAACGCGCACAAAAAAAATATGTTACAAAAATATAATGGAGATAAATGATTCTCTCGGAGAGATTCTTTCATTTTAATTATTTTAAGGATAAATATAAAAAAAAAAACGTTACTCATAACAAATAACGCGCGCGCGCGCGCGCAACAATTTTAAAATTTAATAATAAAATGTAAAACCTTTATCTACATCTTCATTTTCTTTCAGTTTTTGTAATGTAAATATTATTTACTTATTATTTTACTTTCGTTTTCTATTTTTGATAATCATTTTAATCGATCATTATTAATTTATTATTCGAATTTTATTTACATATTATATTTACATGTTACATATTATATTATTAGACAGAAAATTCTTTCTAAATGATACGCATTACTTTACAAGTTCTTTTGAAAATTTATTATGTTTTTAAACGTGATTAAAAAAGTTACAAAAGAACACAGATATATTATTGATCATTCGCGACATACATACGTACCTGGCACGTACATAAAAGGTGTATAAAAGCCCATCATGGTGAGGCCGCCAGAAATCGCTAGTATTAGAAAAGAAGGGCTTTTTAGAAGACTTAAATCGAGCATTGTGGTCAGAATTCGTCGCACGCTTTCCGGACACAGGTAGCAACTTCCGCTCTCTTCTTCGGCCACATCCGTCGCCGTTGGCAGTCGCGTCACTGACATGTGATAACCGACCGATGATTGCTGCAAAATTGCAAGCTTTTGATAATTCTAAGTAAAATCATTATCTATATAAAATCACCGATTCATTAACATCAATTTAAATTTAACATAATTTAACTTATTATGTTGCGTTTTTATAAAATTAGAAAGAAGCACATTTTATATTTTGCGCCCCGAAAAATAATCTTTTGAGATATATAATTGATATATATATATTATATACATATATCCGTGACAGTATTTTGCGAGGATAATTGGTAAAATTTACCTGCGATCTGTAATGGGAAAGTCTGTTCAAAGAGCCACCATAAAAAATATCGTCTCTATAAAACGGTCTCTGCGGATCTTTCGGATTTCGTTTGCCCATTCTAAGAGATTTTTGACTGCATTCCGAATCCGTTCGTAGACGTCTTCCGCTAATCGTATGTCGGCGGATCTAAAAATATAAAATAGAATATTTGTAGTTTCAAAATATTTTCAAAATAGGAAATTTACTTATATGCGTGTTGTTTGATTAATATTATATATATATATCTTAAATCTTTTTGTAAATTATACAAAAATAGAGATGTTGACAAAAGTAAGTAATTCACGAGTCGACTCGAATGATTTTCTAGGTCACTATCGAATTGACTTTTATAACTTGAAAAGTGCAAAATTTTCGTTTCTTGGCAATAATACATATAGTTGCTTTTTCTTATACATTTATATATTTTAGACATCCTTCACTTTGAAAACAATAAAAGACATAAATGAAACTCGCGAGAATCTGAACTAACGAATTCTTCGAGTTATTCGTCAAGTTCGATATAAAATTTAAATATTTTTGCAACTTTGTTGTTTTAATTCGTCATTTAGGTTTACCCTGTAAGCGGACAATCTTTAATTATTCTATCGGAATCGGAATCAATCGCGATTCCATCTCAAACGAATTAGATAAACTATATAATTATATGTCGCATTTTATATATTTTTATCATACATTTTGATATTTTCAAACAACCATATTTGTTTCCGTTTACAGTCTTACGGTTAATCGCGTATTGTTCGAATTTACGACCCTTGACTTTTTCGTTTCTGTAACATATATACGTACGTATATATCGATCTTACCGTTGGTACTTTTCCGTTTAATCGTTCCAAGTCGCCGTTGAGAAGATTGTTCTCTTCGGCGATCTTCTCTTCGTTATTTACAACATCCAAGTCGGGATATATCGGCGCGGACAGCCGTTTCTCCGAAGTGCTCACCTTCCTTTCCAAAGTCTGCGTGTCCACGTGCACCTTGTGCAGCGAGTACAAGGACTTGGACGCGCTGAAACAGAAATCGATGAATCCCGTTACGCGATGCGTAAAAAAAAAAGAAAGAAAAAAAAAAGATTGTCATATAAGTGAAATCTTTCGCGTTTATTACTTTACTATATTAGGGTTACTTCCGAAAAGTTCCGCTGCCGTCGGATATTCCGTGTTATTATTCGTGCCGAAGAAACCGCTTCTATTCGGTTGCACACAGTGTAACGAGGTCGTCGACACACCCTTTCCCATCAACGCGGTTTTTACCTCGAGCGCCACGTTTTCCGGGGTCTTCTTCACCTTAATCCGCGTTGCTTTCAAAGGACGGAACATTGCGCCGAATATGGCGCAATTTAACAGCATGCCTTTAAGTCATACAAGTCGTTTCTTCTATTATCCATATGTTTCAACCAATATTGATATTAATTTTATATTAATATTTTAATAAATATTAATATATATATATATATAATGTTATATTTATCGATATAAACATTTATCGATTAATATATGTTTCTTTATGATATCATAATAGATTATATAAAAAAATTATTGTAATGGATACTATAATTATGTTTGATTTTTTTAAACATTATATAACAATTATATATAAAATATTATATATAAAATTCACACCTGCTTGAAATAACAGAGCTCCCCTCCAGCCGAAATTCTTTATAAGTATATCCGAGATCGGGGCAAGTAAAAATGCACCGATACCGGAGCCACATACCGCGATACCTGTAGCCAGGGCTCGCCATCTCTCGAAATAAAATCCGGTGGTTATTACGGCTGGTACGTATATCAGTCCCGCACCGATACCACCTAAGTATTTGACAGAAAATGTTTTGTGTTAAAGAAAGAATGTTTGTATATAAATCTCTACTAATATTTCGTTTTGAAATCTGATAAAATTTTTATGCATTATTTAAAAATAATATATGATGGAAAATTTTTAAATATCGAGATACCAATATCTTCATCGATAATACCGATATCGAAATATTAATACAAGATGCGGCCTGAATCTTGCGAAGAATCTCTCGCGCAAGATGGAATAAAAAAAAATAAAAAAAATAAAAAAATAAAAAAAAATTGAAAATATCGCGTATATGTAAGAAGATTTTGTAAGAGACTCGATGGAGACGCCAGATAATTGCGTTGATAGGAAATATCTGGGACAAAAAGATTTTACTTACCGATAGCGCCGTAAGAAATGTAGAGAAATTCGATAGAGGTACTGAAATACGAAAGGACGAAGGCGATGCAACTTATTGCGCTTCCTAATATCGCCACTAGTCTAAACCCGTATCGATTGGCGAGGGCGGATACGAAGGGACCTGGAAAAAATTATACATAATTTAATTTACGTCAATGGTTCATTTCGCCGATGATTAACTTTAGCTATCTTTAGGTATCTGGTCAAATGGAAATATATGCAAATCACTCGTTACATTTTTATTATCGATCCGATCCTAATTGACTTTTTTTGCCATATGTTGTATATATTGATTATTTGACAATATGCTAACTTACAATAAGCACAAATTGTCAGTGACAGGCAACGTAGGAAATTTGTAGAAATAACGTATATATATCTTATATTTATAAGTAATTCTATTAATATCCTGTTGACAATGATGTCACGTCATATGAAATGACAACGTGTCATATTTGAAGCTACTAAGACAAAAATATTCACATAATTAAAAATAAAAATAGAATTATATATATATATTCTTATTAAAAAAAAGAAAAAAAAGAAAAATATATATATATAATATATATATATATTAAAATATCTATTAATTCAATTATTTACATTTTATATAAATTTAACATTCTTAAATAATAAATAGACATTTTTCACGTCATACATGCTTTTTTTTTTCAAGTTTATATTTTCAAATTTTTTTTTTTTTTTTTTTTTTTTTCAAGTAATATTGATCTAGAGGTTAATTTTATATTAGTAATTATTAAAATTTTATATAGTAAATAAGTAAATAATGGATATTTTGACGTAGCATAATAGTAAAAAAAATTGCGCTTATGAAATATGTAAAATATCTATATATACTTAATTTGTCGGAAACACGAGTACACACGAGTATTAAAGATAAATTACAGAAGACAACTCTTTAAAAGCTCCTACTACTCTTTATCATCACGAGTAATTAAGTATATTTTTGCCGCGCGCTTATGTATTGCTATGCTAATTTTGACACAGACGTGCTGAACATGAAAAGTTCGCAATATTTTTCATAATGACGTATAAATTGTCATGTATTTTTTTCAGATCTTAAATTAGAGTCATTAGATATATATATATATATACACTAGAATGTAATTAAACTATTAAACATTTAATATTTATGAAATGTGATTATTAATTATTGATTTATTTTATCGCTAATCTGATATTATAACTTAAAAGCGTGAAATATTATTAAAAGTATTCATTGTACGTTAAATTAAGCGCTGAATGGAAAAGTTTCAGCGTATTTATTTTTATGGATTGCACTGCAAAAATCCTTGAGACTGATCATACAAACGGTTACTTGTCGCGATGCTAATTCCGATGCAAATACAAGTGTCATGTGTTATTTTATTGATCGACCCGATATATATGAGGAAGATTTCAAATGCGAGTTTGTTATATCGCAAATATTTTACAAACGGACTTATCAGTTGTGTACATTTAGCAGAAACATAGCTATTCTTATCGTATATATTTTCGGCGTCCTGTATAAAATATACAATATTACGTTAATATTGTGACTCGATCTCAAAGGAAGCATAAATTCTAAAGAATCTTGTATCTAAAATGTATGAGTTACATATTTTATCTGAAAGATAATTCTTAAAATCTTAAGAAGAAACAAAAACACGCGATGCACCAGAGCGAAGAGGTATTATTTTTAATTTTCTAACAATAAGTACAAAAATATCGTGAAAATAACACACTGCATATGTTTTTGTGATAAGATTAAATACTATTTGAATGCAAGATTCTAAGATTAATATCTGAGCTTGTTTATTAAATTTTACATATACATAATGTCGCTACTAACCAGCCATGAGATAAAATCCAGTTTGTAACGAGCCGACGAGCGCGACTCTCGCTTTCGATATGGAAAATGCATCCGCGATCTCATTCAGGAATACGCCGAAGCTGAAGATGATACCGTCGACGAAAAAGTTGCACATGAAAGAGGCTGCGACGATCACCCAGCCCCATCCCCCGTCAGGTGGTACCACCATTTCCACTTCGATGGTCTGTTGATCCACAAAACTTTTACAGTCATTCATAAGTATCTAGCAAAAACTCATTAGATGTGTATTTAGATGCGAAATAGTCACAAAAATAATCATTTTCATGTACAAACAAATTTTGCTGCGATTTTCTCTTGCTTGAATTTTCAATTTTCAAACCAGATGATGCTGTATCCAAGAGTTAGAGATTTTATATCGATAAAATATCAAGAATATATACGTATATTAGTAGGATCACACTTATGTATATATATACAAGATGTTAAATATTATATTAAATTAAAATATTACAAAAAGTTATATTAAAGATTATTATATTAGAAAGGTCAAATAAATAAAATGCGGATGCAACTATGGAAAAAAAATATTTTTTATTAATCAATATCATGGATTAAATAACGTGATGAAAAATTAAACATTAACATATATGATATTATACTTGAGGATATTGAGGATAATGTTCTCATATGCGATATATGTAGGCAATCACATGATAAACAAATTAGAATTTGCCGTGACCCAGTTTTTCGAGAAAAAGATACAGTCATTTACTTCGGATTTATACAGACAAGCGTGATAATGGAAATTGAAGACCTGTGACTTCTAATTAGAATGGAAATGTTTGCAGCCGATGTTTGTGCGCGTTTGAAAGAAAACGAGGATTTGTTTAAATAATTATTAGAGATACGATGTCTTTAGCTACGATGCTAAAAACAATAAAATTAACGAAAATATTCTTAAATATGAATTATTTAAAAATAAGAAAAGAAAACATTACTGTAGCTATTGTAATCTGAGTATATTAATTTTAATCTAAATTTAAATCTATATTTAAAAAAAAAATGTACGTTACAATAGAATTTAAATGTCATACAATATTTCGCTAATGCGACAAACAATTTCTTATAATTATTAAAATCAAAAAATTAGAACTCTCATACCTCAATCGTTAATAAAACATTTAAAGATGCTAATCATTACGTAAGAGAGTTGCTTTCTTGTTTATTAGAAAATACGATACAATATGATAATAATTTGCCAAGGCAAACTCGGTTAATTTGCGATGTTTTCTGACATTTCAACATCAACGTTCGCTCGCTGGAAATTCACAAGGTGCTAAGGTCAAGGCCGCTCAAAAAGCCGTCGAGAGACCGGCCTTAAGTATTTCGGCCGTTTCGTGATCCAAACTTCGAAAGTTATCAACTCGCTGCCAAGCCGCACACGCTTAAAACATTAACTTAACCGTAGAAGGTACACATTTTCGATAGCTTCGATATAAAATTACGTTTCATCTAATGGAAGATTAGATTGAATTTAATAATTACGAGAGAAATCATTATCCTTAAGTTCATAAACAAATTAAAAATTATACAGTCAAGTTGCATTTCGATCATCTATATTGTGATCGTAATTCATAAGAAAAGAAAGAGAAACACTCGTCTGTAATGTTCAACGATCTAAATCGATCGTGATGAAAGAATGCGAAGCGTTTCTTACAGGAAATCGTCTTTTTTTTATTTATTTTTTATTTTTTTGCAGAGACTCTGTCGCGATGAGTACGAAAATACTTTCTCACGATCGAAAACACAGACGTGTAATCTGGAGAGATTCCTTGTCCGAAAGGTCGCGTGCAAAATGTATTATCTGTCATTCGCGGTATAAAAATCAGGGCGATTTTTTAATCGTCGTTTGCGCGATGAAATTAAGAGCGAACGGAGAGGCAGCAACAGTTGGCGCTGTTAACTTTGAAGTGGATTGATAAGGAAAAATTCAGCGGGGAATACGTGTCTCTAGATGACCCACAACGAGACAAGGATTATCGGATCCATTAATATGTCGCAAATACGGCGATATCGCGCTTGCAATTTATAGCATATAGATCCGCCCGTCACTTTCAACGCGGGTATACTGATTGCCGGAGCTTCGGCGCGAGTAATCGAGTGATGCGTTTTTTTTTTTTTTGCAGCTTTTGCATTTTGACGCATCTACGGTGCGCGCGTTACGCGTCATCGGCTCACCTCATCATTGTTATTGCCGTTAATGTCCTCGAGCTGCAGCTCCTCAATCTTGTTGCAGTTGCGACCATTTTGCTGCAATTTGCTCGCGTCGAAGATCTGCTCTTCCGTTTTGTTACTTATCGTCGTCGACATTGTCGACGTGTCGTTTAAATGTCTGAAACACATTGGCTGCATGAAATTCGTGTAACGAAAACGAATGTAATAAATGTAATTTTACATGACTTGAGAAGTCAGGTGCTACGGAAAATTTAAAACTTATACATTTGTCAACATTGGAATTGTATTGAAGAAAATCTTTCTCTTTTCCTTTTCTCTCTTTCTGTTTCTCTCTCATAAAACGCGGAAAAAATTTTTATATGGGATAAAAGTATCCAAACGCTTTCGTGAATCAAACGTTTTTTTATAAAATATTAATTTTGAAAAAAAAAGAATTTTTAAAATACTTGTATAATAATGCAACACACATATAAACGTTAGGATTGTATATGATGAAAAGAATAATCTCACAATTTTTATTAAACAGTATTTACAGCATATATCTATGCGATATTTGCGATTATCCCTCATATCGAATAATACAATTAAACTTGAAAATGATTCTTATCATATAAAATATCTACTTCATTTAAGATTATTTTCTTAAAAAGAATACAAGTGTTTTCGCGAATAGATATCATCGTTTTACTATTTGAGCATATAGCGTGTAATAACATAAAATATAATGTCGAGCAATGCATACTTAATAAGAATTACTTAATCGAAGAATTAACATCAAAGATTAATAAATTGTGAGAAAAAAATAATATTTCTAATTGATTCGTTTTAAGAAAAGATCTTTTATCGATGACACGTGATGTGTTATTATTAATTACGGAAATTAATGAAACGAAAAATATAATCGATATGCTGACGTTGCAATAAGTTACCTTATCAGGAGAAAAATGCATAAACAAACAATTATAAAATTAGATGATTTCGCTATCGCAACCAGTCGTTTCGGTATTAAACAGAGTCGAGCAGAGTTAGCTTTCGTAAAGAAATTCTTGATTAATTTAGAATTGATTTTTTTATCAAAAATGCCAAACAATATTATTGTATTATTAGTTAATTTTACATGTTACATACTTTGGAAATTAATTTAAAATAAATATAAAATCTAAAAAGTCTATTCAAGTTAAATAAATTTTATTATGTGTACATATATTTCAAAGTGATTAATTTTTGGAAAAGATTTTTTTTATATTTCAATCGTTTATAGTTCACATAAATTCGTTGACCGAATTAATAAATTGACAGAAATTCAAAGAATTCATAATTAAAATATAACTCAGTAACTAGGATAATTATGTACGACTTAGTGACTCAGCAATAGGTAGGATATATGTTATGCGCTAGCGTGTGTGTTGTGTGATTAAACTGGAATAACGAAATGATGATTCGTTGTAACCATAGTTATTTTATTAGACAGCGAAATAAGCATTATAATGATGTTTAACACGTCTGAATTATTGCCATGTTTTAAGTATCTTGTATCTTATAAATCGACGATAAGATAAGCCCGAGAAAATATTTATTTCTGATACACAACATACAAATAACTTCTGCAATTTGGAGCGTCTATCTTATATTTTATAATGCTTCACAATATATGTTATACATGTGAATATATATATATATATATTGCACACACACATGTATGTGTGTGTTGCTATCTCTCGGATACAATATCAAAAAGAATTACGACCGCATTTTTCCCGCACGCGCGACGTCGTGTCATTTGCAAAAAGCTATATTATGTACAGAAGCTATCATATAAACGGAAATATGTAAATTTTGTTAATTGATAAATTTATTTTTAGCGTGACTTCGTTTATTTTACACTCTCTTGCTAAGCGATAATTTGCGAAAGAAGAAAGTAAATTCTCAATCTTTATTCACTTTTTTTCGATCAATTTATATAATGGCTTTAGATAAAATATAATATTGATGCTAAACTCATCGGTTTGTAATATAATAAATAATACAAGTATATAAGAATGAAGTATAAACGTAATACTTTACGAGAAAATATCTTATTTTATTATTATTCTTAATTATATTTTGTTTTATATTATCTAGTTTTATATCAATTAGCATTATGCATTGTTACACTTAGTTATAATCGCGCATATTTAATAATTATTATCTCGAATATTACTTTGATTGATATTATATTGAACATATATGATTAATATTTGAAAAACTATTATCTAACACACGATGTAAAAACTAGAACGCAAACGTATTTATTCATGATCCGAGCTATCTTAAACGCCGATTTTTTTATTTTTAGATAAGATACAGATTATTATCGTACCATTTACATATTACACTAATGTATAATTGGCTTTGCACAGAAAAATGAATGCTCTATCATGATCGAGTTACAATCGAAGACTACTTATCATTTTACTATACATTTTATACTTACATTCTTTTTATTTTATTTGTCATAAGTTTGGCTTGAAAAAAATAAGATTATTAAAACGAAACATATATTATATATAAGGCAAAGTATTTATATACAGGGTGTAAATGAATACCTGTTACAAACTTCTAGGATATGTGTAGAGGGTTCAAAGTAGACCAACTTTTAATAAGGAACTCATGTCCGGAAACGCACCGTTTGCAAGCTGCAGATTGGAATTGTTGGTGTGTTAAGTATTAGGAATAATTCTCATAATAACTTTATTTGCTTACATTGCATTACAAAAATGTTCAGCAATCCAAATGACGCCTAACATTTTTGAAAGAGCGCACGAAAATATGCTTCGCAGGTGCAACGCTTGCATCGAAGTTGGTGGTCATCATTATGAGCAATTATTGTAGCCATCTACTTTGACATTCCTAAACATTTTTGTAGCGTAATGTAAACAAATAAAGTTATTATGAGAATTATTCCTAATACTGAACATACCAACAATTCCAATCTGCAGCTCGCAAACGATGCGTTTCCGGACATGAGTTCCTTATTAAAAGTTGATCTACTTTGAACCTTCTACATACCCTAGAAGTTTGTAACAGCTATTCATTTACATCCTGTATATGCGCAAGATATCGTTATGTTCCCGCTATTATGACGTAAAGTATTCACGTCAATGGTAATAAAGAAAGTCGTAAATGGAGATGGGAAAGAGAAATGTGATGAAACGAGGCAATCGCAAAGATTCAGACATGGCCTCATAATCAATGGCTGTTCTAGAAATGAGAATGGTTTTTACAAGAACGCTGATTACCTCTTTAAACGTCGAGATAAATCATTATCGATGCGGAACGAGTAATGCAGTTCTGCTGACTCGCTGATAAATTATGCCTAAGTATTATTTGTCGAGTAAGACACCATCCTAATATAACTTTTTACTAACGATAAAATGCCAATAAAACTCGATAGTTTTATTACAATATATCGTAGCGATACGTGAGCATTGCATCGATCGGCAATAAATTTCCGGCTCTTCAAAGGCAATTATCATCCGCGATGGAATAATGAAAAGATCAAACATTCATAATGATAATTGTGATCGCGACGTGACCAAGCTCGCCTAAAAATGCCGAATGACGCTTATTATATTCTCTTGTAAGGGGAACAAAGGGAATGCGATACTTACTCATACTTGGTGATACATCTTTACCGTTCAAACAACGCGGTATTGTAAGCGTGGCTGCTTGTAAAAAATACAAAGATATAGCGTATTTTATGCATTATCGCGACCACAAAGTGATGAAGCGGCCAGATTTTTATTGACAAGCGAAGTAATTAACGCGAAAGCTGGCACGCGTGAATTATACGAAATTGTCAGTCGCAACAATAATATATTTTATAGATTTTACATTATGGTCTTGTATTGCGATATGCTTTTTTGTGTCTCCCTTCTCATAGAATACGCGAACTATTTTTTTTGGGGGGGAGGGGGGTTATTTCTATATTCTTGAGATTTATTCCTTTAATGATATTATCATATAAGATTTTAATATGGGAATGTATAATATTTCTAATTTCATAAAATTTCCTGTTCACTTCATAAATAATCTCTCTTTAATTGCCTACTACAAAAAACGTTAAGAATGTTAATTATAACAGGATTATTTGATTTATCGCTATTGGGATTATTTTTGTCATATCGTTATTTCGAGATCTTTAACTTGATATACAATTCTTTATTTTTAGAATCTGGTATTGTCAGTATTTCCATATCTCGTAAGAATATATGTTACATAAATTAGATTTCAAGTGTGATATACAGAAAATGATGATATTCCTGACAATGAGATGTATATCAACGATCAATTGTTACCTCTTAAAGCGTTATAAGTCTTAAAGAACATAAATATATGGAGGCAATATTTTTATTAATATGTAAAAAGCTTGTTTACTTTATTCTTTTTCTAGGGGTTCTCGTAAATTGCGTTCTTGTTGAAAAGATTGATAAAATTGATAGAAAAAATTAGAAACATAATCAATTGTTGCCTTGATCGCGATACGTTTAAACTGCACGGTATTGGCGAGAGTTATCGTAAAATATGTTTCTTATAGACTATATAAAATACGCGCTGACCAGACTATTTCGCTAGGTATAATAAACGACGTCAAACTCAAAAAGAAAGCGTCCACTCTGCTCTTTATGATCTGGCTCTTTCCGAGATATTTACAATCTTATTTCGTATCTTCACTCGCCAAATTTTCCGTTGCGAACCGATAACACGTAAAAATCCAATTTTCGCTCACTCAATTAGACGTTAATAAACATTGATACGCGTGAACCGATTTGCGATGTTCACTGCCTATTTGCAATAACATAATTATCGCAAGACGATCGTTCTTCGAAATTTCACAAACATTATTACAAAAATCTGATCATCGGAACATATATTCTTAGCGGATAGTCGTTAAATTATTATTGTAAAATATATTACATTCGATATTATTATAATCATAAATTATTATGGTTTAATTAATCTGTATCAGCGTATAGAAAATTATTGAAAATCAAGAACAATACGTCAATATGATTTTTTTCCAGATGAATCTTCGTTAGATTGAGTTATTTGTTCATTGAACTAGTTTGACAATATATTTTTTTATACACATTTCATCATTAATAACAGGAGGGGAGAAGTTGAAGCACATGTATCGGGGCCAAAGTTCGAGGGGACTTATCTGACGATTTCGCATATGCTCTGCATTTATTTATTAACAATATTTCCAATTGACGATAACAACACACACTTTGAAAATTTATACAAAGCACTCCAGAAATAACCCCGGACAGGCTATTAAACCGTATCCTTCTCGCGCTTTTGTCTTTACTCTTTATTCTCCAGTTAAGATCAGTCATCGAAAATTTGTCCAAAGATACAGATTAAACAGAATGCTCTGATATGCTAATGTATGATTAATGTTTGCGTGCTCTTTGATGGATGGATAATTGAGATTTGGTTTTAAAAAGTGAGAGAAATTTGTTAAATAATCTTTTCAACAATTAAAGTTAACAATTCATAGCCATATATGTGTGTTATTTTTAAAGTTATATTTTTAACGCAATTTTAACTGCATCAAGTCTTGCTATTTCATGTTTGTTACGCACACGAAATAATATTATAGTCTCTGCAATATTTGGTGCAGGATTATCAGGTGTAGGCGAAAGAAATATCATTTAAATAAAAGACTTCCAAGTCGCACGACTTGTTGATTAATTTTCAACTTCCTCGCGTAATTAAGTGGACGGATTCCATCGTGCTCGATGATGTAAAAAAAAAAAAAAGAAAATATGCCGAGAAGGAACCAGATATTACGGCCTGACTCCATCAAAAATATCATCATAATCATCTTGATTCTCTTGAAGCAACTCTTACCTTGTGTTTTGACACATTCCGATTGAATTCCGTAGTTAAAAAAAAAAAAAACATCCGCGCACGAAGATATATTCCAAATTTATGAAACATTTCTCTGGATACCTGCGTGTCGCGAAAAAATTCGCGCCAAAAATTATTTTTCTATTTTATAACCGTCCGTGATGTTTATATGCAACTAATAACAAATAGATTTATATTGTAATTAATACAGTAGTTTTATATTGCAAGGTTTAATTAATAAATAAAAATGCTTTTCTAACGTAATAAACGCAAGTAAAAGCAATAGGTGCTCAATAAGATGCGATAAGAGATCGATAAAAATAACTCTATATATTTCTATTATATACATTAAAAAAAGCTATAATCAATATAATAGAATTTTAAAAAGACTTCTTTGACAATATAATAAGAAAGGTAGAAAGAAAAACTTGGATTTATATTTGTTTCGAGATAAATTCTCTATCAGATCGACGAGATTCTCGAGCAGTCATGCCGCGTGTCGGTATAAGAATATTTTGAATCTAAAAATAATTACAGAGAGCAGATCACAATTTCGCACAACGATACAGACATATCGTACGGATATATTATACATATATCCATTGATTTATAATTACATCAATAAATTCTGGCGGTCATTTAGTTATTTATGTCGTGATTCTTGACACGATAACATTAATTGTATGCTTAACATATCGTCGATTTTAAAATTTAATTAAATATTAAATATTAGAGATTTTCGATTTTCCTTAAGGGCAAAAGTGTAACTCTTTTTTTAAAAATAGCTATTTAAATATTTGTAGATATTAGAGAGAGGAAGCTACGAACACAATATCCTCTTACACATACATAATTTATGTCGTTTTTCGAAATACAAATATTTTGAATATAATGATTACTTTTAATAAATTACTAATGAATATTAATAATTACGCCGCATCATAAGCAGCTGCGCGCAAACACTCGCGTTTACCGATTAATCGAATATATCGCATGAATAATGATACTTGTGGATTTTCATTGATCTCTCGTGATCGTGGTTTACCACGTTTTATTGACAGGAGAATACTCGCACGTGTAAACGCGCGTTGCGTACGCATGCGTGGCCAAGTCTACGCGGGAAACACTCGCGGAGAAGAAATTCCACACGTGGCTATATATGGGATCGGAACCGTCACAATTTTTACACGTTTTTTCCATATTCGCACGCACACACTTTCTATAAAATATCAAGTGATTTTTACGCCTTTGTCTCTCTCTCTCTCTCTCTCTCTTTTTCTTTTTCTTTTAATAAAATAAAACGCGATTGACATAAAAAGACGGAGACACATTACCTATCTATCTTTTCGAATCACCGTCACCGACTGCCGAGAAGATCCGAAGTCGAAAGGGAAAAGAGAGCCGAAGAGACGAGACGCACCATTCGGCCGCGCGCGCGCGCGTGTGCGTAGATGCGTGCAAACGCGTGTACTAAAATGTCACGCGCTCTGATTCCGAACGGGCGCGACTTTACGTCGGTCGGTGATAACGACGGGATGTCAGATTGGTCATTTCGGAGTGGAAGTGTTGCGAGTGTCGCGATGATTCCATCGGTGCTATTGGCACGAGATATCCAAAAGATTTCCACTTTTCTCCTTCCTCTTGTTTTTTTCATTTCATTTCACGATATTTCTTCACGAGAACTGCTTTTATCCGATAAACAATGCAAGCTTCGTTTGAAACTAATCAGAGATTATGAGATTATACAATCTTGGAAAAAATTTCTCGATTAATCGAGTTGAAAGATCAGTCAAGAATTGATGCAAGCGTGAAAATGTAAATCAATCGCGTTGTAATCTTTCTTCATTTTTTAATTACAATGAATTATTTAATTGATTGATATATGCAAATTAATGGCATGTAAACTAACTCGGCATTAATAAAAAATATTAGATTAATATCTAATTGTTAGTAATATATCGTTTTTATTCGCTAGCAAAACGCTTATCCGCGCTTAGATAAAAGAGACATGAATATTTTGAAACTGATACTTTATTCCAAAATTGTAGTTGATAATTACAATTCGATCGCATATTATTTTTAAATGCCCGCTGGAAACACTGATTACTTAATCCGTATCTGTCCTGTCGCGACAGATGTTTGGAATGACGTAACGATCGTAGAAAGTTTCGGTGGTGAAAATTTTGGACCAACCATCACTTTGTAAACGAATCGTTATTTATATATTTATTGCAAATTTAATGATTCCCCCCCCCCTTTTTTTTTTACATCGGCACATTCCCGGGATGAGATCATACGAAAATTAAATGCGATCGTTAACAATATTATGAGCATTTCATGAACAGATATAAAAGTAAGATGAATTCGATGTTGTAAGCGCGCAATATAATTTTTATTTTTTATTTTTTTTTTAAAAGATATTGTACAGAATACATTGTATGGAAATATTATAAGAATCTGACATATAGCATGAGTAAAATAGGTCGTCAAAAAATCAAGTGACTGGCGTCTATTTATTACGCGTATCGCTGATATCGTTCGCTGATATTACGCGAATACATTATGTAAATTTTAATTACATTCGATGGCGCGTTTGTATTTCACAGCGAGGCGGAACAACACTTGCTTGCTACTGGACAATAAGTTTTCATTAAAAAAATATAACGTGTATAAAAGATATTTAAAAAAAAAATATATATATAACGCGAATAAAATTTTTTTTATAGAGCTACACGCTAGAATATATAATTCATTTTTTAAATAAAACACATATATATAATACAAACATCATAATATAAAATAAGTAAAATTGAAACATTAATAATATTATGTAATGTAACAATGACGATTACCAGGGTTGGGAACGTTACTCTATAAAAGTAACGCGTTATCGTTACCGTTACTTGGAAAAAGCAACGATTCGTTACTTTTTCGTTATGTTTTTTGTAATGCTAAAGTAAGCTATTAGATTATAAAATTATTTAATAATCAATATTAAATGTAATAATTTATGTTACAATTAAAAACTCTAAATTAGTCTCTATATAGCAAGCGTTCTTTATATTAAACTTATTTAATGATTCTAATTTTTTTATGTTAATATCTTTACTTTTTAATAAACTTATCTTTATAGAAATTTAAATTGTAATTTAGAAATTTCAATTTTGTCGAAAATTTTTATCAAACATTGTTTTTAAATATCGATAATATTATTAAGAGTATATTCCAATATTCACTGCTAGTATTGTAAAATCTATAATTTATATAGATTTTCAGTACTGCCAGTGATTATCAGAATGCAGCCTATGATAGAAGACTACAAAATATTTTTCAAAAAATACATCTATCTATCGAATAGATGTAAGTTAACAAAGAACCGAAAAGTAACGGTAAAAATGTAACGACGACTGTGAAAATGTAACGACGTTACCGTTACCGTTACAAACGGAAAAACCTAACGATCGTTACCAAAAAAAAAAAAGTAGCTGTAACGGTAACGATGTTACAAGTAACGCGTTACTTCCCAACCCTGACGATTACTATCGTTGTTGTCGGGCACACAAATTTTGATATAAAACACAATCAATTTTTTTTTCTCATTCCACGATTTTATTAGAAAGATCTATGAGTAGTTTGTAGCTTCGTATTGTCAAGCTTTAAGTTTACAAATCTCTTATATTTCATATTTACATGATGTGGTACGCACAAATATGTACATTAGGTATTCGTGCGAGCGTGCGAGCTTATTATATATCGCAGACATGCCTCTCAAATTCAATCAAGTATGCGCTATGCGTAACTAAATAAAACCTCATGTACCGAGACAACCTAAGCAATATACGTGTACATTATATTCCTTTCTGATTATGCAAAATTTAACCTTAACGGCGAGTGCCAAACGAGGTATATGCGCTTTTAGAAATTGCATCGCGATCAAATTATCATATCGCACGATTGAGTCACTCATTTATTTCTACAGAATCTACTATGATGAACGAATACGACAAACATGATTAATAGCTTCCGATCGTTCTTATCTTCTCGTAAAGACGACAGAGAGCGAACGAAAAATCTTATGAGAGAACTTATGCAAAAAATTAATAATATATAAAATAAAATATAAAATTTCTAAACGTATATCTTTTTCAGATGTATAATATATAAAATTGAAGAAACACTGATTTTTTCGTGTGAGAAATGTTCATATTATAAAATGAAATATCGAGAACAGATAGAGATAAAGTTAAAATTATGAAGATTAAAAATCATGTCGAGTAATTAAAGCTTCGAGAGAGTCGCGCACTGGACCGGATGCGCGCAGCCGGCGTCGCGTCGTAACGTCAATTATTATACGACGGCGCAAGTGCCGTCGATCGACGATAAGGATTCCGGAGGCGACTGTCCGATAACCCGTTTCACAGAGCAGGAGATTGTACGTGCATATGTCGCCGAACGCGAGCAGCGCAACTCGTTTTTGATGTTTCCAAGGGTGTTGGTAAGAAGCGGCATGGCGCGAGACACGTGACGTAACGACGCGATTACGAGCCCGAGTGAGCGAAAAGCTTCGCCGGCGAGCCTGATTTTCCATCTCGACGTACACAATCGAGATCCGTCGTAGATCTCGGTCGCGTCGCCTCGCGACACGACCGTCGACAAATAATTACTCAGTTGGAATCGCGCGAGGACAACCGGCAAAACATATTCGAGAAAGTTGTCATAAGGACGGTTCGATGGAAACACACACGTGTTGCGCGTCACACGAGATCGTGCGCTACGCAAAAATACGCACTGTCGTCGATTTGGCGCCGCATGTGAACGCGACTTTCTATAATCTATTAATTAATTATGATTTCGATCGACGCCGGTGTTCGCAAAATAACTCATGTTTTTTCGCTCTTTTGAGAAAACTTTTTTTTTTTTTTTTTTTTTTTTAATGAGCATCTTCATTCTTTTAAATTAACCATAAATGATACTAAAGATACATATATATATATGTGTGTGTCGAGAAATTAAGACATATATTATTTTAGATCTATTAAAAATAATAATATATTATATATAAATGAAAAATCGAATACCTAAAAAAAAATTTTCTTTTCTTTGTAAAATTAGCTTTATTAGTAAAGCGAAAATGTTATCCTGGATAGATTTTTCTTTTTACTAAATAATTGGTATATTTTATATTATTATTCAAGAAATTATATTTTTATTGTATTTAATCTTTTGAAACTTTTTGTTTTTTTAATGGAAAATATAGTACATGTATCTCTTTTCTGAAATTTCATAAAATATATCGTAAGAGTTTTTGGATTATTGGAGAACGCGAATGATAATTTGCACAACATGCGCGCTATACATTATTTTATTTTGCAATCTACTCTTACTTACCGTTTCATTCTGCCAGACGATCGCAAAATCACGCGACGATCTTCTCTCTACCACACAGGCAAAAAACGCGTCTTTCTTTTCGAAGGCGCTTCCACGATATTTCAGCAAGATCGTTTGGTTTGTCTTTCTCTCGGACAAGTCGATCCGCGATACGCCGGTGGTCCACATGCGCGAGTCATTCAATGCCTTATCAATCATGCATGTTAAAATGAACAAGCATATTGCGTGAAGAAAATATGTCTTTATCGCTCTCCTCTGCGTCGATACTTGCCGATATTACTAAATCCGCAGTTTATTCGCTTTTTTTTTACCCGATACATCGATCACCGTGCGCATAATTTCAAAAATATATCACATGTATATACGTCTTTGTTCGCACGTTTCTTCTCGTACGTCGAGAGCCGACGATTCGCGACTTGACCGCGAAAGCGTTTTTCTAGACCTCCCGCGCGCAATTTCCTCGGCAACACGTCAAGCCCCCTCCTGCTTTTGTCCGCTCCAACGAAAGTACAAGCTTACTTACTTGCGAGGCTTGGCCGTGCAACGCTCGGGCCCCCTTCTTATCCCTCTTTGGAAAACGTATGTACAGAAAAGAGGGAAAAAACGAGAGGCTCGGCGATTCTCAGATTGCATCTCATTCCCGATCGAGCATATATTTATCATATTCGTATACGTTAATATGGCGATTTTACGCTTAAGATATTTCCTTTCTCTTGTTTACGTTATTGTATTAAATATTTCGCTCTGATTTTCTCGAAATAACGCGCGAGGCGGATTTAACTAGTTTCGCGGTTGGCAAGGACCCGTCCTTCCTCTCTTTAAATAAAACACAGCTGAAGACTACGTAGAAAATAAAATATATCTATTATTACACGCTCCAATATATGACAAAGAAGATTATAATTATTAATATAGAATAATATATTTTTCGTATATTTATATATTATAAGAAATGCATCAAGCTATTTTTTTTTTCCCCCCCCAATTAAAAAGCATATAATTTATAGCTGTACAATCTATACAATTTGATAAGACTGGCTATAACGTTACGACAATTAATGGAAATTTATGATTATCCGTTAATTCACACGAACCGTATAATTTAGGAATGCTATTAGATACGAGTCTCATAAAAAATTAACGAATTTCCGCTTCTAACATCATAATTTCCATAAGTATCATGCAGTGACAAGTCGAAACGGCTCATTCGATAATTCATCAGGAACGAAATCCGCGTATTGCGGCAATATAACGCAATATAAATTGACATAATAATTTATTGCTTATAATTTACTTCCGATTTGCGCTATATTTACATGCAACGAGATAATTTCGATATTTACAAGCTGTATATACAGAATGACGATCCGAAAAGATGGATACGAATGAATGGGGTATACATGCAAGAAATAAACGCAAAAGTTTTTCAATAATAAAAAGTCATAATTCCTCTTCTGAATTTTCGATAAACATTACCTAATACATTTGTCCTTCTTTGTACCATATCATATGTTTAACATACGCACGGAGTAGGGCGTACGCGTTCCTTTTTTTTACGCTCGTACACGGAGAGAATAGTGTGGCAGTAAGCGGCAATCTATATCGAATTATGAGAGCGTGGACCGGCGCAGACGGTCGTGAGCAGACGGATCTTGTGACAAATAATTCGCTCGATTGCATATATTAGCGATTTTGTGTACGCGCGTTAACGCAACGTTCGTATTTTATTACGTATCTATATATATTAAAATATTTAGTAGCCATTATGGTATTATGTTTGCGCTAAACGTTCTACCTACTGGCGATACTACGCTCTCACCTAATTCTAGAACATCACACTAGGATTTGATATTGCGGATCTCTCTCTCTTCATCTTTGAAAAATATATCCAAGAAAACTTGCTCTTGTATAAAGAATACGTTGTAGTGTTTCTATCATAAAGTTTATAAATTTATTGCGTCTCTTAATCTGATAAAGCTTTCGAGATACTTTTCGCTGAAAAAATGTTTTGTCTATTGAAAAAATTTTCTCTCTTCTTTAGATATTATTTTTTTAAATCCCTTAAAATGAATCTTAGATAAAAAAAAAATCCAGAAAAAAAGTAGCAGACGATTGAGCTAGCAGAATCTGTTGGACGTCAGATGTGATGTTCGAGAGTTGGCTTTTGAAGTATAGTGTTTAATAGTTAACATAACTACATAGGACACTTAAATCCATAACTCGCGCGCACTTACATACTTCGATTTCTCTTAATCGTGTATACTTAAAAAAAAAATTTTACTCCAAATGTCAGAAACTTGTTTCTAGTGTATGTAGCCGTATGTAGACACCACTGATCTCTGTACACAATTGGATATCTAGTTATGTTTAGAGATCAGTGATAGACATTCGAGAATAAAAAAAATATTTAAAGGGAGCCATCAGCATAGCAGTAATTTAGTGAATATTCGTATTTCTAAAAAACAAAAATTTTGGAGTAATGTTTTTTTTTTTTTTTTCCCCCCTAAAATTGTTTCACATTTTATATTCAATTATATATATATATATTATTGAATATTTTTACATAATGTATGTGTGGTTCGTGAATATTGATATTTAATATTATTATACTTGATAATATTTAATAATAAATATATCTCGACATTTCTTTTCAATAATAATATATATTCTGCTCGTTGCGCGCGTCGCCACAATATCTCTCTGCGTGTGAGTGTGCACGCACGTTACGTGCACGTTGCACACATACCACTGTATATCTCTAACTCACGTAAGGTGTTCGTTCCGCCTCGTACGTCCCGCACGTACATACATACATATTGAACATACGCGTGCGAACATTGTCACGCTAACACGCGCGCATTGTGCATCGATACTATTTATAGTCTAATTATATAATGCAATTCTGTAGAGAGGGGATTTTTTCGTCGCGATGCCCGCGTGCGCGCGTATATACACGCATATCTTTGTGGATGCACACCTCTGTATGTAGAATACAGTCGCGTTTGATTGTAATCACAAAACATATAATTTCTTCTCCCCTTTCTTTTCTTGCCCTTCACAACACGATTGTGAAACGGGAACGTAAGTAACGTGCGTTTGTATAATTGTACTATGGTAATATTTTAATCGCGTGTGTGATAAGTTTGATAACAGCGATAGCAGCAGCGGTGGCGAATAGTGTAATAGCACTATTAGTTCTCATTATGGCAAAATTCTTCCACTTTTCTTTACCTCTTTTCTTTTTCCTTTACCCACAATCGCGCATGTGACGATAAACACATTTAATCATTCCGAGTACTCTGCGTTGATACCACTGCTTCGTGTAATGCGTATTCTTGCTATTCAACAAGATTTACAACGAGCTCCTCGATTTATATGTGCGTATATTTGTAGGCATATATACGCAAACCATATCGGTCCAATAATGATCTTCGCCGCCGTAAGAAAAATTAGTTACATATAATTCGCACAAGAAACGCTTACATATCGCTTGGGACACGTCAGTCCTTATTAATTTTGTATTACTTAATGTGCTTGGTAAGTGCTATCTTACACGACACAATCAGTTTCATTCACTAAACGATTAAATCTATTTATACAAACTAGCTGTAACAGGCGAGACGCGTATTTTATACATTGATCAAATAAGAATTCTCTCTGTGTTTCGGATAATCAATATATTATTTAGTCTACCTAACAATGCGTTAATTGTCCCTTAACGAATACATTAATTGCGAAACTTCCTAGCGAGCGAAAAACTTATAACTTCATTTGATTTAATTCTAGAGTTCGTTATTATCATTTTATGATTCTCTATAAATTATTTACATTTTATCCTGTGCAACACAGCGATATATTTGTTGCATGTAAACTAATAATTAACATTTTTTCTTTTGCATATATATATATATATATACATATATATATATATATATATATATATATATATATATATATATATATATATATATATACACGTATATATAAATTTATGTATACACACAAAATACATGCACGCACATACGCGCACGCATGCACACACATACATATACATACATACAATTTGCGCAAGTATGCAAGAAAATATCTCTTTGAATTGTCAATAATTCAAGTTGCATCTTTGGATGTGGCCAAAAATAGATTTAACTAACACGACAGATCGTAGGTGGGATCTTTTCGATAAAGGATGGTCAATCGTACATTGATTAGATTAAAATACATCATCGTTGTTTCATACACGAGTTATTTTCGCAAAATAAAAACATATATGCTACAATTAATAAATAGAATACATACATTTTATTCATGTATACATCATTATGCCTCATGATTAAAACGAGCGAGTCCGATCAATGATGCGTTGACCGATCCTTGTATATATAGTATTATATAATTTTCAAATTATTTAATATTATATTTCTATGATGCAGATTAATAATTTATTCAAGATTATTCGATATGCACGGTATAAGAGCATTTTTTTTTAATTTAATATTTTCTCTCTCTCTCTATATATATATATATACTGCTGGATCGATACTGATTAGGTTAAAACGCTCTATCATTTTTTTTTCACCATTACACGTAGACAATTAAGTATTTATATCTGATGGGATTTCGTGTAATGTAATGTTTATCGGTTTTCGATAGAAAACAAAGAAAAAACAAGAAAACATATACAGTCATACAAATCTAAGTACGTAACTACGATAAAAAAAATTCCATCAGATATGCCATTAATTTGTGCTTTATCGATTAAACGTGTAACAAAGAAGTACATTTTTGAGACTTTAAAGTAGCAGCCCTATCACAGTGTGGCTCGGAGTGAAGGCGATTTTTATCCATTTAAAAATGATCAGAAGTATTTATAAAACAGACTCTATTTGCTTGATTTCCTTTTCAGGTGGTTCTAAGGGTGACGGCGCAGTTTCTATTATTTCCGGTAAGTCGTCCTCGTTCTCTTCCTCGATATCTTCGTCAATTGGAGTCAGTGTATCTAATATCACAGGTTGAGTCTGCAACAAATAGAATAATTCGTTAATGCATTAAACCGTGTTAAACGCATGCTGAACGCTATATTATAATAATAATTTATTTTTATAAAATAATCCTGGATCTTAAAAAGAAAAATTAATATAAATTGCATTTTTACCTGCGGTGTAGTGCACCGTTTCATAGCAGGAGCCATGAAACTAGTAATAGTGCTTACAAGGAAGAAAAACCCTGCCATGAAAAACGGGATGCTATAGCTTTGCGTTGCGTCGTAAACAGCGCCCGCTAAGGGTGAGCCAACTATAGCAGCAGCCCCTCTAAACAGAATTAAAAGGCCGAAAGCGTTCGTTAATTTGTCTAATCCCAAGAGATCCACCAATATGATCGATGTTAATGAGATATATCCAGCTGAAAAATTATAAAATTATATATAAAAGGATAAAATATTAAATATATTCAAGGCAAAATTTGCAAATATCACATTTTAATACTTAAAATAATAGTTTTCAATCGAAACATCATAGATATTAGATAATTATTGTATAGTTGAAATACTTACATATTGCTATTCCGAAAAATATGCTCATAATAATATAAGCAGCGTAAGTATGGCAAAATGGTGTTGCAGCTACTGCGATTGTAGATATAATTAAACAAATATTATTTAACAATAAGGAATCGACTTGTGGAAAATCGGCCACATATCCACAAGCCACACGACCTATTGTGTTCGTTATTCCAATGATGGATAATAAGAACGATGCAGAATTGCTTTCAATTCCCTTAAAAAAGAAATAGAGATATAATTGAATACACGTTATTATATGCAATGCGATATAATGATATAATGAAAATTAATAAATAACGTACATCTAAGACAGCAGCATCCACCAGATATACAAAAGGAACATATAATCCTGCCATACCAAACACGTTGCTAATACCAATTAGAAGGAAAACGGGATCCTTCAATAAGGACATATCCATCATCGTCGCTAGAGCTTCCTTAAACGAGTCAGGTAATACCAAGCAAGGACATAAAGGTTCTAAGAAATTAAAAAATTTATGTTAATTTTTTTGAAATTTTTCATAATATCGATTGAATTTTGATATTGGAAACAATGTATATACATACGTTGTGGGGCTTTTTCAATATCAATGTCCTTCATGTCACCACGTACAGATTTGGGAATAGATATAACACTCTGACGATAATTGGCGAGAGATTTCTGGCTTTGGTATTCTGGTAAATTGACTACGCTACCACTGTAGAAAATATCCTTTCTCGATAAGGGACGGACCATCATTGGTTTTTCCTTTGGGATACTAGTTTTACTGGTAGTAAAAGTAATACTCTCACCATCCTAGTACAAACAAAAATATTGTTATATTATTATTATTAGATTAATGGAGAAATATGCGATTAATTTGTCTAACAATATATAAAAAATATAAATCTAATCAACATCTCTCTCGTAAGATGAAACATTCAAATCTGTAAATGTATAAACTTACATCAACTTCAGCGTTATTATTTCGCGATCCCAGCATACTACTTGTGGAAAGTCTCAGATGCAAGCTCTTTCTGATATCTCCATTAGAGTTAAGCGTTGTCCTAGAGTTTTTTATTGCACTAAGGCTAGGCTTGTAGCGCTCGCTGGTACTCGTTTTACGAATTCTATCGAAGAATGGCACAGAGCCGTTTTTAGGCAAACCTTGAACGTGGGTCGTGAAAGCCGGCTGCGACGCGTTTCTGGGGATTATCGTCTTATTAAATTCATTCTCGGGCTTCTCCGCGTCCTTGGCGTCTTTGGTTTCGTCGATATTCTTGCTTTTAGATTTATTCGAAATATTCTTTAAGTCCATGCTGCCGCTATCGCTAGTATGTCCACTGGAAGAGTGCTCTTGTACCTTCACTTCGGATATAGTCGGGAGGGTTGGCACCGTTGGAACTGGTGTTAAAGGAGTTCCTTTAATATTATGGTTATTCAATGAAATACTTCTTATGTATTTCTTGTATTATATCATTTGATAACGAGTATACACTCCTCAAATAATCGGGGTGATTGATTATCATCTTGATTACTTGACGAGATATATACCCGTCATTATGGAAATAATATAAACCATATAATTTTGTTTTAAGATAATTAGATTTTTGCATATTAAAAAATATTTTTTAATAATATTCTCAAAAAATTATCATATTAATTAAAATATTCTTCTACTTTTTTTTATATATATATCTTTAAGAATATCTTGTATAATATATATATATATATAATTAATATACATATAAGAATAAATATAATATATCTTGAGATTTTTTATATCAATCTTATATATATTATATAACTATATGCAAAACAAACAACATGATTAACTTAAAAATAAGAAAATAGAATTTTAAAAATAAAAAAGCAATTTTTGGATCGTTATCTTTCAGAATAAATTACGATAAATAACGATTAACTTTATTTATTCTATATTGTTATAATTCGCGCCATTTTCGCAATCATCACGGGATACACGAAGAAAGTACTGATCGCCAAAGAGTTTCTTACCAGGCACTAATTGGTCTAAATTGAAGCTGGAATGAACACCAGGATCAATATTGATGGGCATTTTCATTCGCTTTTCCATAGAGCCGTCCGGCAATTGTACCATAAAATAAGAACCACCGATGCTGCCACGTTCCATCTGAAATCTCTTCTCTTCGGCCATTCTTTGTAACAATGGTTTAACAGAAGAAGCTCTCGGATATTCCAAAGGCCTCATCATGGCACCAAATACCTAAAAATCATCTGTTAGAATTATCAGATATACGAGATATACCATCTCGATTAATCTAATGCGTTGTATTACTCCTGCATAAGCAAAGCAGCGAAGCGTAACGCGAATGAGATATTTCACTGTTTACTTACTGCGCAATTTAAGATGAGACCAGCCAGGATTAGATTTGCTCCCTTCCAGCTGTACGCCTCCAGCAACATGGTCGCGAGAGGCGCAAATGCGAACGTGCCGAATCCCGATCCGCATACGGCGATACCCGTAGCTAAAGATCTTTTGGTTTCAAAGTAATAGCCTACGCAAACTACTGCGGGTAGATATATCAAACCAAATCCAATTCCTAAAAGAGCAATAGAGATATGAACTGGAAAGAAACTGGCGAGGCGTAAAGAGATTGCGCGATTAATCGCGAAAAAATGTAATTATTACGCACCTCCCATAATACCGTAAGTCATCATAAGCATATTTACACTGCTTGAAAATGTTGAAAGTACAAATGCGGCGGCGCCTAAGAAACTTCCTGCCATACATACTGCTCTACAGCCATACTTATTCGTTAAAGCACTGACGACAGGGCCTGACGACAAAGAAAAATTCATATTTATCCATTACAATTTATTTTAATTGGCTATTTAATTTAAATTGATTTGGTACGAATTTTAGCAGAAGCTGCGTTTATAATAAAATCGTAATTCCATTTTGTTTCAATAAAATACTAATTGATTAAAAGATAAGCTTTTATTATTCTCATATATTGATATTAAATATCATTATAAACAAAACTCTCGTTAAGAAAAAATTAATTTTTCTTATAGAAAATATAATAAATGTTAAAATATATTTTTTGATAGTTATTATACTTCCTATGTTTTAAAATTCAATGCAAACGAGATTTTGAAAACATTCATGTTTATATCTTACCAGCGCTAAGGTACATTCCAGATAGCAACGAACCGACCCAAGCGGTCTTGCCCTTTCCTTCCCCGAAGTATTTAACGAACTCTCCTAGAAAGACGCCGAACGTATAGGCGATACCGTCCACTATCATGTTACACATAAACGATGCAAATACCACCACCCAACCATAACCACCGTCAGGTGGGGGTGGTATATCGTGGTATTCGCAGAGCGAACCTCCCTCATCTTCCGGCGAAGCTTCATCGCCACCCGGTCCATCGGCTCCAGTTAATCTCGATTGTTCTTCTACAGAATATTCGCTCTCCGTCTAAAAAGAAGCGTAATAATAATCTTGTATTTTTTACAAACTCATATAAAGCAACATATTTTATGAATTTTGAAAGTGTTACATGCTTCTGGATTTGTCTTTGAGTCTTCGTAAGAGATGCTTTTTATTTATTAAAAAATAATTCTTATATATCTAAGAAACGCGGTTAGGAAAAGGAATAATTGATTAATTTCAGCTATTTATGTTATATTGTTATTAATATCATAATCTTATACTCTTTACATTGTTAAAATAAAACAGAAATTGATATAAATTATAGAGCCTTTACTATATACAACTCGCAATTCAAACTTGTTATGCTTCAATAATTTACTGCGCATAATTTTATTAGACACAGCTTATATCTGTACTGCGTATAATAATTTCGTAGAAAATCTGGAAAATAATATATAATTGAAGACTATCTTATACTTCGCAACACAAACGCGTTACTTTCGCCTTGAATAAGACTTGCAGTTCACCTTGAATGCTCTAAGAGAAAAAGATCTCTTTTGTGACGCACAAACAAGGATTTATTTCTATAATCACTGACTGATGAAATGTTGTCGATTAGACTTCTTATCATTCAGATCGTATGCAATAAAATGCGATATTTTTTCCCATAAAAAGAGAAATGCACGCGTAGAGAGATAAATTAAAATCACGTTTTAAATTCAACTAATAATAAATTTATTTTTTTACACATAATGAAAAAAAAATCATATGCCACGACTTGACAATGGTTTCGTTAATCACGGTCTAGAAATTATCGCAGAATACAATACAGGAACAACGCTGCGTGCTACGATGTAGGATGATATCATAATCACGCAAACGCTAGCGTAGACATCAAATAGCTATTGTGAGTTAATCAGTCTTTAAGATTACATATAGTCAAGGTGACAGATAGAATGTATCGTTAGAATCAAATTAATAAAAAAATAGTTGTTTTCAATTCAATCTGCAATATATTTGGATTTACCGCTAAATTATTAGTATGTGATTCATATAAAAAAAAAATGATACTTTAATTAGAATAAATAATTAAAAAAATATATTTTTCTATTATACGCAAATGCGAAGAGAAAAAGGAGAAAGATTAATATAAATGTATATGTGTATTAAAATCAATGCTTATTGAGATAAAAGCAATGATAGAGATAGGATACATCATGATAAATTCGCGCAATCGATATGTTATATAAACACATCGTATAAATTAGTTTTATTAAAGGCATGCTTTCTTAGATAAACGAATATTGTTGAAAAAGTTGAAAAATCTAGGAACATCACTGGCATCTCAAACAAATTGAAAATGTATAATTTATAAAATTTAAAAGAGAAAGAGAGAGAGAGAGAGAGAGAGAGAGAGAGAGAGAGAGAGAGAGAGAGAGAGTGTGTGAGAGTACACACAATGCCTCAATAAATAATTTTAGGAATTGTTTTTTTATTAAAAATTTTTTTCCCTCGTATTTATCAAGTATCATATATCCTAAAAGTGTTTGTATAATTCTTTTTCTGAAATGTCTTATGTATGCTATTATTTTTTAAATTATTATTAATCATACTTATAAAAAAAATCATATTAAATTGATTTATGGTATAACAATAAAAATAAAAATTTACAGATATAGCTTTTTAGTATCCGAGATTCTATTTAATGGATTCTTTACGAGCAGCGGATTTATTTTTGAAGCTATATATAAAATACATTAATTTATTTAATTACCAAATATAATTTAATTTAAGTTTCAGTTATATTGTTAAATGCTACAATATTCAATAATCATCTAGTATCGCTACAATATTTAATTAATATTTAATCTCAAATGAATTTCAATCATATCGGACTTTAATAAAAAAAAAAAAAAACATAATATATATATATATATATATATATATATATATATATATATACGGAGATATTAATACCGTGATAATCGAGAAGGGAAAATATCAAGCCGCGCCTACGCGATATGATATTAATCGACAGAATCTTAACATTTACACAGGTCTTTTACAATATAATAATTACATGAGACTATTGAATTATAAGAATTAATAAAAGCACTTCGAATGTTATTAATTACTTTAGCAATCAGAGATTATCTTAATCGTTAATATTTTAATGATATTAGCAAAAAATAATTCTTTTCTATAATTTTATTTTTCTATAATTTTATTCTCTTTGTGGCAGGATTAGATATAATAAGAATGATAAAATATTATAAGATTATATAATTTTTTGATTGTATCTAACCATCGTTAATAAAAATGACGATTTATCTAATAGAAAAAATTAGAAAAATTCGTGCGAATTTGTAATTTTTTTCTTTTTAAGGTTCTTTATATAGAGATATATATAATTGCTGCCAGCTTATATTTTTATATATCTCGCTTCTGTATATCTCACTACGATATATAATTAGTATAGTCCCATTGTTAGAGATTTGGATCAACGATCTCGCGTATCGCGGCCGCGAAGACGAATTTAAATGCAGCGCGTATGTCGCGTTTGCGCCCGCGCGCGCATGACTTGGCCGAACGGAAGGTCACAGCTGATCAGCTGATCGCACGCTGTCGCTGTCATTCCGATCGCGCCACCCGACGATGAAAGGCGCAAAGCTCACCGCGAGAATCGCTCACGTTCGCATCTGACCTTGCTATTTTCTAGCACGGTATTATTATCGTACATACGGTATTACCGTGTTACGCGCTATTGTCATGTGTATGCAAAATGCGTTACGGATCGTGCGTACGAATGCAACGACGTATCCTCTCGTCACAGGTAGCAGTCTGTCGACCGTCAAGGTTGTCATATGCCACCTTTCTTCGTAAAGAGCTACGTACTGTGCGATTGCGCCAGTAATTATAGACTATGCATAAAAAACGATTATCCTTTAAGCGCGACTGAGAGACTACAATAAAAATGCTCGCGAATTAAACGGGTCATCTGGGTAGATCGTGCAAAAATCGGTAACGAAAATACGAAACGTGTAATATACATAGGAATGCATTGATTGTAAATTTTTTATTCCATTAAATTTTGAGGAAATTTTTAAGGAAATCTAATGGAGCAACATGAAAGGGATTGCACGTTGAAAAAATTTTTTAATACTTTTTCCATGTCTTTCGGATCTTCTTCAAATCATTATCTTACTCAAGCAGTTACTGGTCGCACCGCCGTATCCGGCAATAAACGAGTCACGTAGGAAACGAGATCGTTGTGTTCCAGTATTCGCAAGACAGAGAGAGCGGAAAGGTAGAAAGGAGGAAAAGAAGGAGGATGGGACAGATTTTTGAATATAACCGACAGCGCACCAACACACAATTATACCCATATACAAACCGTACCGAGCTGATCTTGCGGACGCGACGTGAGCCGTACTGCGACTTGTTGAGTGACACACGCGACATTCTACGAATCGCCTTAAATCGTCAATCACACTTCTCTTTCTCTCTCTTTCTCCGGCACCCTTTTTCCCTCCCTCTGCGCAGTCTCCTCCTCTCTTTTCGCTCGAAACAGCGTTCTATTTTCGAGTACGCTCGACGCGACGCGAGCGACTCGACGCCGCTCTCTTCGCTCGTGAGCGCGGCTTTATCCCCGACAGATTCTCCGCTCCCTTTATCGTTTATGTTCCTTCCGCACTTTTTCTCACTCTATCATCACTCTCTCTCTCTCTCTCTCTCTCTCTCCTTCCGGCCCGCCAAACCACCCGTCGACAATCTCACTCGTCGTAATCCGCTGCCATGTCGACTACGACTGTACTACTGGCAGTACTGACGCGCTCGCGTCGTCGGCATCCGCTCGCTTAGCGCACTGCCATCGCGCGCAGCGCACGTCGCGTCGGTATCCGATACTCGCTTCGTCAAGGTAGAAATAGTGGGAGAACGCCACGATCTTCTCTGCTCCAAGGAGAACGCCTCGAGGACAAGATACTGAGGATGTCCTCGATACGCCGATATAGAGTTTTTCCCGCGATTCGGCTCTCGAGTTTTATACTTTTTCCTTTTCGAAAGTTATTCCTTTTTAGTTTATGTCCTGGCTAATTTCGTTAAAAAGATTTAATTAGTTTCTCCTGATTTTCTCGATATGTCAATATTTTCTTGATATGCTTCAATCTTTTCGGTGACTTTTTAATGCAATTTTTTTTTTTTGCTGGAAATTATATTTATTTTTGTGTTTACTTTTGTTGCATCTTAGGACAGATCCTCGTGGCTGCATAGCTGAATAAATGTTTCGTCGACAAGTATATTAATACTTCAATATTACGATATCCTCAATATGTTTATCGTATTCTTCAATATTTTCTTTTTAAATATTATTTTTTATAAAATTGATTTTCTCTTCAAAAAAAGTGTTTATTTGATATTTCCTCCTTATAGAAGGATTCTCTTTTGAAAATTTAAATTCTCGTTGTACCTTGTGATAATTGGCTTACAACCTTCACAAAAAATTCATCTCACTTATTTTCTATATATTGCCTTTCTTGAAGTTAAATGTTTAAATAGGAAATGAATTTCTCTTAGCGGAAAGACGACGCCAAGCGGCGATTGCGCAGCGATGTTTCTCCTCAAAGTGCGCACGTGCCAAGTGACTCACGTGCGTCGCGAACAAAAGATGCATATATGCATATAACGCACTCGTGATGAGCTTTGTCTAGTGCCTCTTCTTTCGTCACGTTTTGTCACGTCGATATAATAATATCACTTTTGTCCGGATGCTTATTGTTAAACTCACCTCTGTCGAGCTGGCAACCCGCCTTGCAAAAATAAAGAAACAAATAGCGTACAATTATGAGCTACTTATGAACTTTTATATCCCGCGAATGAAAAATTTTTAGCTTGCCACATTGGACAGGAATTTAATACTTTTTTTTTTATGGAGGAGGAGGAGGAGGAGGGAGAGGGTTTCGTCTTAAACTCTATCTGTCCGAGAAATTAGTGGAGCGATTGCGACCCCATTGCTCGTTTAGAAATACAACGAGAATGTCTTCCTGCAATTGATGTTTTCTCGTACTCAATGCAGTCATCAAGCACTTCTGGTATATCCTTGCAATGTACTTTGAAATTTAAAAATTATCTTCACTTTGAAAAACAAAAAAATAACAAAGAACTGAGATATACTTTTCAAAAAACATAAAAGAAAAATACGAATACTTAATAAAAGGAATTAAAAACAGAAGAACGGTTTTTTTTATTTTTTTTTTTAAATAAGTTCCGATGAATTTTCGCGTCAAAAAGAGAAATATCACGATTCAACGTACAAAATTATACTTTCGTCAATTTTTACGGATCTCAAAGAGAATGGTTGGCACCCCCGTGGTTTCGCTAATGTCAAATGAAAATAATACGATGCACTCGTGCACTATATTATACGTTCCATCATTCAGTTTTCCCGTACTTTCATTTTCCTCAGTTTTATCTTCAGGATAGAATCGACGTTTTCCGTATTTTCGCGCGATCCTGATACATCCCCTTTAAGCTGTTCGCGTAAAACGATCGAGAGCCTTTCACCGAAGCGCGTCTCGATCACATCCACGTGCAACGCTTGCGGATAGTTGCGGGTAATTGACTGGTGTTTTTTCGTCGATCGAACTTTCTCGTTACTGACAATTTGCGCATTGTCAAGTGCCGATGCAGCGCCTTAATATTCGTTCAGAGTAGCGCTATATCGAGAATCCGCGACGCAGCACGGCAGATTCTATTTATATCCGAGAACACGCAGCGATTGTGTCGAAGCTCGTCGAACTTCCGCGAACAAAGCTCCTGCTTCTTCGCGTTTCGTTTCTAAATCGAAATTGTGTGTTTTCGTCTGTTACAACGCGTCAAAAAGTAAGAAACGATCAAAAGCGATTATTCGTCGATCATGATGTCCGTCACATGAGCACTGACGTAAAGTAGAAATCACAACAATCTCGATTGCTCAGAACAAGCGCAAGTGAACAAATGCTACTTGACTCGATTATTAATGCGCGTTGTCGATTTAAAGAATAATTTCCCAAGGAAAATAATATACAATATATTCGACGCTTTCGAAGGGAATCGGAGCAAGTCTTGGGATGACGAATATTTCGCCACATACATACATTTAAAATATCATCCTCCCGAAGTGCAATTGTACGTTTCGCGCTGGTAGCGTCGCGATTCGATCAATCTTACGCACAAGACAGAACGCATGGTTCAGGTCGGGGCAAAGCGCGGCACTGCGCGATGCTCATCTACCTACATTATACGCCATCGATAGGCAATGTTGCACTCTCGCTTACGCACGTGCGTTCCCCACTCGAACTCGAATTGCGTGGCGCGTCTTGGCGAAGCGCGTTCGCTCTTCGCTCTACGTTGCGTCTACGATGCCGAGGGACGCGCGTCATCCGTTAATTTCTCAACAGGGACGTTTCGCATTATTTCGATACCCTAGTTCTCATAGGCGTACAGTTATTTTATCAATTTCATAATTTATATAATCTTGGAATTATATATTATTATATATAAATATATCCATACACATTGTTCTCTCTTTTTGAATAATAAAATTTTTTTGTTTCTTGTGAATATTTGTGTATGCGTTCGAATATAATCATTTTGACATTATTAGACATTATTTTATCATTATATGTTTTAGAAGTTGGATGTTTAAAAAAAAATAATCATACTTTAAAGTCCCTTCTCTCCTCGTACAGCTATAAAACAAGAATGCCATTTTACTCAGTAATAATGTCGGGAATAGTTTTGTTTGGGACTGGGGAGAAAATAAATGAGAACTAACAGCTTGATGATGAGTAATTTTATAGGCTTTATCTTTGAAGGAGAAAATATTTGACGTATTTACTTTCGCTTCAATTAATGAATGATTCATTATAATTCATTATGGTACTGTCATAAGTAACAATAACAAGGCATTAAATATCGTGACTCCTCAATTGAAAAGGGCTTTAGACTAAATTTGACTAAATTTATAGATGAATAATTAAAATTTGAAGGGCCAAAAATATATATTACTTAAAGTAATTCTTTTCTATCTTTTTATACACATATTGAATTTTTTTTTATCAAGAATCTGTTATAAAGGATGTCCCCAATTTAAATGGCAAAATTTCAGGAGCGTGTAGGGGATCGAAAAACTAAGACGAGAAGTCCTTTAGAGGTTTGCTCGTTTTTGCTCCATTTTAGAGAAGATCGCAAAAATTCAATCTCTCATTGTCAGTTGCTCTCTTGAGTCTGATTGGCACCGAATAAACTTTCTGCTTCAAGATTCCTTACATATGTAAATACTTGATGTTATCCTTTACGGTGCCAATCAATTCAAGAGAGCAATTTAAGAGGTCGAATCATAGATGCGGTGCAAATATCACTAGAACGATGTTTAGCTGCAATTAATGAGATCAGTGCTAAATGTAATGCTCGCATTGCTGGGAAAGGGCAACATTTTGAACAATATCTGCATTAAATAGATGATAACATAAATAAAATGTAAATAAATAAGTAAAAAAACAAAAACTTGTTTTCTTTCCTTTTTTTTTGGTGATTTTCTCCAAAATGGAGCAAAAAGGAGCAAACCTCTAAAGGACTTTCTGTTTTAGCTTTTCGGTTCCCTACACGCTCTTGAAGTTTTGCCGTTTAAATTAGCTACACCCTGTATATTTATATAAAAAATGTATAAGAAGATATCATAGAATTACTTCACGTGTAGAATAAAATTATATAACAGAGATAATATAAAATCTCTTTTATAATTCAAGAAATGGTGTAAAAATATAAAGAAATTTATAGAGAGCAGATTCTCTTCATCTCGAACAGTTGGAATAAAGTCTCAATGGGTCGTTTATCTACTTGTTAGGTCTTGAATCGAATGAAAGATGGAACTTACGATGATATACTCCAGATGCTGATCCGTCGAATCGGCCATAGCCTGTATCGCGCCACGATAAGCTCGTTTCCCTTTGACTGTCAGCCGTGAAGATCGCGTTGAGAAAACGTTCGTTAGCGATGCCAATTCGATCGGCGAGACGTATAAGATGAGCGGAACAATCGCGGAACAATCGCGGAACAAACGCAATGTTCATAAATTTAGTCGAATCGGCGGTCGCGAGCGCCGATCACGCGAAACACTGTGCGGCAGAGCAGCGCGATGCTCATGCGGCTGATGACGCTTATGAATTAATTAGATAATAACCAGCGACAATTAGAGCCGAAGGCACCGACGCGAAAATACCATCTGCCTTCTCATCTCTGCGGAAAAGTTTTCTAGCAAATTCCCGCGATAGTATGAGAGCGCCCAAGCAGACAGTAGATATATCCGTCAAATAAATCCCCGGCTATAGATGTTCACATATTAATATTTAATTGAGATTTCGTAGGAAAGTTGCTAATATGTTATTGGTCTATATCTTATGAATTTGGAAATATAAATTATATCATGATTAAAGTATGAGAAATTTTATCATCTTTGAAATTTTAAGTTATAATATAATTTAAGGTAAAATATCTTTGGGAAAAAAAAACAAGAGCTTAAATTGTCTTTTATAAATCTATAAGTTTGTAAATTAGATTAGATAAGCTATATTGGAGATATTTAATCTTCTTTTCAATTCCTCAGGCTTTTTACATTCCTCTCTTGACATTTTCCAAGATTTCCGATAAAGAAGTATATTATAAAATAAAGCTATTAAATTTATAATTTATTTTTAATATACACTTTTTAACAGGAAGATATTTTTATTAAGTTGCGAACATTTAATAAAAGAAAAGTCTTGATTATTCTCTTTGTTCGAAGAGAAGAAACATTTGGAATAAATTGTGATAATCAACGTGTTATAACAATATTAAAATATTTCACATTACGAAGCAGATTACGATTCTAACAAGACAGTTTCGAAGCTACTCATTTATGCGGTATTTATCGGTCTGGCAATTTGTTGAGAAGGGTCGCAAGAAGATGATAAATATTAAAGCGGTCATTCCAAACGATAAAGGAAGGATTCATTATTATTTATCGAGTATGCGATATCGCAAATATAATATTCTTTCTCCAGGATAAACCATTTTAATCTCGAGCTCGTTATTGCTACTTGCTTATGATTATATATTTGAAATTGCGAATAAAAAGACACGGTCCAAAGGGGGAAAAGCAATGTTGTCGGATACATCCGATGAATCACATTAGTATTGTTTGTGCATGCGTTCTAATTACTGCAACCTTACTGGATTCTACTGCCCCTTGATAACGAAGTCCCGAGCGCTTCCGCACTGCATTCTCAGACAAACAATCGCTGATTACATTCGACGCGGTCATCGTGTAGAAAGGGCATATGTCGGAAAAGAAGAATGTTTGTGTCAGCAAGCGAAAGCTTTTATAAAATTAAAATTATAAGATGTGAAAAATTTTCACTAACTTGAAATAATAAAATTTCTTTTATAAATCTAACCGTGTTACCGATGATATCGAAAATATCTTTTTTATATATATATATATATAACGTGTAACTATACTTTTTTGTTGCGATGATAATTGTAAAATGTTTAATTTAGCTCCTGCATATCTTCTTTACGTAATAAAAGGGAAAAAAAAAATAAAAAGAAAATCTATTACTCGTTGAGTTATCGATGCGATGGAGAATTTAATCAGCGAAAAATAATTTGAGAGATTCTATCTAATATCTGTCGGTTGAACAGCCGCGAATCCGAGGCCTGTTCGACATCGATAGAGAATGATAAGGATTTCGATAAACACTTAAAAGATAAGAGAGTCGCGTTAAAGAAAAGTAGATCTTAATCTTCTTGAGTCTCACGAATCCGTTATAATCCATCGCGTGAGACTTTAATAGAAGTCGGTCTCGATGAAAGCTTCTTCTCGAATCGCTCTTCTGCATTTTCGGAATTAAAGTCTTTTACTCTAGAGGATATTTGTTAATAAATATATTTATTTAATAACGTTCTCTTGGCAAACGCGGCGAGAGAGAGACGGAGAGAGCGGGAGAGAGAGAGAGAGAAAAGAGAGATAGAAAGGGAGAGAGAAAAGAGTCGTACGCCCGGAAACAATGCAGCGTATCGTCCAGAATATAATATCGTGTTTTGTCAGTATTGCGGCGTTACATTATAAATTTTCTCGTTCAACCAGCCTACAATCCACTTTCACTCGCGCATTTCGCGATCGTTCAATCATTGCGTACGTTTTTTTTTTTTTTTTTTTTCTTAATAATTTATCTCGCGAAAATCAATTGAAAAATGATTGTCAAAAAGACACGCGCAAGAAATGCACGTTCTAAACAGATCATGTTACTATGTTCTATATTGTATTATTAAATTACGTACGCAATGTATTTTTTCCTTCCACGAGTTGCTTAACTTTAGATAAGATATAGAGAGTATATCTCATATTTTTATATACTCTTAGAGAATATTATTTATATTTATAATAGATAAAAAAAATTTAAACCGATAATACGGACTGTCGAATGAAAAATATCTAGTATTAATAATATTATAATATAATATAGTATAGAAATATAATATTCTGATATTTTAAAACAAAAGCAGCAAGTTTAATAGCTTCGGAAAGGGAAGATCATCTTTTCCACGATTCAGTTCGCAAACATAAATTTTTTTACACGCCATTGATTTTCCTGACCATTACGCTACGCTTATTATATACGCATAATTTATCTTTCCTATCTTTTAGTACAGTGTGTAAATCGTTTGGAAATGTATATCTGTTCAGCAAATATATATATATATATATATATATTATTATATATATAAGTGACGAGCGAATCACAACGCAAAATGTCGAGTCGCCGTAAAATAATACGATTATAAATATAACATAAGCTAACACAGTGTCGAATAAACGACGAGGAGACTTTTAATTCCAACATTATTCATTTCATTTCGCACTTTTCGCGATATCTAGGTACATAGTATATTTAATGGCAAATGGAAATTTTTCGAGCAAAGTTCAATAATCCGAGAGACTTTGGCACTTGAACACATGAGATGTATGGGAAAATAAAATTCCGTGCGTAAACAGAATGCGTAATCGCGTCGATGGAATGACCATACGTCGTTGTAAATACGTTATTGCAACGAAATTCCAAGTCAAGGGAGAAACGAAAAATTGGATTACGCCCACAGAAATAATCATACGTCGTTGCTTCGCTATCGGTTCGATTCAAATTCCTGCTAACGCTGCGGAGACGCGTGAAATCGTTCGAGAACGCGTTGACGACTACGTGAAACATATATGTATGTACGTATATTGCTGTTCGTATATTGAAATTCGGCGTGTCCTTCGCGAAAGAAGAATGATACGAAATCGAATACATTGCTTTCTATGCAATGTTACAAATTTTATACGAATAGAAAATGCGGAGTTATCATTAATCGTTATCGCGAACGATATCTTTGAGTAATCAATAGTTAATATTAATATTATCAAAAATAGTTTGGAGTAACGTTATTACTATAATATTCCCTGTTGTGTCAATAATATTTGTATATTCTGATTTTGGAATTAATATAGTTTGGATGTAAGAAATTCAGATTTCGATGCTACCAGTACACGAAAATAATCTCTTCTTTTATTCGAACATGTGATAGAAAAAGAATATGATATAATGACAATTATATTATAATATTTAAAAAAAAAACGCTTGCAATTATTTCTTCGCTAATTGCGGCGTTATTAATATTCACGCGAATTATATAATTAATATTACATAACGGTGCTCGTGCAATTATGTTTATGGAATGTTAATATACCGTTTTGAGACTATTTTATATGCGACCATTATGATTACCTTATTTTTAGGCGACATGATGGTGGCTCTCTGTTCTCTTACGATTAGTCGGAGGCGAATGCACCCTCGTGGGCGACGACGCAAGAGAGAGACGTGCGTGAATGAGCGAGACGGTGCGAGAGAGCCGCGGCACCTGATCCCGCGAGATGCACACGCGGTGAGGAGGCGTCGGGAGATCCGAACCAGGCTATCTCGGCGCGAAACGCGAGTACGCGCTACGCGCGACAAAATGCGCTCGCTCAATCACCGAGCAACTTAATCGCACGGACACAGGACGCGTAGTTCATCCGTGATTCCCCACTCTCGGGAACGACGCGTATCTTGCCGCTCTTTATCCCCGTCATCGTCCGTCGTCGTCGTCGTCATCGTCATTGTCATCGTCGGTTGCCGTTTCGCTCCGCGCGTGTATACCTCGTATACTCTTTCCCTTCTTCTTCTATCCCCCGTCATCATCCCCCGTCTCCCCGCGCTGCACCCGCCAATCTTAATCGTCCATGTTTCTCGCCCCCGGTGCTTCTCTAAACACGCCCGGCGACGTTATTGCTCACGAGAGTTATACGCGTTCGTGCGAATAAAATTGTTTGTATCATCGTCGAGGAATATAAAGTTCTACGCACGGAAAAAAGAAATTAGCTGCCGTAGCTAAAAACTGCGTGTGGTAACTAATTTTGCCGCAGTTTAGAAATTTATTTCGCAAACCATGATTAGCTATGGTGGCGACAATTTTTTTTTCCGCGTGATACATTTTTCGAGTACAGGAGCCCGCGACGTGTTTCCCAGATAATGTCTCTCTCTCTCTCTCTCTCTCTCTCTCTCTCTCTCTCTCTCTCTCTCTCTCTCTCTCTCTCTCACTCTCTCTCTCTCTCACTCACTTTTTTTCCCGCTGGAGGTTACGTCGCGAGATTATCTAATCGTCACGTGTGAACGATCGTGTTAATCGAGCCTATGAGATACAGGAGCTTTTTATAATACTATTTTAATTATTAAATATATAATATAATATATATATATATATATATATATATATAAGGATGTGTTGTGAAAAATTTTATTCATAGATACTTTGATTCGAGTAAAATCGATATAACATTTGAGAGAATACGAAAATGTTTATCGACTAGAAATTCGATATTTATCAAAATAATATGACATATTTTTGTTAAAGAAATATTGATTGAAAATTGGTCGAGAATTATTTTAATCAATCATTAAAAAAATAATGCACGATCGAAATAATATACGGTATACATAATGGTGCTCCTCTTGGGCACCTCCTCGATATATATTTTTGTCGCGACGCCGTCGAAATCTATCAAACTTCGAAGCAGATCGAAACACGATCTTGATCACGTTAAATTATAACAAGTATAACGACATAATATTTTTGGGCATGAATATCAGGATCTAATTTTTCTTAAGAACGAGAATATAATCGCAATTATTTTTCATTACGTTTCTTATCAGCATGTCGTGCGTGATTTGTTTCATAAAACTACTATATTATTTTAATTATTAGATATTATGACGGTAATATATATATATATATGTTTTTTTTTTTTAACACGACATGCACTGCATTAATCGTGATAACCTTATCACAATGCGATATTACCGCAGCTTCTCATGTTTGCGAGAATCAGATGATTTCACTGACGAAGCTTTGCAAGAAATGCAAATATTATTTACGCATAAGATATACTTGATGAGACTTTAACAGACAAAATTAAGTGAAAAAATGTAGAATGAAATTTTTTTCTACAAGGCTTTGTATTCGGGAAATTAACAACTTTCTTTTTCAACTTAAATAAAAGTAAAGAATAAAATTTTCTTCTACGTCTTTAATTTATTTTCGCCTGATAAATCACCTGTCTCGACTGTATTACGATTTCGAATATATCTAATATTTATTCTGCATTTTCTCTCTTTTATTTCTATTTTAATTCATGTTATTAATCATAAATGGAGCATAATAATTAATTCGATTTTTAATCAATTACCGTGAAATCGGATTGAGTACGTATTATTCAAGAATATATTCGGAATGAGGTTTTGAAGATTTAATTTGCATAAAATAAAATAGTAAACATAATGACATATCTAAATTTTTAATTTCTTATATATGTACAATATAAAATCAGAGCAGGTTCAATCCTCTCTCTTCGAATGTGAATATATTGAATATACAGGGTGTAACAGAGCGCCCGTATCAGCAGTTTTTTTGAGAGAACAACGCATTTTCGTGAAAAATGTTTCATGCAAAATTTATAGAGCTCTAAGTGGCGCATTATATAATAATATATTAGTATGACTGTGAATAGCACCGTCAAGGTAATATATAAAAATTATTTTGAATTTTTTAAATGGAATCCCCTAGTTTTCATTACACATTCTTGTAGCTTACCTCGAGAGCTTTTCAAAACACTATAATAAAGTATTTTTTCATTAAGTACTTTTACATTAAGTATATTAGCATATCGATGATATAATCTGATATCAGTCTGATACATACAGTTTACGTGTGTATTTTGAATTATTAAAAGAGTATAAATATACTTTTTATTTTCTTATATTATTTTAATTTATCAAAGAAATTAAAAATTTATTTATAAATTAATCTTAGCAGTGTCGCTCATCTTTCAATACAAAAAAAAAACTGCGTTAAAAATTAATTGTTTTCCAATTTTTAATATAAATGGTCTCACTATATACATATATATACCGGGTGTCCTAGACCACACCCGTACATCCCCTTTTCTTTCAAAAACTAAGCATTTTAGAGAAAAACGTTTTCAACAAAAATTGTATGGTTTTGAGGGGAACGTAAGATGGTGTCGTTGGTTTGACCTTGGATGGCATCGTTAAGGTCAAGTCAAGGACACCTTTAATTTCTTAAATGGAACCCCCTATTTTTTATTAAACATTCTTGTAGCTTACCTCGAGAGCTTCCCAAAACACTATAATAAAGTATTTTTTCATGAAGTACTTTTTGAGTTATTTTATATTTTAATCTGACATATTTTGATATAAAAAATAAAATACTTCGTAAAATATTCAGTTTTCAATAATCTTACCGCAATATTTTTATGTACGGAATAACGGGAAAAATCAATTAGTATAAAAAAATAATTGTTTTTAAGAAAATTATTTACAATGTATTTTTTTTTTTTTTTTTTGCACTCATTGATTTGTCTCATTATTCTGTACATAAAAAGTATTACGGTAAGATGATCGAAAACTGAATATTTAATTTTTTATATCAAAATATGTCAGATTAAAATATAAAATAACTAATATCCTTGATTTGACCTTAACGATGCCATCCAAGATCAAACCAACGACACCATTTTTGTTCAAAACGTTTTTCTCTAAAATGCTTAGTTTTTGAAAGAAAAGGGGTGTATGGGTGATCTAGGACACCCTGTATATATAGTAATGGGAAAAAAAAAATAAAAAAAAAATGAAATACTTACGATATTGTTCGCCACTATCAACGGCTTCGGGTGGATCTGCAGGCCATCGTCATCGCCGATTTGCTCGCCAATCTGCTCGTGGCTGCTGGCGGGGCCCATTTCAGCGCCACAGAACCACCCGGACGACAGACGAGGTCTGGGCTTCCTCCTCGAAATGTCTCGGTCGAAATGGACCGATTCTTCGGACAATCGACGCGAATCAGCGCAGCCCCAACGGCGGCTTACGACGCTTCCATCGGCATCAAATTTCTGACTGGGTCCCTATGGAAGTTAGCTTCCTTGGTCACGTCTACGTCCATTTGTCTCGCAAAAGCGATCGAACTCCCGATTCTTCTCCTTTGTTTCTGTCTTTATTCTTCACGTTTCTGTCTCTTATTTCTATTTTCTATTCGATACGCTTAAACTTGACCTCACCTTATGCGAGGAACTAATTTTCTCTCGCCGCGTCTCTCACAATCGCGCGTTTAATTCGATGATCAAGAGCGTGAAAAGAATCGATCGCGAGGAATCGAAAAATTCTTCTCTCCGCACGTTCTTCGATAAATTACATCCACGCAGATTATCCTCATCCACCGATAAATCTTAGAGTTTAAACTTTAGAATTTAGCCGCAGCACCGTTTAAGGTAATTCTCGTTTTTCTATTTTCTCGTTATCATCATGAGCATTCGGAATGTTTCTCAACACTGGTGATCGACTTTTCGTTATTTTCTACAGGCGACGTTTGAAGGAGGTATTTGGGGCAACTTCGATTTAATTCGATATCTCGGTAACTGTCCATAAAGCTGATTTCAACGATAGTGTAAAACATATGATTTTCCTTTCGTAATCTCTTTCGTAGTGTCCGTCCCCTCGTAAAACCGGTTCTTCAGCAATGACGAGAACGATTTTCCAGTATTATCACACTTTATTCTGACAATTTTCTTTTATAAATATTTCGTAGAGATTCTTCGCGCGTATATAAATATTATTGAAAGTTGCTGAAGGAGTTTCTGTCACGTTGCGACAGCAACCGGCGCGAATATTTCACTCGGAAACTCTTCCGGTAATCCGTAGGTTATCGGTGCGCCCTTCTTCACTTTGGCGATTATCCACGACGATCGATCGTTCCCGTTTCCTGACCCGCTACCAAGAAACTGAGTGATACCGACGATTCGACGAAAGACGACGACAACGACGACGGTCTCTCGTTGCACACACCCACCGGCCGGTTGCAAAAAAGGGCGGCGAGAGATTCGAGAGGCGCGACCGCGTATGGCGGAAGGAAGAATCGGGGAAAATCGGCCCCGCCGGTTTCGGGGATAGGTATTAGGTAAAAGGATGAAGTGTGACGATGGAGAAAATCGTCCTCCTCGCCGGGGAGGAGAGTTTTCCTCGCCAGCAGGCTCTACCCCGCCGACGGGTGGGTAGCGCCGCGGCGCCCCAGAATCAATAAAACGCCCGTCCGGCCGTCGCCTGTCTTAGGTCCTTCCTGTCTGGTCTCTACCTGCCGAGGTCTATCGTTTGCTCGCGCGACGCCGGACGCCTCGACGCGGCGCGGCGCGGCGCGCGCCTGCCCGTCATCCCCGTCGAGCTCTCCGCGCGCGCCAATCGCCGGACGCGGAGACACCGCGATGCCTGGCGATGCCGCGCCGCGCTCCGGCGCTATCTTGATGGACCGCGCGCGCGACTCGCGCCGCGGGTCGATATTCAACTCCGCGGCCAGGAGCGTCCGCAGAGGAGAATTCGTGGAAAGTGTGTTCGTAGAATTCGAGAGCTTTTCGAGGAAATTCAGTAATTGATGTAGAGGATGCGTTACGCGAAGGGCGTAACTCTCTGTCTCTCTCTCTGTCTCTCTCTCTATTTCCAAGAAAAGGATACTCTTCATTAAAATTTAATGAAGGAAGAAATGTAGAGAAATAAAGAAAGAGACGGAGAAGGAGAGGAATGGGGTATCGAAGTAAGAAATGATATACGGAAAAGGAAGTTTCAACTCTGTAATATTGAACAAAATATGTATAAAATATGTATGATGGAGGGGGGGGGGGGGAAAGAGAATTATAAAAAGACGCGCTTGTTCGAGGTACCGTATGTTCAGTATTAAATGCTTTCGCAATCGCACTCTCGTTGCGATTGGATATATATTCTCGTCGTATTTACATACACCCCTGCATATAATGCAAGCAATGTGTCACAAGCAATATATTACAAAAACATTAGAATTTTTTCTTTTTTTTTTTTTTTCTTTCAGGAACAAGTTAGTTGAGAGATAAAGCTATACACATAGAAATAAGTTTTATATAGTATATTATTATACATATATATAAATTTCCCGAAAAAATATGATACGATTGATTTGGCGAGAAAAAAAAAAAAAAAAAATTATTTTAAGTTACATCAAATATATCAAAATTATTATTTTAATATTAGAATTTTAGGGGCTTATTCATCGTTTTATTGTTGAAATTTTTTATTCGGGCATAGTTTATTTCAGAAAGGGAGAGGAATCAATTTGGGATTAATATTTTATATTTTTTTTCTAGATAAAAAATGGGATCTGCGATTAATATTTTGCGAAAATATTTCTGATTTTTCGTATAAGGTATTTAACACGCGTAAGATATTTAAATTGGGATTATCGAGAATTATGCGTATTATGTAGTATCGCGTGGAACAAGTATGGAAGCGTATGTAAAGTTTTATTTGGAACGTTCGGTCATTACCTCGATATACCTGCTGGGTCAATGCAATTGTGATGTCTCGCTTTCCTTGAATAATTCGTTATGAAATACAAGCAAGTAGATTTCGAATGTATTAATAATGAAATTGATGAATTTAAATGACAACCCGACACAATCATAATTGTTACGGTTGATATGAAAAGTACATATTTTAATGTTATAATCGTAGTTAATTATTCAAGAGAATCTAATTTATACATTCTCTCCCATTATTATCTCTAATTTATTCTTCATTATTATTATATAATTTATGTATTTTACATATATTGCTATATAGCTACTATTATATAACCCGTATAATATCGACTCGTCGTTACAGCGCACTGCATCCTGATCGCTTTCATTTTGTTCCTGCTCTTTGCAGATCGATATCGTCGACAACCCCCCGTGATAGTCACGAACATATGTTCCAAGGATAGTTCGTGCATATTCTCATGGCCTATTATTGGCTATGATAGTGAAGAAAATGTGCGTAAAAAAATTTAGTGCAGCGGACTATTAAATAGGTCTTTTAATATGTAACATAAATTTTGGATTATTTAAAGAGAACGAAAATTTTAATTATATATAAATAAACGTAGCAAGACGCATTGAATATATATATATATATATATATATATATATATATATATATATATATACATTGAAGAGGATATTAATATAAATAATATAATAATAGATATATAAATGATATAAACATACTTGTAGGCATGTTTTAATTTCTATATCTTAATATTATTGACAATATAAATACATTAAAAAAAATTCGATAATAAAACATTTTCATCCAACAAAATCGTTGGAAAAAAATTGTTTTAAAGCATTCAATCGTTTATTTATTATACGCGTGATTACATATTTATTTTTGCAGACATAAAATCTTGCATCCCTGTAGAACATGTATTAGCGTTATACGTTACGGTATATCATTTAATAATATTTTTAGTATCTTGCAAATGTTTTATAACTTGTCTTGCTGCGTCGCTTATATCGCTGCGTTTTGAGCACGTCATAGTTTCGATTCTTTCGATCGCGATTGTTGTGGTCAAGGCGTGAATGTATTTCGGTTCGGTGAGACCGTAAGTGACGGATTGTAAGACGCGAAGACAGAGCAACTGCACCTCTTCCGAGGACGATTCGTCCTCCATACAATGGCTCAACGTGGCTTCTAATTGGGACTCCAGCAGATATTGCAAGCCGGTCTTGTTCATACTCACGTTGTACAGAATCATCAATATTAATCTACAATTGCAACTGCACTCGAGACATTGTCAACGTACACAGAAGCGTGTATTGTGTAAGAGACTTCTCTTTTTTTTTTTTCAATGAAAGTATATTATCAAAATTTGAAAGAGATAAAATTTTTCTTACAGATATCAAAAAGGGGAAGGGGGAGGTCGATCTGTCAAAATATATTTATACCTCTTTAGAGATAATGATCCGGGAGCTGATGGCAATTCAGGCGTTAGTTTAATTATTTTTTGTACGAAATCTGTGCCATTGAAATTTGTAATTAAAAATTCGCGACCTTCCGGACTCGCGGATATATTAGTAACAATACCAAGGAGTCCTATTACAAATTGGTACTCGATATTGCTCGTTGGTGGGAATGCGTTTCTATAAGTATTAACGAACGCGCCAAAAGTGCCGTTTACTATTGATAAAAATTCTCCTATTTTATTCTGAAACTAAAAATATTACATGAAAATATATATTACATATCGTTATAGATATATATTTTCATAATATTGTATATAAAAAATTTGTAATATATATATACAGGGTGGTCCTCGTACTAATTGATTCGTCTCATTATTCTATACATAGAAGTATTACGGTAAGATTATCAAAAACTAAATATTTTACGAGATATTTAATTTTTTATATCAAAATATGTCAGATTAAAATATAAAATAACTCAAAAAGTACTTAATAAAAAAATACTTTATTATAGTGTTTTGGAAAGCTCTCGATGTCAGCTGCAAGAATACCAAATAAAAAATGGGGGTTTCCATTTAAGATTTTAAAGTTGATCCTCACGTGACCTTCAAATGATTTTCCAAGGTCAAATCATTGTCACCATCTTATGGCCCCCTTGAAGCCACACAACTTTTGTTTGAAACTTTTTTATGTCAGATTATTGTAAGTGCCTTAAAAATCGTGGCGACCGTTACGAGGACCACCCTGTATATATATATTTTAATTGGATTTTCTTTCCGTTATATTTCAAATATAATAAAAATATAATATAATAAAATATAATAAAATTTTTAACATGCTATGCTCTTTCACTTAATCTTTCCAACGTATACTTACAGTCGTTAACCAAATATCGACTATTTGCGGAAATCTAGAAGCACGCCAAGTCAGGTTACTTAATACTGCACCTAGGCTTGTGCAATAGGTACTCTGACTTATTATCTACGCGAAAGTAAAGAGACATGAACAAATTAACGTATGGCATTTTCAAAAAATGATCGAGACAAAAATATCTTATAACGTTTCAGCACATTTTTTAAATAATAGGCAAATAAAGTACATTCGAAACTCTTCATCTAAAAAAAGATACGATATAAAAATACAATACACAAGAAAATAGTTAAATAATAAATGATAGTACAGTTAATAATAGTAATAGAAATAGTAGTACAACAGTATAGACGCTATAATACAAAATTAATAGAAAAGAAATTATGTTATAAAGTTTTACTTGATCTTTTAAACATTCTATTTCTTCGAATGCAGTTTGTTTTTCTTTCGTTAAACGATCAATTTGATCACACAAATCTTCGCACTTTGATTCCAACGCCATTATTCTTTTCGCGTTATCTATGCATAAATCCAAAATATAACTTATAATGTACTTAAGTTGCAAATTGATTATTACATCTAATCGCAAATGTATTTAATCATATTTTATAGCCCGCGGAATAAAACCGGAAAGTTTTGTATAAAAAGTATAACCTTTTGATGCATCAACAGACGACGTCGAGAGGTCATTAAAAAGCGTTTGCGTTTTCTCTCCTTTCATCTCATTCTGAAACTTGGATTCGAGATTATTAGTCGCAAATGTTTGTGGAATGTTATCTATGTATTCGTGAAAACCATGTTCGCTGGAATTTATAATTTTCTCCAAAGAATTCTGAAAGTATGAATTTGAAAAAAAAAAAAAAAAAAAATATGTCGTTACGAGATAAATAAATTACGTGCATAAATGAAATTAAACCTTATCATATGCAACACATACAAAGAGTTCACATTTATTCTTCAAGTTGAATTCGTCCATGTGTGTGTTTTCGCTCTTGCGTTATCGGAAAAGAATGGCAATTTACTAGCAACCGTTATACACAAATGCTTTCCAGATCCCAGATTACTCGTTGCAATTTGACAGATGACAGATTAATGTCAAGACTTTAAGTTGCTCCGTCTCTGTAACCTATTAATTAATTTTGCAATTAATACTAATGCAATTTGAAACAAATTATATGTATACATATATTTATATATATATTGTTATAAAAGAAATTAAAAATGTAAAAGTTAAATTAAAAAAATAGTACATATAAATATTTTATTACAAAAATCACGTAATAAGGAAACATACGTTGACGTTTTAAATTTGACATCTATAATTTTAAACTTTCTCAGAAATCTTTATGTATAAGGAGATAAAAATTTCTAAAACTACACATATTGGTTTTAATATATTCCGAACAATTCTATATTCTTTCACCTCTAGTACATACGACTTTTTTCATTCCAATTTGCATTTAACAAATTTATTTGACGCAACCTATACAACTGTATATATAGGTATGCACATACAAAATATGCAATCTCGACGTCGACTGTTGGAATTTCAAGATATATATATATATATATATACTTTTCTAAATTTATTGTTTAATCGAAAAATATTATTTATTAATCAACTTTTATATTTATATTGTTATTATTAAAATATATTTCTTAATATTAATTCTAACCTAACGCTATTAAAAAATAATCTACAATATATTATAGCTCGTAGAATAATACTTTAATTACTAATAATTACTTTTTAATTATAGTTATTTCTAATACATTGTTAATTTGTTTTTTTCTTCGAAACACGTGGAAAAATCCATATTTAAATGCTTCCACTATAAAAATACAGAGTACAATTTTTTTCTAGTTTAATCTTTTTCTATTTATTTTAAAATAATGCTAATATATATGAATCTATGTGTAACATTAGGTTTAACAATATACTATACAAAACTCTTTGTAGTATAAGAGCGCTTAATTACCGACAAGGTTTCGCCTTGTTTCCGGTCATCGAGATAAGATATAAAATGCAATCGACTGGATATTCGTTACATTTGGCTGGAATGTCACGAGGAATCGGCGTGAGTGTTCGAATGTAAGAATCGCGAATTGTGTGCGCACCCATTGACGTAACGGTAAAGTTTGCTCTCCCGCGTGGCCTATATCGGATGTATCTCGGAACGCACGGCGTGTGCGTGCTTCTTCGCGTCCCTCTCCCGCATTATTATGATGCACCAGAGCGGTATCAGGCGTAACCTCACGACTTGTCGAAGTTTTATTATTTTTGACGCATCGGGAATATCCGCCGAGTAGAGTCGTCCGATCTGGAGCAGCACGACAAGTAAGTTGCACGATGAATTCTATTTCGATTAGAGATTTAATACGACAAGATGCCTTTAATACAACAAGATTGAGATTACTATAAAAGCGCGGGATGACGCTTTCCCGCTTCAGTGTACATATTTGACGGACCATTACGAAATTCACGCGGTACCCGCATTTTTCGATCGTGATACATAATTTCTGCTTTGCACATAATTATTCGCCAATGTGATCTTATCTATATGTAAAGCAATAATTGATCTTTTTTTTTTTTTTAACTCGAGTTGTATAATTTACGATTAAATCTGAATTAAATAAGGCTAGTTGATCGAGTAATGTTGATTTTTTAGATTATTGCTTTATATCTAATGTATAATATTGGCAGAGATATTAATTTAATTATCAAGATTTTGCTAATGAATTAATAAATATAATTAACCTTTGATAATTGATGATATTTTTGATATATATATATGCATATATTATAATTTTTCAATATTGTGTTAGGTCTCGCAATGAAATTTACAGAGGGTGAACAGGTTCTTGCTAAACATCCAAATACTTCTGAATATTATAAAGGAAGGATTCTCAATATTAGGGGTAATCGATACAAGATACAATTTGAAATGGGCACTGAGCATATGGTTAAAGAAAATGACATAAAGGTAATAGCTAGCTGCTATCCGGTAAAGAAATATTATCACGAAAACTATATATATATATATTTAGAAAGAATATGTAGAAGATAAATTTAAGATAAAAATTTTGTTTTTATTTTTATGTTATAAAAGTATATTTTATAATGATACATATATATTTAAAATTCTCTTTATATTTTTGGAGTATGAGAGAGTAGGGAGAAGTACAAGTACGAAAAGTCCCTCAAGATATTCGCCTAGCAGGAAATCGCCAAGTAGACGTTCGCCAAGTAGACGTTCGCCAAGTAGACGTTCGCCAAGTAGACAATCAGGTAAATCGCCTGCGAGATCGCCAACAATTACAGCTAGGAAATTGCCTATTCGTAACACGCGTCTCGCTAAGGTCTCTTTATCGCGCATTGATGCTGAAAGTGGTAAGCATATGTTTGCTATAATACTCTATTTGCCACACATATATTTTTATACGCAAATTTGTTTTTACTAATAAATAGATAAAGTAAGCAATCACAAAGAAGGAAGCAATGTAAAAGTATTGGCAGGGAGTTCAATTGAATCAATGCCTTTGCAACAACGCTTGCAAAGGGAAATAATACATAGGCCGACGTTTCTAAAAACTGAGCAAGAATATAAGGCAATTACATTAATGAGAAATATTGATAGAGCTGTTTCACTTCCACTAGAAAAGAAAAGTTACATACATGATTATCCTTCAGCAGAAAAAGAAAGGGGATATTCGATGCAAAGAGATCAAGTAAATTTTAATAATATCTTGTTAATATTATATTCTATTACTAATTCTGTTATATTCCATTTTTACACTCTATGTCGTATTGTTTACACTTTACAATGTAACAGTTTACATAATGTATTAATAATTGTATCCTAGGATTTAAAACCTTTATTATCGCAAGATACTGAAAAGTGGGAAAAAGCAGTGAAACGTGAGAAAGAGATTAATAGAGTCGATGAACCGCAAGAATGGGGTGGATGGATTGGGACATCTTTTCTTATATTTATCTTACCAATATCTATAATCTTACCACAATTCTTGTGCTCGAAAGGACAATGCAAATTTGCTCGTGTAGAACTTCCTATTAATTTGGAGTCTTACATAAATTTACATGGATTATTGTCCTATGTTGCATTCTTGGTATTCTTGGCCTGTATTTCAATTATACCAATTGGGAGAACTGTAGATGGACAGCATAGTAAAATCGGGATACTTCAATATCGCGTAAATGGTACATGCTTAATAATGCACGATTTTTCATTATATTATTGTGTTTTTACTATTTTCTACAAATTTTTGTTAAATTTTTAGGCTTTTTATGTGCTATGTTGACCATAATGCTACTCGGTTTATGCATGTATAAAAATATTTTGATCAGTGATTATATCTTGGATAACATCGTGCAGTTGTCAGTCAGTGGCTGGCTTATGGGCACATTTTTAGCGCTGGGATTATATATGAAAGCAGGAAAAGCTCCGATTGCTAATCTAAATATATATGCATCAACTAAGAGCAATATATATAATTTTTGGCAGGGTAGAGAAATTAATCCGCGAATTGGTGCTTTGGATGTTAAACTTTTGTTAATACGAGCTTCTCTTATTGGCACGGTAATTATTTTATATTTCTATTATCGTAAAAGATGGAGATATTGAGAATTTGAAAGAGGAATGAAAATTGAATATAATTATAATTATTCTTTATTTTGCAGTTGATTGTGAACATGGCTGTCATAATTAAAGTTGTTGGAGATGTAAAGAGTCTAAATATTGAGCAACTTAATGTAGCTGCATTGTTGGTTATCTTATTACAACAATTCTATATTGTAGATGGATTAATATTTGAAGCTACTATTTTTACATCCTTTGCAATAATGTACGAGGGAACTGGATATATGACATGCGTCAGTCATTTGTTATATCCATTCTTGACAACTCTTACAACAAGATTTATATTATATCAAAAGTAAGCATATAGAGCTAACATAAATAAGTATTTAATCTAATATATTAATTTTTATTTAATATGCATTTTCAGAATAAAATTTAACTATTTTGCTGGGATATTCATTTTAAGTTTTGTAATGGGATATGCTTTGTACAGGACTAGTAATTCGCGGAAAAATGAATTTAGGAAGAATCCCGTTTCGCCGACAGTACCTTGTAAGTATAAGAAAAAATAATTATTCTTTTCTTTTCTTCCCAAAATGGATTAATATCTATTTTTGAAATTTATAGATCTAGAAACTATTCCGACGTCGCGTGGTAAGAAATTGATGCTGTCTGGTTTATGGGGCCATGTGAGGCATCCCAATTATTTGGGTGATATTATAATGCAATGGTCAATCGCGATTATTAGTTTGATGAGTGACATATTACCGTATTACGCGGCGATCTGCTGCACACTAACGCTGGCTTATAGAGCTATAAGGGACAATAGACGTTGTCAGATGCGATACGGATATGCATGGGAGCAATATCGTTCTCGCGTGAAATACATGATCTTGAAACGTATATTTTAAAGCAATAAAGCACAAGTAGCAAAGTACTTTTTAAATATCACAAATTCTATATTACAGTTTTATTTTTAGAGATATGCTCTGAAGGTACATACGATCATTATATATTATAAGATCTCTAAATGTGCATTTTTAAATATTTTTATGAGATATACATAAAGTGATATAGTAGTATTATAATATACATATATTTAGAATTCGATAAGAACCAAAAATATTTTGAGATTTGTAATATTGAGAGATTTTTCACATATTTGAGTTTACAAAATGAATCTCTATATATATGATGAGGCGCGATAGAAAAGCGAGTAAAACAACGCTGCACGTTTTTGATGAAGGGAAAGAAAGTTTATGTATCTGTATTTAGAAATAAGTATAAAAGAGAGAGATATGAAATATTTTATAAGAGTTTGTGCCTGTAATTTAGAGCATTATAAATTTAAAATACAAATTAATTAAGAAATTTTATACTTTTATACATATAAATTATATATTAAATATATATATAAGTGTATAATTTTTTGATCTGAAATTATGATAAGCAACTTTATTAAAAACATATCGTTTTTTAATAAAAGAAAATATATGTGTGTGTGTATATATATATAATCGTCTATATTTTTTCGTGTTTGTATTGTATTCTAATGCAGTGAATTTCAAGAATATAATCATATTTTTAAATTATCTATGATTTTATGATCTAAAAAAGAGCCATATATATATGTATATAAATGAAATAATAAATAAATGAAACATTACGAGACTGCTAAATTTTTAAATAGGATATCAAATTAACTGTTATGTATGATAGAAAGGCCACAGAGGTAAATAAAATTTGAAAAAGAATGATTATATATAGATAAAAAAGGAATAAATATTGCTTATATTCATTATAACGGTATTATATGTATATATAAACAATCAAACAGATTTAAAATTCTAAATGGATTGTTAATACTATATATTTAAAAGTATATATTATATATTTATACACTTATTTTTTATTAAACTGCTCTCATATATTTACATATATACCTAATCGCTATAAAAACAATTCTCGTTAAAGTGGATTCTTAAAAATGTGTCCATTCAATTTGTTCGTCTGCGATATAATCATCAAACTAAAGTTTGAGTATTTTTACATTATAAATCATTATGTATGTTAGCCAATCGTTGATAGTAGTGTTTTTTACATACATTTTTTTTTCTATAACAAATAGTCTCTAATTTTTAAAAATAAATAAGTCCTCTAAAATCTTTCATATATGTATGACTTATTTGTGAAATAATAGAAGCAAATTTCTGCCACATACATCTGCTATTCACGGTAGACGCGCGATTAATCGTCAGAATAAATATATATATTTTTATTTGCTATTTTTTTTGTATTCGATATTTATATCTGTTAAAATTATGTTTAAAAATTGTCGCATTTTAAAAGCTGTACGTTTTTATGTGATATTCTACAAATTATGTGTAATTTCTTAAAAAAAAAATATCTTTTAAACTTGCATGCGACGATATAAATGGTCTTTTTTAATTAATATATGATTAAACAATATTTGTTAAAATATATATCTAATATTATATCATTTTTTTTTTATACTTTATATATTTTACGCATTTACGTATTAATTTTATAAGTATGGAAAAAAATAATAAATGAAATGGTATAATTGCCAATTTGTTACTGCAATTTCCCAAATTTTAATTAATTAATATGTAATTTGTTAATGACAGCCAAAATTGTCAATAGTTAATATTGATAATTATTTGTCTATTTTTTCAATTTTATCAGTTGTTATTAAAATTTATGTGATTTATCGATTTCGCAATTTCAATATCGCGACTTTAAATGTACTTATCAAATTGAAAATCAAAGAACTATTTAACTATTTTGTGAGCCGGTGATTACAAATATGAAATAAATCACAAACGTGGAAAAAATAATTATATGCAAATTTTTATATATTATTTGACGCAAAATATACTTTTATAAAGCACTGCATATCATTGCAGAAAATAAAATCATTAAATAATAAAATTGCTGATTGCGTTTATCTCACTATATTGTATGCTTCCTAATTAACAATTTTCGCTATATATAAAAAAAAATACATATAAAGGCACATACATAAACGAAAAGCCTTTATCTATCTTTAAAATAAAAGATATGACTTAGACCACTTTTATCATCACGGGCGCAAATATCTTATTCTAACGCATTTTATCTTTGGATTTCATTGCGACTTTTTTCGTTCATTACCAAATTATTATTCATTGGCGTTTTTTTCATATCGTGCACGTGACATATAGCCATCACGCTTCATTAGGAACATATTGTCGCTCGTCCGTATCGCTTATCTCGCTATATTGTACGCTTTCTAATTAACAAAAAACCTCGTAAACGCTGTTGATACACACACGAGAGTCTCTCGCAAATATGTTTTAATTCTATCGATAAGTGTGTTTCATGGCAGTACTTTCGATTCAGTACTTTCATCACCTGCTTGTATTTTCGGTGGTTGTTTTTATTCCCGCGAAAAATATTACACATCGCTCGACGTTTGACGTGTTCAAAAACTTGAAAGAATCCATCCGAATCGATTGGTCCTTTTTTGACATAGACGTGGTCGAATTCGATGTAATATCCACACCGCTATTTGCCGCTCAGAAAAAATAAAAGATCCAGTACACGGCATTGAACAGCATGAAACTGACTGGGAAAATAATTCGCGAATATTTATCTATCATATTCACATCCTTGATCTTCGGCATCGATAGGCGCAACACGGAAGCTCCTCTACGTAGAGCATGTAATACCTAAAAAATGTATTGTACAAAACATAGAGAATATAAAAAATGCAAGCTATCTACTTTACTAAAAACAACAAAAAAAGGGCACTTTTTGCAGATATATCAAGAGAAACGCATACATATATGTAAAAGAAATGAGATCACATAATGAGTTAAATCGAAATTACGCAATACATTTACTTTATCTTTTTTTATTTTCAGTTTTTAGAGAGATCAGCGATAATCTGTTTTAGTTGTTTTATCATTTTATAATCAGAGTATTTTTTTCGTTTCTTTATATAGGATATATTTATATCTTTTCTCACAAAAATGTAAAGTGTAAAGATCATGTGGAGAGCCTTCAGACATTTTGTTACATATTTTTTATAATTACCATACACATTATGTGTTTAAGAATACAAGTAATATAATTAAGCATACCTTTGGTTTGTGCGGTCTCGGGCCCCTGTACCTAAGACCGCTATTTCGAGTGTGCGTGTTGTAAGCTGCGACCCTGGAAATACGAAAGCTCGGCGGAAACTTGACCGGGTCGTGATCCCTTCCAGTTCCCGGCGTCGATGAAGCGCTGACTAGGCCTGACCTATTTCTAATGCTTGGCAGAGGTGACATTCTGAGATCCTGAAGCTCTATGATATCCGCATCCGTAGAATCAGGAAAAGGCGAACTGGCTTTGCTTCCTGAAGTAGAAAATCGAAAATCAACCAAATGAAAAAAAATAATCGAAAAAGAAAGATCCTTGATTATAATATTCGATTACCGATTTTAGAAGAGAGCACTTTCTTCTCGTCGGTCTCTTTCTTCTTGGTCTTCTTTTTTGCTCTGGCCCCCCAATACGTATAATTGACAGCTGCGTATTCCAACAGAGCCGCAAATACGAAAACGAAGCACATCACCAAGTAAATATCGATGGCTTTCACGTAACTAATCCGTGGCAGTGAGCTTCTAACACCCGTTGATATAGTTGTCATCGTTAACACAGTCGTAATACCTGAAAAAAATAAGCTATAGATTTGTCTCCATATTTACCAAGAATTTTTCCCTACTTAGAGTATTTTATAGAAAAAAAAGATTGTAGAGATAATTATAAATTTCTAATTTCAGAGTAAAATAAAATTTACTAATTCTCAATTAATAGAAATTATAATTTTAATCTAAAATAATATATGAATAACTTTGATGGCATTTTTTAAAGGATTTGCATAATTTATATAATCGTGTATAAAAAACAAGTTCAGAAATAAATAATTAAAAAAAAAAAAAGATTAATTAAGTATAATATTAAGTAATAATAAGGCAAATGTTTTAATAGAAACGGAATTTTATTACAATTTTACCGAGAGCTACTCTTGCGCTGGTAGCTTCATGATTGATCCAAAAGCTGACCCAGCTAAGCATCACGATCAGTATGCTCGGTAGGTATGTCTGAAAAACGAAATAACCGATGTTCCTTTGTAGTTTAAAGCTCAGTGAGAGTCTCTGATAGATGCCTGTTGCCAATTTCTCCTTTCGATCGTTGGTCTCGTAGCCGATTATCGTAAATTGTGGCAATTCCGCCTCCTCGACTCCGCGAACGGGAGTTTCTTTCCAGTACATTACTACGTCGAGAACTGTATAGCCATCTGAATATTTAAAATAGAATAATTTGAAAGGGGGCATACGAATTATATGTTGTTGGATCCTCTTGCGTTTTTCTCATTTATCGATCAATATTCAAATAATTTGTCTCATAGGTGTTTTATTACATATATATTCTAAGATTTCTAAACCACATTATTTCAAATTTAATAATTACAGTTTTTAGATATAAATCTACAGAAAAATTTAATTTAAACAAATGTATAGGAGAGATATGTGTATATGCGTATATCTTTTTATGTACAATATTATAAAAAATCGCTTTTCTTTTTTTTTTTACATAGGGAAAAAGAAAAAAATTTTGATGAATGTTATACGTTCGAATGATCGATTATATTAGATACATATTCCGATATATACATACAACTCTCGATTTCGACGGTGCAATTCTGTGAATCGAGAGGATAATAATGCAGATCCATCATGCAGGCTAACGTTGTTGTGAATCTCATGCCGTATGTGACCGAACCGTCACCCGATAATCTGACGAGTTTGTTGCGCTCGGTGACGTCATGCAGAAAACTGCAAACAGGTGAAACCAGTTCAGTGAAACAATATGCCAAAACACCATTCGCGATGAAAGAAAATAAGGAATTCGAAACATGATAAAATGATATGGTACGAATAATCAGCAAGTTTTTAAAGCTTTTACTCCATGAATTACGACTTGCCGCAATTACCTGTTTTTATCGTTTGCGAAAAACGTATCCGGGACCCAAATCTTTTCCGCGAAATCACCGCTTAACGTCAAGACTTCGCCCTCGTGCGAAAAAGCGAGTCTCTCGTCCCTCCAGTATTGATTTAAGTACATCGTTATCGTATAATCCTGAGGCGCAGATAACGACATCAATGTACAATAATTTATTATTATAATTAATTATGAAAAGAATTGATATATTTTATCATATTTCATACATAATTATTAAATGTTTATATGCCGTAACTGTTCTCAAAACTTTTTACAGTTATTTATCATGCAGTTTATAAGAAGATTCTTTCTGCGGAAGAGTATAAAAGAGATATTGCTCGAAGAACAGAGCCGATGTTCAAGAGGATGGAGGAAAAAGGGAAACTTTGTCGACAGTCTAACGTAGTTTATCAGAGGCCTCGAGGTAAGAATCGATTTGAGAATGACGATAAAAATGTTATGAATGTTAGGTTGTAAGAGAAGCTTTGCATTATCAAGACTCATATATGTAATATTCTTGACAGAGATCTCGATGATGTACATTTGTATAAGATTATAATAAATGATAATATAAATAAAAAATGATAATAACGATAAAATTTGGAAATAAATTTACATATGAATGAGATAGATTTACATGGCTTTTAAATTATGTCAAATTTTCGTTACAATTTAATTTAATTCTTTGATACAAATTGATATTAAAAAATTTAGTTCAAAGTTGAAAAAGGATATTGAATTAATATATTATTTTTTTAAGAATATTAAAAAAAGATAGACTATATAAAAATCTTGCACTAAAAAAAAAGAATTTCTACTGTTTAAATGTATATTATATTTTTTTCTTTATTTTCTTACCATATTGACTTCTGAGATCGCATCGAAACTTGCAATGGTGAGATCCATCCCGACCAATAATGGATCACCTTTAAATAATAATTTCTCATTAGATCTTGAACAATTTTTTGTGTATACAAAGAGAGAGAAAGAAGTGAGCAGCCTAATTCCTTTTTTTTTTTAATTGTTTGCGATAGGGAGCCATGAAATGAATAAAGAAATAGATTAAAGCCTTTTTCTAATCCTGATGATAATATCGACAAATTACTTCCCCTCGTTGCACGTTCGATTAAAAGCGCTGATTGCGATCGTGCTTCGTTGAATGGGTTGGAAAACTTCATTAAAAGCTTTTCTAGCGTTACATCTTTCTCTATCTTCAGGCGAACAGCTTTATTTTAGAATTTAGTTCTGTCAAATATAGCTCGATATCTAAATATGTACAGTTTTTCAAAGTCCATTTTAAGTATACTATATATATATATATATTTTTTTTTTTATATTAACTATCAATCTCAATAAATATAATCTTAATCATATCGTTTATATTTTTTAATTATATAGTTTAATTCTATAATTAAATTCTATAATAAAATTAAATTCTATAATTAAATTCTATAATTCTATAATAAAACACTATTGTTTTATTAATTTTTTTGAATATATATAACATATAGCTTCTTTCTTTATTAGAGTTATGTAACATAAGAGCACACATATTGTTGTGTGCTTGTAAAAAACATATTTAATTTCAACTGGATAATTTTCAACAAAATGTGCAAAAATCTACAAACATAGAGCTCACCACCAAAGTTTGGCCTTAATCGAATATCATAGCCGTCGAGTATCCTCGAAATCGTCTGCGTAACGTTCTCCAGTCTATCGGACATCCCGATACTCTCTAGGGAAGCCCTGTAAAGTGTGAAGTTTCAAAATATGGAAAATAGTTTGATAAAGTAGTTTAAAATTGTTGAGATATCCTTGATAAAGTATAATACATTAAATCAGGTTTCTAAAAAAAAAAAAAAAAAGTATTATATAATAATATTATAAAAAATAAATTAGAGGTAGTTCTTTTATCACATATACACAATCCAAATTTTTAATACTAATACATTTAACATTAATATATTTTAATATTAATCAAAATGTGATGTGTGACTGTGTGATGAAATTATATAAATTCTCGATATTAGATTAATTTCAATTAGAAGTTTCACTTTTTGAAGTTTGCAATTGAAACGTTTACATATTCGACATTCATTTCAGTTAAACATGGCGACAAAAATCTAAAATATATACATTTCTCTGTAATATGATACAAAAATGATTATTTACATCCAAGAGACCTACGTTTCTCTCTTATAAATACTTTTATATAGTGATAAATTATATTTTTATCTAAATCACAAATAATATTATATGTGAATTGTGACGTGATACTCAAGGATACAACGATATAACGGAAACATGCATAACATCGAAGAATGAAACAATATCGAACAATATAGAAATTAATATAATTTATTAAACGAATTATTAAATGAAGAACCATGGATAGAAACGAGATAATATCATGCATCACGAAATTCTTTCCATTGTCTAATTCAGGCACTGTCGACTTGGTCTGGTCCTTAGTGATCATTTTACTCGTGGTTGTAATATTTTTTATTATTACGAATAATTGAGGAAACATTTTCCAAATCGCGACAAGATTAGATGACATGGTTTCAAATCCGACATTATTCAGAGAGGATTATCAGGTTCGTCTTTTGCCCGGGAAATGGAGCTTTGTTGTCTCTTGTTGTGTACAGCGGGCTGATTGGAGCTCTGATTACCCAAACAATCGCTCGTGTTGCACGCCTCGGGCTTAATTCAGGTATTTAATTATTTCCTTTTGTATTTAATTGTCATTTTATCGCTATATATATATATATATATATTAGCTCTCTTTTGTTACATTTGTATATATCTTTAATTGAGTTATCCCCAGTTAGTTTGTAATATCATTAATTAAAATAATAATTTAACTTTTTAACTCTCACAATTGCGCTTTAGATTCTTATATTAGATGTGTCTGATTTGCTAGAGGGTACTTTGGAAACAATTTCTTGGAGAATGGAGTTCCTTAAACGAACGAGTCTGAAAAATCGTCTCTTTCATTAAAAAATTCGCAACAATGAATTTATTATTTGAATTAAGAGATAGACGTTTTTATTTTTTAATGATCTATATTTTTAGACTCATGTTTATTTTATATCAATAATATCTCTTTTCATTTTACTTATTTTAATCGTTTCATTTAAAAATAATTTACATATCACATTTGTACACAAAAAAAAAATTTTTCTTGTCTCGAGCGTGTATCTGAACACGCTTACGGATAGAAAATTGAAATCTTATTTGTTGCGCATTCGCGTCACGTGTGCCTTACAATGTGTGGGCAACGCGGGAAAAGCATCCGCGTTATTATCTGCCGTGATTTTTTTATACTAGGGGGAAAATTCGGATGACGGTGCTCACCAGATGACACGGTGACGCAGCTGCACGAGGAGGAAGACAATCAACGGCAGCCCGCGCAGCAGCATCCTGCCAATCGTCTTCGTTATCCGATCGAGATTACGTCAGTTAACGACGAGCGCGGAGGAGAACGTCATCTCGCAATGTCCTCGCATCCCCTCGACATCCCCGTAACCGGCTCGCCGCCGCCGTCGTCGTTCTAAAATCGCAGACAAAAAGAAAGACCCTGTACGATTCTTTCCTTGCCGCCCTTGACCCTCGTAATCCTCGTATGTCAATCCCACGCATACTCACTCTACGCATCCTCGAGTTATCCCGCACGCAGAGCAAACATATATAAAAACTTCCCGCATCCAATAAATTCTACCCGGTTTAACTCTTACATGTGTGAGGAGAGAGATATGCAAGATTTAACTCGTCAATACATATATATATATATATATATATATATATATATATATATATATATATCTCATACATACCACTCCTCAGGGAGAGAGGGTTCCCAAAATTTATTAACAGGAAATAAATATAAATTTAATTAAATTTTATGACAAAAATATGTATTACTTATAAACTTGCCTTCTCTCTTTTTTTTTCTCATCTGTACGGTACATATATGTAATAGAAAGATAAAAATTGATAAGAAGAATAATAAAATAATAAAATGGATAGATATATATTTTTAAATTATGTATTGACAATGTTTCATCTTTATAATACGGTAATAAATACGCTTGATATGTAAGTCTACAAACGAAAAAGTGATAAAGATTTTGATACTTGACGTTAATCAAGAAATGCAATAAAAATAAAGAAATATAAAAATTGGATATATTTTTCTGATGTATTTTAGCTTTAAAGTAATATTATAAATATATATATATATATTTCTTTTTTTTTAATTTTCGAATATGTAGAAGATTGATCGATTAAAAATTATATATACATACAACTCTATATTATTCTAGTGATTGATCAGATCAAAGAGTAAAACGACAAAATGGGCCGGCATGAGATAAAGATAAAGCATCACAATGGCGTACTGTATGTCGCGAAATAAAAATCTCGTATAACACGCTCTACATATCGCCTGTACTACAACACACATTATTCACTTTCCATTTTCGCTTCCGTAGACTCGATGAATGCATTAAACGATAAAAAAAAAAAAAAATGTGAAATATAATCTATGCAATATTGTATACTCTCTTGATACAATTATTCCCTGAGGCAAGATGAAGAAAATCTTGTTAGTCACGAGACACTATAAATAATGATGGGAGAATTTTTTTCCTCTTCCTTCGGTTGGCTTTATTAATGTTTGCGTTTTATATTGACGACAGGGAATATTTCATGCACGTGATACCTTACATAATTATTATTTTACTCGATGCGAAGCAGTTACTTAGTCTCCAATATAAAAAAAATAAAATAAAATAAAATTCTTTTTATCGTGCACTGCTTCAATATCATATAAATATTTTAATCTTCTCATTAATATTTTATATTTAATTTTCAGAATAATTGCATCAAAATGTACAATAAAAATGATATTTTATCGTACATCATAGAAACAATATAACAAAATAGATAATGTAAATAATATTAAACTACAATATATATACTACAAATATAAAAATTAAAATGTTACTGGATACTTCATTTATTAATTTATATATCAACTTGATAATCGTACTTTTAATTAAAAATTAAAAGAGAAATTTACTTATTTATTTTAGTTTCTAAGAGAAATATTTTCGGAAATTGAAAATATATACAAGTCGCTTCAATCGTTACAAATATAGATAATAATATAATAAGCCGAAAATGTTAATAATACAATATTATTTAAATGATATTTAGTAACATATGACGTTTCTTGTTTTATTTAAAATTTTGATCTAATGTTACTGGCTTATTGGAAAGCGTAATTCATTAAAGTACAAAGATCCGTAACTCGATCTGTATAAAAAGATTAGAATTAAAATTAATTTTTCACATTTTGCTAATAAATTTATTATTAATTCAATTTACGTTTATATATATTATTATACATATTTAGATATATTGTTATACATAAACATTTACCTGATGCATCCGACGAAAATCACGATGCGGGCGACGATTTCATTGTCAATATGATGAAAATATCGGAATATTACAATGATTATCACGTTGTCGACTAGAGTTATATCGCTAACGCGCACTTGGGTCCATTATCATAAATGGAAATCGATCGTAGGGCAGGATCGATTTTTCGAATATCGGCCCGCCGTTATCAGCGTTCACGGAGGTTCACTGTTATCAGCGTTCACAAGGCACCCGGCGTTACCGCTTCTCGAGACGCGGTGGAGAATTCGCGACCCCGAACGCGTTGTCACGAGCGCGTCATTGATCGTTGCTCATTGTCAGCGTCACTCCTCGTTCTCGTCCACGTTATCGTTGTCGTCGTCGTCGTCGACGTTGACGTCGTCAACGTTCTCTGGCAGATACGAAAGCGCGAGGTATTCTCGTGCGCCGCTAGTCTCGCGGAGTTCGCTGCCTTTCATCCCTCGGTAGCTAACGCGGATCCACTGTCGATTTCTCTCTTCAGATTCTCTGGTCTATCTCTCTTTCTCCCTCCCTCATCGCGAATGCCTTCTTTCTCTTTCTCCCGCTCTCTCCTGTTCACTCCAGAAATCATTCTCTCGCTCCTATCTGCCAACGTGCTGCTTACTATCTCTATCAGTCCCACTCTCTTCTTCTCTCTCCCGGCCCACCCTCTTTCAACGCTCTCGCTTTCGCGTATCTTCCATCCCTCTCGCTCGCATCTACTTTTTCACGTAAGATCGCTCCCGTTCCACCCCGAATATTTCCTCTGCCCGTTTTCCTCGCATCCGATCTCCCTCTCTTCCTGCGCCTGTTCTCTTGGATTGCCCCGATGCTTCTCTCCTGCTTTGCTCCTCCGAGAATTTCTCCTCGTCTTTCGTCACCATTCCCCGGGCTTTCCCCGCGACTTGCGCGCATGCACGGTATACCTATCTCGCTATACCTTCTATCTCGGACGACCTAGTGACATACAGCCAGCGATCGGATTTTCAGAGCAAGCCGATCGAACATAATCATCATCACCATTAACACTCATCTCTTCTTCTTGTCAGATAGATCCATCCAATATCCTTAGAACAGAAGGCAGAACATATCATTAACCATCGATAGTTGTAACGCGGAAAAAATCAAATTATCGATATTTAATTTGCAATGGGCGACAAAAACTGATCAGCTATTTCTAACACGAAGACACGACGAAGCTTTGATGTGAAAAACTAATGTTTGGGGAAGAAAAGCAAAAGTATTTTTTTTACAATACAAATTTCATATTTCTCACACAATCAAGCGCTACTCCTTTTTTTTTTACGTGTATTATTATCTCTAATAATAATAATCTAATATATAATATAAAAAATAGGCAAAAGTTTGCAAGCAGTCACCGACGAAATTTTCTCGTAACATCTTAATGAAAATAGCATTTTTAAATGCGACTCTTTAAAAAAAATAAGAGTAAAAAGTAGACGCGGAGATAAGATCAAATTAATAGGCGCTCGACTAAGCATTAATGAAGATTCACTTCCGCGTCGTATCACACACATTACCACGACCAAAGCTATCCGATAAGTGAATTGTCGAGATTTGGGACATTTTTCAAGAGTATACAGAATGAATTGCGGCTAACATTAAAAACAGATTCTTTATTAAAATGTCGAACAAAAATTATTGTAATAAAAACTTTATTACAATATATATTTTAATTTTTAATGCTAATTATGCTTAATGACTAATATACCTGAAATTAAATGAAAAATGAGATTCTACTGGCTTTGCTTCGAATCTGTAAAAATTTATTTAGAAATTATTAGTAAAAATTTATTTAGAAATTATTAGCGCGTGTTCTCCTTTAGCTATCCTTAAATTTAGAAAATTTAGGGGAATCTCTCTTTGACATTTTTTCGCTAGCTGCGAAACATCCCATATGCGACAGCACGATAGAGTAATAGCGGCTGGATTCATAATCGATAAGTAATAAAACATCCACCGTGCCGCCGTTCACCTAATCGTTCGGAATATCTTCGCGAAGGGCGATAAGAGTCTTCCTGTCGGCAACATCGATGTTGGTCGGAAATCATTTCAACACCCGGCGTCTTGGAAGACGCGTCTGATCAGTTTCGAAATGTTCGCGAGAAAACTTGAGCGAGAAATCACGACATCGTATCTTCGCAGCGGCTGTTTCCGAATAAAAGGCTCGCTTCTGCAAAACTCAATTTTTGTAAAACGTAAAACTTTCAAAGAGGGAGAGAGAGAGAGAGAGAGAGAGAGAGAGAGAGAGAGAGTGATGGGAGGGCAGTGGGGGCAGAAAGAAGCACACATTTTAAATATTATTTTAATAAATATATATCGCAGAGAAAAGCGAAAAAATATTGTATATTTTTAAGAATATATTAAATTTTGCTAGTTATTAATATATATGTATGATTTATTTATATTATTATCATATACAAGAATCGTGATGAATTACATTATTAGTATATTTCTGTAATACGATAGATAATTTATTCCGGTTGTTTTAATTGCACGTTCATAAGATCCGCAGATTTCGTGCAGTTTAAGCGTGCTTTTGCTCTTGATTATTCTCCATATAATTTTCTCACTTGATGTAAATGAAAGCAATCCTTCTAAATACAACACAGCCTAGCTGAAACATGACACGATCAGAAACACGCCCGAAAACTTCCTAATTAACGCGTTTAAATTTGGTAGCTGCTCGAAGTTTAATGCGATTTGACGAGAATAGTGAGGTGTGAAAACTCTCGTTGATCGCAGGTATACTTTGTATCGTCGCGGAATCAAATGCGGTTAATTTTTGACACCTTGTACGATTTAATAACATTACTTAATAATTAGAAATAATGTGCGTATTAAGATATAAAAGAAAACTTTTTGCTATATTATCCTGATAAAATAAAATCTTATGAAAAACGGAATATCTACTTCTTGTATAAAGTTAAAGGGAACAAGATAGAGAGATGTAACGTTTCTCTATTTATAACTAAGATTTAACGAGTATAAAAAAAATCCTTTCCCTTTAGTCTATGTATAACGTGAAGATTTTCGACATTAAAATCTTCGTTTTCAAGTTTCCCAAAATTATCATTAATCCAGGAAAAGCACGTGTGCGATAACTAGCATAAACTCTCCGTTAATTATGGCTTCGAAATTATTTCCCGTAATCGTACGCCGGGTATACGATATAGATGCGGGGAGGATTAAAGATTCATTAAACTGCCAAATTATTCAAACCGCAAGTTTATCGTGCGATCGTCGCGAACACGCATGGCGTTAAAGGATTATAAGCGCGAATATATACGATCGGCGTGATTTCGGGGCTTGCGCGTCGCGGCGACTCCGCTTGAAGCTACGTGTCTTAGGGGGTACGCGGCAGGAAGATCCACGCGGCCGCCGCCAATGGTCTGTAGCACCTCGTGACGAGTGTTAAACTCATCGGCATCATCGACAAATACGAGAATATCTTTGGACATTTTCAAGTGGAACGATCGTCAATCAATATCGAAGATGACACCGAAGGAACTATCATTGTGAGTAATTTTTGACGAATTATCATAACGATGTTCATTTACGACACTTGTAGAAGATACGCGTCTCTTAAATGCACACTTTTTTATTTTATATATATTTTATAATAAATAGCGCATATATTGTCACCCGAAAAGATTCTTTTTTTTTTTTTTTTTTACATGTATTTCTCGTTGCCTTTATATTTTATTTTAAAGTAATCTTGAAGCAGATCGTTGAAGCTAATATTAAAAATGTGAATGTATTTGCACGCTTAAAAAAAAAAAAAAAAAAAAAAAAAAAAAAATTAATAAAAACTAATTATATATTTAATTATTTTATGATATATTTGAAATATATATAAAGCGCGCTATCACATAGAACTCTTAATTATATGGTATCAGGCGAGCTATCAAGTATATACATATAGAATTCTCAATTTTTTATGATACTTTTTTTTTTTTTTTAATATGTCAATCTTAAGTTAGTAATTTGCAATAAATACGAAGAATTGTTAGATAATTAAAATATGTTGACATATAAATCAAATTGTCAAAAATAACTATAATTGCATCAATTTTAAATTATAATTATAATGCCTTTTCCTATATCATTAAATTACATCTAATTGTTTTAGTTAAGATGATTGCAAAAACTCGGATAACGTGTACGAAACGAAAAATTATTCTCGAATAATGCTCTATCTTGTATAAAAAAAAAAAAAAAAAAACTATAGTACCGTTTATTATTCGGGTCGCTTTTAATTCATTTAATGTAATCATTGTTTTAATACTCCTTATATTCACAAACGTTTTGCATCTTGAATAAAAATTGCTGTATAACAAAGCCAGAGCGCTTCTGACGCATGAAACTCAGAGATGCATCTTAAGCAATTATCAACGTACGCGTAGATCGTGAAAAGCATCTGAATATTTCAAGAGCAGATTTTGAGGCAGCCATCACAGGAAATCTAATTACTCTTTGAACTTAATCGAGCAAATTTAGCAAGTTATTATTCATGTATACAAACGTCGATCATTCAGAAACACATCTTTTCATATGCCATCCGATTGTAACAATAAATATAATTGTAAATTGCTTTTGCACGTTTTAACCAAATAATAACGATATTTTATGAATTAATAATATAATGATTTTATAATAAAGTAAATAATAAAAAGTTCTTTGTGTATTTGATAAGCAATTGCAATGATAAAAAATGTGGTAATATTAGAAAACAAAAATAATCAAGCTTATAATAACACAGGTAATAAGATAATTTTGCAAAAATTTCCAAACTGTGAATTCTCTACATCACACAATCAATGCTATATTCAAAATATACACGCGGACACATTCCCGTCGATGTATAACATTACATTTTTGTAGATTAATTAATTAAAAAGCGCAATTAAAATTTCTTACAAGTAATAATGTTTTTACGTCAATATACTATCAAAGAAAAAGTAATACTCTCTATTTGGTTCGCATTTTAAAAATTATAAAGTTTATACGATACTTTACAAGACATAAAATAAGAAAAATTTATTTTTAATAAATTTATAATGTTTATTACTTTGATTCTTTTATTTTGCGATATAAAAATGTATTAACTCTTTAAACTTTATAATTAAATTTTCAAATTAAACTGTAAACTGAGTAAACTGACTTATCTCATGGTGTCTTTTTACAAACCTTTGAATCCTACAAGTAGATCTTCGTACGATTTCTCACTTTATGTTTGTGTTGACTCGCATTGTATAATTGTATATTATTCATTAACAATTAATCATTACAGACTAAAAATTAATTGATAATTTATATTGATACAAATTATTTGATTATTTTATATTGACAATAGATTCTCGAGCGTTAAAATTTCTTTCCTTATGGTTATTTTTTTTTATGAGGATAGGTTTTTTTCAATTTCGATAAACAAAATCGTTGCCTACGTTCTATCGCTATCACTCGAAACTTTATACAGTTTGAATCGTTTGAAAATCGGGAATAAAATGCGCATACAATCTCGCAAGATGGTGATGTAACAAGGCGTAACGTTCTTCCGAAACAATGATGCGAACCCTCGTGGATCACGGACGGATGCTGCTGAATCGGCGAATGACAAGAGGCACTTTCGTCCACTTTTCCTTCCCGCCGCGATCCCAGCCTCGCTTTATACCTTAAAATCAAATGATGCTCGTCGTTTACCCCTTTTGCGACTTTATTACGAAATTTCGAGTCCTCCACGATGGAAATTAAAAAGGATACGAAGTGTCGAGACGTAATGTTGAATCGTAACTTGATAAAATCATGTTGTATGGACTCAAATCTTTCTACATGCTATAAGCTCGGAGCTATAGGATCACTCGAACCTGCGTGATCTATAAAATTCAGTTTAGTAAGATTTGTAAGACACCGCTCTTAAGTTACCGCACGTTTCTCACTTATAATTATCTACGTATTTGCAACCGCAAAGTTTTTCTTTGCACATTGCTTTGCAAAATACTTTATGAAGTTTACGGAAGATATATCGCGCGCAATAAGATTCTGCTAAGCTTATAATTAGCAAGCGAATATCCTCACGCGTGTGTTGCGAGCTGCGGTTTATCTGACCCCTGCATGAATAAAGTTCTGGCACGCGGACGATGCTGTTTCGCGATGGCTATGTCGAAAGGACGACAGGGAATGTGGACAATAGAGACGAGGGAGAGAAAGAGCGTGCTTCACATAACTCCTTGTAATATCTTTGTAACATTAACGTCGTCATTGTGTCACGTTACACTTCGAGAAGTTTTGAATATTGTGCTTTGAATCTTTCGTCGAGTGGAAATCGACGAAAAACTCGGCGCACGATATTTTTAAAAGTAATTAAAAATAGATGAATAGATACAGGATATAAATGCTCTATGATTTGTACACTGGATGATTTTTGTTTGTATATATATAAATAAACAGGAGTATAATTTAAAGGCAAAGGATATTATAAGTGAATAGGAATAAGTATGGATGCAAGTACAATAGTTTACATTTTATTTATGTCATTAGATTGTATATAATTGGAAATATTAAATAAGATTAAATTTTTCGTGAAATTTTATGTCAATAATTTAAAGAATATTACACGTGGTATTAATTGTGTAAAGCAATATATATATGTTCTCGTTACAACGAAGATATTATAAAAATTTTAAACTGACAATGAGAATGATATTAATTGGTTCTCTTTAGGATTAAAATACGTGCGTAATCGATACGATTTGAAATAAATTTCTCTCGATAGGACAGAATATCAACTTTAGGGAGGAATCGAGCAGGTACGATGATCGATCTCATTCACATAATCATAAAAATGCACTCATGTCCACTAAATGCTTAATGAATTCCAATTATTGACATTTAGGACTTATTTATAATGCTGAATATAATTATCAATTCTTATTAAAACACACACACACACACACACACACACACACACACACACATATTATATTTTCTCTATTTACAATTGTAAATGTATCTCTCTAATCCGCCTATTTCAATTATTTTGTTTTGATTCGTATATTTAAAATATAAAAAAGATTATATTTTATCTCATTTTTGTTTATTTATTATTTTATTTGTTTATATAAATATCTTTAAATTCATTTATAATTTCGACATAATTAATAATTATATGAAAAACTTGAATAAATATATCTATAATAATTTATTTTATTGTACAATCAAGTAAAAATATATTTTTTTCACTCTAATAAACTTCTAATTTGATTGATTTAATAAATAGATATTTATCAAAAAAAAAAAATATATATATATATATATATATATATATATATGAGCATATGTATGTATGTATAATTTTGTTATTAATTAGTAGAGTATTTTCTGTTAAAATGCAAAAGTTCCGTTATAAGTAATTTCCCTTAAACGAAAGTTAAATTAAATTTTCCTAATGAAATATGTAATTTTACAAGAAACTTGTCAGTCATTGTAGAGGGGAATGTAAGCGACTTTTAATAGAATTCCGTATATCAGAAATCTATCCAACAGAAATTCGGTTTGTTTAGTTTGCGCGCAATATCATTTAATTTTTTTATAAAAATAATATTACATGATCTTATCACTGGTAAAGTAATAAATGTACCTGTGTTTATATGTGTGTAGCTTTATTGTTCTCGTGTCGCTCACTGTGTGCAAGTATCGTTATTATGCATTCGAAATCAAAGCAACGTCGGATTTTGCGTCGTCGTCATTCGGATCGTTGGAATCAACGTTGACAGTTGACAGGGTACCCAGGGCCACCTTGAACGATATCGTCTCGAAGAACATCACTATGGTCCTCGAGAATCTGCTGATGAATTATGAAAATAGTCAACTACCTACGCATGGTAAAGGTAAAGAAAAAGTTAAGAGGTGTGCGAAATCCTTTCTATTATACAATCACAATTAATTATTAAATATTAAATATTTAAATTTAAAAGATCTTTTTTTTTCTATAAAGAACGTTGGATTAATAAATAATATTCGAATACAATAAAAGCATACACATATATCCAATATTGATATTAATATTACGATATTAATGTGACGAACAATGTTATGCTGCGGTCGCTAGAACATTGAAACTGCATTTCATTATGCATTATGTCCTATATCGTATTTTTTTAGGCATACCCACAATAGTGAAAACCAATATCCTAATTAGGAGTATGGGTCCAGTGTCCGAGCTCGATATGGTGAGTTTCGAAATTTTTCATTAGAAAAACTATAGCAATAAATTTGCTTTATCTTTTTTTAGCACACACACACACAGTTACGTATAAAATAGTATAAGTACGTAATGTCCCATAATATTTGTGTGCAATTACTAAAATAAAAATTAATTATTTACCGCAACTAATGATTGTTAGGTAATTTCATCATTTTAATATTCTTTTATTTTGTAATATAAAGTATTAACAACGTTTAATAAATTTAAAAACTCGTGAGAGATGTAACACACACATATTTGAGAGAGATACACACTTATTTATTATAAAAATTAGATTATGTAACAATATTTTTTTTTGTTTTTGATCGGTCACTTTTTGACGCCCTTTTTATCCCATGCTTTCTAATAGATAATCCAATAAACAATCCAAATCCCCATCCGATAGCGAATCTAATGTAATATCGTTTGAAAATTATTCCGCCAGGATTATTCGATGGACTGCTATTTCCGTCAATCGTGGCGTGATTCACGTTTGAGTTTTCTGGGCCCGATCAAATCTCTCAGTCTTAGCATTAAAATGCTCGAAAGGATCTGGCGTCCTGATACTTACTTTTACAATGGCAAGCATAGTTACGTGCATACGATTACAGTGCCGAACAAATTGTTAAGGATCTCCCAGGACGGCGATATATTGTATTCCATGAGGTCTGTTCGCGCGTGAATTTACGCATCAAATCGCACGATTTTGCCAATTCTAGCTAGATATTTTTGTAGTTTCCTTGTATCGTTGCATCTGCGCGATCGACATGTAGAAAAATTTAATTATAAACTCGGCAATACATATATTTTTCCGCGAAAAATATCGTGGTAATGATTTTTTTTGCTCTGAAAGTAATTATAATAGATAAATTAAATTTTTTTTGTTCTAGCAAAGCACATCTAATAATATAAAATTAAATAATTAAAAAAAAAATCACAGAGAGGTGCAAATTTCTAAATATAAATACCGTTCAATTTTATATAATACGATGGAATTATAATAATATGTGAAAAATTGCACAATACAAATTGTTATGTTATCAATGTCGCGAAATTTTTTTTTTTTATCTGCTTTTTAAAAATATTGTCTTCGTAATATATGCACACAGGCTTACTATCAAGGCTAAATGTCCCATGGAGTTGAGGAACTTCCCTATGGATCGACAATCTTGCCCATTAATAATGGGAAGCTGTACGTATCAATCTCTCAAACAAGATAACTACTTGGTATATACGTAGCATTTTGAGAAAATAGTATATTACAGTTAGAAAAAAATTTGTGTATGTTTAAAGAGAAAAATTTTCAATTTTGTAGAATAAAAAAATATTATCAGATAAAAGGTTCTTCTGATCAATAATATCGTGGCTTTCCTTTTTTAAGTTGCAATTTAGAAATGCTTAGAAAACACAAAATATTTTTATGCTTTTGTCGCTAAATTGAATCTGAACTCGATGGAAACGTAACGAAACTGAGACAAATAACACTTTACTCGTATGCCATCACACGTCTCACGTTATGCTGCTCCTCATATAACATCCACCGATATTATTCCTCGGTGAGTGTTCGGAATTATCCACGCCGAAGTTACGATTGCAATAAATTCGATATTCCTTTACGTTTCGGCTTTACGGTGGCCTTTGATGGTCCACCTTCTGTGTCGCAACAGCTGGCACCGAGGCCCATTATGCGATGTAATATCAGAATTTACTATCATAAGTGCATCGAACTTTTTTCAAATCAAGAGGCATGATTTAAAATTTATTCGAATAGCAAAGAAACTTTTGAATAAAATGTTATACAAGAATATCAGCAAATATATCTTGAAGGATTTTCATTGTTCAAGATTGATATATAATCCAGGGATAAACATAGAATATCATATATAGTTATAATTATGATTACATTGTTTATAAAATATTTAAAAAATATTATAATGAAATATTTCTATGTAATGATATCCTTTAGTAATGATATCGTTAAAAGTAGATACACATATCTTTGATTTTGTTATATTTCAATGGAGCAATTTTCGTTAGCTAAAAAAAGGAAGATTTGAATAAAGATAGAAATTAATTGTTTCGCCGAGAGTAAATTTTAAAATAAATAATATACTTATATAAGTATTGTATCGTACACTGCTTGAAGGCTCATTTTGGCCTATCTCTCTCTCTACATATATGCACTTAAATTTCTTTTATAATATTGTTACATACCTATATTTATTAGATGCGTACACATCGGGACAATTGATTTATGAATGGCAAGAAGGTTCGTCGGTGAACTTTGTGCCTGGAATGGCACTTTCGCAATTCGATTTAATGGGCTCGCCGTATAGAAATCTCACATTTGTTCGTCGTGAGGGCGAGTTCTCGGTATTACAAGTATCTTTCAATTTGCAACGGCATACCGGATACTTTCTTATACAAGTAAGCACGCGCTACAAAAATGTAACGATTATTATAAATATTTACAACAATTAGAGCGTAATAAAGTATATATAAGAATAAAAAGATTTTATTATGCATCGACAGGTTTATGTACCATGTGTCTTGATAGTTGTATTAAGTTGGGTATCTTTTTGGATTCATCGTGAAGCAACAAGCGATCGAGTAGGTTTAGGTATGTCCTTTCAAAAATCGATCCTTAAAACTTTTTTTCTTTTCAATTTCTAGCGATATATGTATAATTATCTCACAAGTTTATTCTTTTATATCTAAAATATATAATATATTTTTCTGTATTTTTTATATATAATATAAAGTTAAAAATTTTTTCAAAGATTATAATTAATTAATCTAATCATGGCCCCAAGTTTTGAAATCTTTTAACTTTTTCTTCCAATGCAGATATTTGAAGAAATCATATAGATATGATTTATATATATGATTGATATAATTATTTTTTTATTCATATTTGCATCATTTTTCTTTTGCTTATTATAAAAAAAACATTGTAAATTTATTTTTATTATTATTATTTTATATAGGTTCTTCACTATATACCTACAGCGTTTAATGGAAGATTCTCAGTCGTGGATAAGACTATATTATAAATTTTACAGGTATCACTACCGTCTTGACGTTATCAACGATAAGCCTCGATTCCAGAACGGATTTGCCGAAAGTTAGATATGCTACTGCTTTAGATTGGTTTCTCTTGATGAGTTTCGGTTATTGCATCGCTACCCTTTTGGAATTTGCCGGTGTTCATTACTTCACGAAGGTGATAATATTGTATAATTGCGATATTTCTAACATCTGATTGCATTTTTTATAAGAAGGAGAAGATATGTATTATATATCGAGAATTTCCAATTATAATCAATGAAATTAAATATATTGGAAATTAAATTATGAAAGTATTTATAAAACAATTATAAAATTAATAATAAAATTAAATAATGTAAAATCATTGAAGAGCGAATATTTTATGACACATTTCATATTTTATGTTACAACAAATATTAAATTATATTTTTAAACATATTTTATAAATTCTTAACTTTGATAATTTTGTTTTAATACATATTCTTTCGTACAGAATGAAAAGTTGAGAAAATTAATTTTTGTACAAGAAATCTTTTGCATAAATTTACATTATATAAATATGTATTTATAAAAAAATTAAAATTTATATACTAACTTAATATTGATTAATTTACAGATTGGTAGCGGCGAGATTCCTTTGGATGATGAAGAGTGGGAAGAGTGGGAAGGCATCACGAGTGAAGGATTCGAGGATACATTTCGCACAATGATTTCTTGCAGTCCTCAGACTGTTCATCCGGAAATCGTTGGCACGAGTACCAGAAGACGCGGATCTCTTATGTCTACACTGTGCAGCGTAAGTTGGAAATATCATCGATGAAAACTATTGCATTTGAAACGAAACATCCAAATATATATAATATGAGACATTTTTCTTATGGAAAAATTAATTATTTTTATACACGCAATTAAAAAGTTTTTTAAATATATCTTTAGATACATTTGCGTTGTTTATATATTCTAGCTTTCTTATAAAGATAGATAAATTAATTTATACGAATTAATTTATTAATAATTAATATATAGTTTCTCTTTCATATAAATTTATCAAAATTCTTAATCTTTGAAATTATACATTAACGTAAAAATACTTTATTTTTTAAATTCTTTTTCTAAATTCTTAACAATTTTTTTCTTAGAATTATTTGATAAAATATCAATTATTATACATTCAAATTTTGCCTTTGGCAGGATGGGGTCACATATGAAGATTCTTGTCGTTCTATAACAGTCGCTGTTTCTTCAAAGCCGTCAACGATGGAAAGACAGACACAAACTGAGCTCGTTTTACCATTATGGCGGCAGTTTCTCTATTGCTTAGCAGGAGATGATGCTTTCAGGTATCCATTAATGCTCTTGTGCAGAAAAGTATACTTTTGTATTTTAAATTATTTATAATAATGCTTGCAGGAAACTATTATTCTATATACAATATTAGATACATATTAATAATTAATATATATAAACATATTCATAATAAACATATAAGGCATGTTAAATATTAAATTAATATTAAATATTACAGACGTCGTCGGCAACGGGAAGTAGCTAGTAGCTATCGAAAATGCGGTGATCATATATCGAGACACATAAACAGCGTGTCTTACATCGACAGAGTGGCGCGCGTAATCTTTCCTGCGTCTTTTGGTTTACTTAACGTTTGCTACTGGGTAGTTTATGTTACCTATCAAGAGGAATTTAAATGGCAGGACCCACCGATCGGATCGATAACACCAATTTCCCATTAACGAGATCTGAATAAGTGACAATAAAGTATAAAAGATATATGTATATGTACATGGGTTGCGTTTCGATATTCACCGCCAATATTGAAAATCTATAGTTTAAGTCACGTACACTATAGATTTTCAGTACTTGGAATAAATATCTAAACGCAACCATAATACTCTATATTACGAATCGGAGAAATCAGAAACTCTACGCATTTCTCCAGCTCTTTTTCATAAATTGAATTTCTTAAATTGAGTTAATAATTGTTCAATATATTATATATTATATTTAATTAACATGTTATATATTTTTATAATATGCATCACATTACTTGGCATATGCAAACTGTTAATTGCGATATAACAACGAAATACTTGTATGAGTGCTAATATTACATTCGTCGTATGATAAGTTTTGTCGAATGCATTGATTGGCTGCTGTTGCAAGAAACTTTCGAGACACGGGAAATAGTCCATCTTCGATAGCCAATCGGTACGTCCAGCAAACACATTTTGTACGATAAATGTAATGTCAGCTTCTCTAGCTTTTCTCTATATTATGATATATTCTGCTTCGAACAGTTGGTAAGTCTGATGATTTCATAGCACCGTATTGTGTGTGAACAAATAATAAAATTCTAAAAAGTTACTCTTTCGAACAATTGTGTAAAAGATAGAAATGAAAAATTTCTCCAAGTATGTTCTACATAGAAGGATTAAAGACTTTTCCCTTTTTTTCTTATTCCTTCGTAAAAAAATATATATATATATAAAAATATATCATTTTTTTATGTTAAAAAGTTAGTTATTTGAAAAAATGTATTTTAATTAGTGATGACAAAAAGATTTTATCATCATTAATTAAAACTTTAATGTTCTAAAAATTATATATGCAAAATATAATATATATGAGTTTTTGAAAGTTAATGCAACTATGAAAGTCTTTTTTATTAAATATAGCTTAGTGATTTAAGTTATATTTTTCAATATAATATTTTTTATTGTAGCATCAGAAATAGGAAGAAACTACATCATTTTAATATAAAATTTAATGTGTAATAATCAAAAAATGGAACATAATGGCAAAGTAATTTGCAATGAAGCATTGGAAGAAATTGATCAGAATATTGTCAAAGTCGAGTTGATGAAATGTGAAGAAAATTTTGACACTGAAACTCTAGCAGTTGATCTATCTCCTCCAATAGAAGAATATAATACCACTGTTTTGCCGAAACGTAGAGGTAGACGTAGGAAGACATCGTTAGATTTCATCAAGTTGCAGTCTTCAACATCAAAGCTAAATTACTCCACGACAGACTTAAAATTTGGATTGTGGAAGGATCGCTTCCGCCCGATACGACCAAAACCTTCACCACCAAAATCTTTACCATTTAGTATCCCATCATTAAAACATAAATCATTTGGAATGTCATCTTCATCGAATATACCCATCTTAACACCAAATGTGAATGTGCCAAGTAAGAATAAAACTTTGGATAGTCCTAGCAAAACAAATCATTGCATTAGAATAGACAATAATGATACCGAAAGTATTATATCAACAACTAAGGAATGCAAGGTTAATAAAAATGTAAATGCAAATTTGAACACCATGGCCAGCAGTAAAGGTTTGCATAATACTAAGATAACATCTATATCCCACAAGAGTAGTATCGAATTATTTTTTGCAAGTATGGCGCAGACTGTGTTGAATTTGCCTAGGGAAGTACAAGCGGATATTAAAATGCAGATCTGTAAGATTGTTACTATGGCGGAGGTAAAGTATTCTGGATTACAGATCAAAGGCTGATTAAACTTTGAAAACTGACAATCTATTGTTATCTATCAAGTTGGAATTTGTGCAGATTTTTATTATATATATATAAGATTTTGTATAAAAAATAATTGAATATATAATTTAAAATTTATATATGTATGAACAATTGATATTATATGTATATATATATATCAAATCTCGAGCATTGTTTTAAATTTATTATAACTCAAACATAATTTTTTTATTTTTTTCTTATTATGAACTCTATAGTTCACTTCCTGAAATATAGTGATATATAATTAAAAATCATTGTTATATACAGATACATATATATATATGAAACTTAATGAATACTATCTATTCTAAGTTCTAAATTCTGTTTCTTTAAAATTATCATATATATACGTAGCATAACTATTAAATACAAACATTCTTTTAAATCATAATGGTTTATTTTTAATGAGGAACAAAGAGAGAGAATATTCATGAATACAGATAGCGTTCGTGTTAATTTAAATTGAATTATATCTTTATATATATGTAATGATTCTGTATATGTGCTCTTTTATTTTTAGATCATAAATGCAATTTGCATTATCTGTTATACATTGATATTAAAAATGTAGCGAGCAAACTATCGACAAAAAAGCGGAAAAATATATAGATTTTATTATGTACATGTAATCGACAAAAATTATATTAAGTCATACAATTTTCTATGACAATCTAAGTTTTTTGAAAATACAATTAACTCATAAAAAATAAAATGTTTATAAATAAAAATATTTGTTTATGAAAGCAGTACATAGTTTTGTAAAAAGGTACTATTACATAATTAAATATGTAGTGTAACATTGTAAACAAATGCTGATATATATTATAAAGAAATTATTTTTAATTTGTTAGAAATTATTTGCATGTATAACACAAACATCACAATTATCTCTTTAAAAACTTGTGTTCATGTTAATTAATCCTTACTATATTATTAAATAGTATAAATGTTGTTATACATGTATAATATTAAACGTAAAAGAAAAATAATAAATATATTTGTAAGATTTTTCGTATAAATTAATTTTTTGCAATCCTATAAAAATACATGATAATGAAAAAAGGTACCAGAAGTATATCTATAAAATAAAAAAAAAAAAACTCAATGTAGATGAGCCTCTAAAAAGACAAATTAATTAACTTTAGTTTTCGTAAATTTAATTTTAGTACCAGTGTATATGATTAATGTTCTGGTACTAAAATAAAGTTACAAAGTAAAGTTACTAAGTACTAAAATAAGAATTGATCAGTTTGGTTTTTAAAGTTCATATACGTTTTGAAAAAAATTATGAGTCTGCATTTATATTTAAATATTAAAATGAGAAAAAATGCTACTTCTCACAGCCACGAATTTCTTTTTACTTTTAATAAGGAAATGAATTATTCTTCAACATATTAATAATTATACTGAGGAATTTTACATTATATATATAATTTGTTATAAGGAAAATTCTAAAATAAATAATATTAATTGCTTCCTCATAAAATTAAATTACATGAATAATAGACTAAGATGATTTATATCTCTAAAAACCATTTTTAATTGTTATCTTATTTAAGCCACAAACACGTTGGATGAGTACAATCACATTCATAATTATATACATAAATATAAATTCGTTAAAATAATCAATTTTTTCCTTTTTTTTTCGTTCGACATAAAATCATTGAAAAAATTATTTATTATAACATAATGCATCAAAAATGACAATTGTGCACTAAACTGTTAACAAATTATTAATTTCAACTGAGTTTAGATTGCGCATTTTTTTTTGTTATGTTTATTACAGATATATTGTGACAAGTGCATTGAAGCTAACATATTCATTTATGTATAATGTATATGATACAAACTATCAATCTCATACATAATGACAATTATCTAAATGACTCGTGCACATACAGTACATTATATATAATTGCAGTGTACTATTAATACCTATTGAAGTATAAAAGCGTGACGTCATATTTTTGTATTTTTATCATTTCTACCAATATTGTTATGTGATTTGTAGCGTATGTATATCTTGAATCTAATGATAGCGCTATGTATACTTAGAATGGATTTCAAAATGCATCTGAATTTTTTTTACGTGATATGCGTTCAATTCCACAAAAAGAATTATGAATATATATAAAAATAATAATATTAAAAAAATGTGAACCTAATAAATATATAATAAATTTATATTTACTTTGGTAAACGCATTTGTGCTCTCCTAACGAGTCTGTGTCCTTACAAAAGCATAATACTATCTGCTCATATTATAAATAAAATGTGAAATGCTAGACTGTCTTATCTATATTGGCGTGAGATAAATCGGAGATACGTAATTCAATGATGAAAATATTCTGAATAGACGAGAAACGTATATGAATAACACAAAACAAGATAAGAATCTGTGACAAGTGAAATTTCTCTTTGTTATTACTGTCTCACATGGTATCTCATGGTTTTAATTTTTCTTTTTTTTTTAAATATGTTTAATTTTATACGTTTTGTAAGGAAATGCAATAATGATAAAGATAAAAGACACTAAAGGCGCAAAAGCCTTATCTTCTCTTCCATATTGGAGACGCATAAGCATTGTGTCGTAATTATTCATTCTTCTTTTTCGGCTTTTTCAACATCTTGCTTCTCTTCACCTTCTGCAGGCTCACCACCTTCGAATTTCGGACCTGGTGTTTCATCGCCTTCCAAAACGATTTCTTCTGGATCAGGTGCACGCGGTAGAAAATCTTCATCTGGGTACATAGACTCAAAAATACTTTTAGCCTAGAAATAAAAAACAAGTTAAAAAAAAGAATATATACTTAATACAATTTTAAATAATAAGAAAGTATATATTATTTATTATATATATTAAAGTAATCAAATAAGCTACCATTCTATATTAGACATATTTAATAATCATATTAAGAATCATATAAGATATAATTACTTACAGGAAGAAGAAAGCATTTAAATAGTTAATTGTATTTTTCATACACATAAAATTATTTTATTATATTATATTACTATATACATATATGTAAGTTTATTATATTATGTTACTGTATGAGATTTCGTTATTAATATTTATATATTTATATTAATATTATTATACCTGGTTCACAGCAAAATCGAAATCAAGTTCAAGATCTGGTCCAGAACATAAGTGTATGTTACTCGGCGCAGAGTTGCTTAATTTAATATCGCTTGCAGGTAAATTCAAATACAAGGACCATAATACTTTAGGTAGTGGATATTCACTTTCTTCCTTTTCTTTTTGATCAATCTAATATAATTATTAAAAAGAAATCGATTAAACATGTCAACACCTCAGAGAGGTTTATTTTAATTTATATATATTAAAAATTTTTTTATTACCTGGAGATGTCGTTTATCAGGAGAAACCGTTTGGGTATGAGAAGAATTACGTACAGCATTGGTGGAATCAAATGGTTCAGCTCTCAGGAACTTATTCACGATATATGCCAGATCTTCCTTTGCATTCTTAGTACGTTTACATGTCATATGAACCATGACTAAGAAAAAGAAAGGAAAAACACGATATAGACACAAATCGAAGTGATTCTGAAATATATTCACATTAATTTTATACATACACAATCCTTGAGGACAAGCATTGGTGGATGGTCCCAATTCAATTAGAGTAACAGGTTCTTGACCTTGTTCTTCTGGTGGATAGTACAAAAGAGTTAGACTTTCTTTTTCGCCTTGAATAATAGATCTATAGAAACAAAGTAATGTCTAATAAAATTTATTGTGTACGCACATATATACAATATTATATATAATTATCTTCTAAATTGTGCATAAAATCGCGTGTAGGAAATACCTATCGGTGATAAAAATTCCGCGCGAAATTTGATTTTCTCCTTCAGAGGCTACAATCTCTGGTGGCAAGTGTCCTTGTCCTACAACTAAATGCTCCAAAGCTAATCGCTGTTTTCCAGTAATAATAGCTTTACATTTATCTTCATTAACTACTACACCGTCTAATTGTCTTTTTAAGCAATAAACTCCGCCAAAGACTGCACATAGTCTAAAAAAAAATGCAAAAAAAATTATTTTTACAATATTGTAGTCAATTATTTATAAGAAAAGTTTGACATACATTCTTGCAAAATATACCTGCAAAAACATTGAGGCAGCTCCCCGCTTCCATACATAGGCCATAAAAAGGGTGTATTTCCATAACGTCCAAGACTATTGAGAAAATGTTTCGTACGATTAACACCATCTCTACATGATGTTTTATCCGTTGCCATTGCAATAGCTTGTACAACATAATGCTGTACTATAGGTGTAAGATTTTTTGTATTAAGATATTCTAAGAATGTTTTATCACGAAAACCTAAAAAGTAAATGAGATAAATTAGATTCAGATTAAATCATAAATGTGTGATGAAATATATAATTAAGTCAAGAAACTACACTTCATGTTACATACCATCAAACTCTGGACTATCGGCACCTTGTTCCATGCAAGATGTTAGAAGTTGCATCAACATTCTCTTCTCGACCACGCTAACAGTTTTATTCGCAAATACATCGGCTCGAGAGCAAGGGACTTGCGTAAGTTTACCATCCATATAAGTAGCAACCCTAGAAACTGCACGGAATTCGGCATAACGTGCAATGTTGCTAGAAATTAACAGTTCCACTAATTCGCCACGGGCAAATAATAGCTATAATAAAAATTACATATTATGAATCATATATATTGAAAAGAAATATATACATATGTGTATTCTCTTGTTTCGTTACAGATATAATAATTTTACTTTAGGTGCCAGATCAATATTAAATCTTCTATATTCCTTTTTTATACGGTCTATGCTCCATTGTTTCATTGTTTCATTATCTTTCTTGTCAGCCTTGTCCTGATCAGTCTTTTCCGTACTTTCGGCCGCGACGCTATCTCCAGAACTCTCAGTTTGAGTATCTTTTGAGGAAACATCAGGCAAATCTGCCTCACTATACAGAAAAGAAAAAAAAACCTCTAGTTAAAATATATAAAATATTTAAAAATCATCAAGTAATTAATATATGTTCACTTCTTACTTGTAAATATACCAGGTTTCTCCAATATTCTCGACCGTAGAATATTGATCACTAGCCTTTAAAAATTTTTCATCCTCTTCCAAATCAATATTTATATTTCTAATATTATTCTTAGCTATTTTTAAATCTTCTATCCATTTTTGTAAGCCATCAAAATTAAATGTAGCCCAAAGACCTCCATAATATTCATTGCTAAATTAAAAAGTAACACTTATTTTTAAAAAAAGTATATAATTATTGCATATTTCCTTATCTTTGTTATAAATAGTTTATCATATCATTCTAAGAAATGTGTGCAGATCTCTTTATCTCTAACAACAAAAATGATAAAAATTCAAGATAAAAGACAGATTACTAATTTTTTCTTTTTCTCAAATACATGAGCAAAATTATTCTATATATTTTATATAATTTATTTGATATAAATAAATAAATAAATAAATAAATAAATAATTTATATATATATATATATATATATCTTCTTTCATATTTTGAAAAAATGTTTAATATTCAGTTACATTAACTATTAACTATAATTGACATGCAATTAATGGTATATTAAATGTATCATAATTATTTCATATACAATTTTGACATTTTTTGATATTTAATGAGACAATGAATATATTAATCGTCTTTGCAATTACGTATATTATATATGTGGGTTTGAATAATAATTAACGATGCAGAAGGAGATAGAAAAAGATAAATGCCGGCCGGGCATCACCTGTCCAGGTGTAGAACCTTTTTGCCGATCCTGCTTGCCGCCGCGGCGACGATGGACTCGGTCATACCTGTCGGGAATCATGATAGAGAGAGAGATTATTGGTGAAAAAAATTCGTTTCCCGGCGAATACAGGGCGACTCATTCTTCTCTCTCGTATTGATAAAAATCAATACCTGTTCCTACGACGACCACATCGTATTCGGTCGGCAAATCGTCCTCCATGGCTGTTTTCTCCGCAGCTGTCTCGGAGCCGATCGAATTCACGGGCGATTAATCGTATAAAGGGTATAATTCGACAATACTAGATGCGACAGATGCGGATCGATTAATTCATCATCTTCGGCGATCGCGATACCAACGAAATTTTTGCAAAAGAGGCCCCGCCCTGCACACAAACTTTCACTCGCTCGCAACTCACGGGCTTTCACCCCTTTTTGTTCCAAGTTTGACAGAACGGTGCAATACGCCAAGCAATGACAGGGAGAACGAGGAACGAGGTCGTAGGAAGGGGAAGGGAGAGAGGGAGAGAGATCGTTAATTCGCCGTTTCGCTCGCTCGTGCCAACTTCGCGCTGCTTTGCGGACACATTGACGTTAGATGCCCGTTTTCATCAACACGTTTTATTTTCGTGACATAGATTCTCTACTTTAGCGCTTCAGCCTTTCCATTTATCTTTCTTACGTTCCATTTGACATTATGAAAGTTTCGAATCGTTTGATTGACCAATCAGAACGAAAGAGGCACAAATTTCTCTGCTCTGATTGGTCAATCAAACAGTTCGAAACTTTCGTAGACGGTATGCACTTCTTGTCTAATATGGTATTCCTTCTAGTTATTCTTTTACTTTCCTGGCTTGAATCTTGATAAATGATAGGTTCACCTATCTCACTCTATTTTCTTGAGAGACTTCAAATTTCAGAGAGAGTAAAAGTATTTGTCATTTTGCGAAAACTCTTTATAAAACGGTCTAAGTAAAGTACGATAAAGTATTTGTATATAAATATAAGAGAGAGAGAGAGAGAGAAGATGGTGAGTGATTTAAAACCGGAATGTTCCTTCTCCTGTTGGTATCCAACATTCAAGAAAGATTCCTTGGAGGCTACGATCCTCGACATTCCTAACGATGTTTTAAAGTATTTGGAGCATGATGCATTTGTGTTGCCTGTCGAAGCGGTGAGATCGTTATCAGAGAATTCTGAATGGACTGACGGTTCACCAGTGACTGATGAAGAAGAGGTATTCATTATTCTCTTTATTTAAAAAAATTTATGCACATATAATGACGGAATTATAATTAGAAAAAACTACCTAATTTGTAAAATAATCTCTTTAATTATTGTAGGAAACGGACTATCAACCAACGTTTCCTGAATTCAGTAAAAAAATACAGGATGTATTAGATGAATATGATGCAATATTCATCAAAACTAACTGGAGCTCACCTGCGGTATATAAGTTATCTTTTATATATTATTATTATTTTTTGCAGTTGAATGATTTACTTCGAAAAAAAAATAAATTAAAAAAAAAATATTTATTTTTCTAAAAATACGAAAAACTTGTACATCCGTATAAAAAAAAGAAATACAATATGTGCGTTAAAAATCAAATTTTTTTTCAAGAATCAGTTATTCTATTAATGGTTCACATAATATTTATAAATTTTCCATTATATACAATCCATTTAATATAATATATATTTTTGTAATAATTATCATTTTAATAATTGTATAAATATGATAAGAATGCAATTGCAATAATTTATAGTTGTTTGTAATTATTTTCTAGGATGCAACATGGGTTGCACCAACAAAGACTCTCAAATGTAAGACCTTGGAGGAAGTCTATTTATTGTTAAAGAGTTCTGATAGAATTGCTAAAGATTTGAATACTGTAAAATCTTTGAGAGATTGCGAAAATTCTTTGTCAGTCTACCTGGTATTGAAGCAGTGGCGAGACATCAATCCCTGCACAGAATTTCGCTGCTTTGTTATGGACAATGAGCTCATTGGTAATTTAACGACTCCATTTTTTTCTTCAATTATTAAATTTTATTCAATATCAACTATTTCCGCGTTTCTGCCTGTTATTACAAAGTCAACTTTGGCTATAACAAATTGCATTTTATGCAGCTATAAGTCAGAGAGATATATCGCAGTACCATAGTTCCAATGAGTCAGAAAAATATAGTATACAGACAGACATCAAGAGCTTGTTTTCAGAGCGCATCAAAGGCAAATTTCCCTTGTCTAATTGTAAGTAAGCATTAAAATTAATAACGAGATTTGAATGCGTATAATCGTATCATTCATAGAGTTTGTATTTTATAGATTCTTTCGATGTCGTACGACGTAAAAAGGACAAAGTAAAAATAATAGATTTCGGTCCGATGAATGCATCGTCTACGAAAGGAACGCTCTTTACGTACGAGGAATTACAAAATCATATTAATGATACACCAGAGTTTCGTTTTATCGGAGAGGAAATAGGTATTCAACCAAAGCCTCCTACACACTTTTGCATTCCACAAGAGATTAGCGAATTTTTCCAATCGGATGATAATGTCACATTACTGGATCTTATTCAAAGAGTATGTTTTTGCTGAAGAAATACGTCTGCAAAAAGCAATTCTTTTTACTATTACTTTTATATTTGATATTCAATTACGATAATTCAGTTTTTTTTTTCTCTTTGTTGTAGGAGGTAGAAAGTCAATGGAAAGAGCATGAAAATACTAACAGTTTGGAGAATACTTGATGTATATATAATGATAATAAATATGTTTCTTATATATATGAATATTAGATGTAACTTTCTCTTTCAGCTGTAACTCTCTTATTCATATGTGTATAAATGATACAAACTTTAAAAGAAAAAGAAATGTAAATTCTCATTATATTTTATCTTTTCCAAGAAAAACGAAAAACTATATAGTATCTAATGTATAAGCTAATAAATATATAAATGATTATACAATAAATAAATTCTATTCATTAATTTTCATATATTACATTTTTAGATCGTCGTTTTTTAAGTCCCACGTTTTGAGATCATTAACATCAGAGTGCTAAAAGGAATAATTGAATTTGTTAAATTACTAAATCTTCAAAACTTCTCTTGCACAACTTTACTCTCCATCTTGCGATATGATATACAAGAAAAAATCTTGTTTCTAAATCACTTGGAGGCAACATAGACAACGTATTTGATCAATTAACTTAAGGCCGATAACTTTCGTAGCGTAAAATGACGATCCTAAGCTTCTCCGAGCTATTAGTTACAATTAAATGCTCCTGATCATTGAATGCTCGCATTTGGCGATGCGATATATGTATGTATGCGTGTGTGTGTGTGTGTGTGTCTGTGTGTGTATACCTGTATATGCGAATGAATATACACTGACAAGATGTTTAAATACAGAACTTTCACTTTTATTCTGCCAGACCCTCTTTCTATCATTACATTACATAAAACGATTAAAGGCTATCCTACCGCTTGAAAGAATTATCATAATATTGCAGTATTTTTTTCGAGCCATCGGCCTTTTAACCGAACGACGTTCCTTATATAGAAAATATGTCTTGTTTATGTACAATATGCAATCCTTAATATTTCAGTTTTGAAAAAGGATCCTCGATATATGTATCTCCGGACAAGTTAATACGCTGTACAGTCATATCCACGGAGTATTTTTATCTCTCTCTCTCTCTCTCTTTCGTCCTTTACAATCTCCACAGAAATAAAGTCCATAGGATAGGGCGACTACTGCTGTGTGCGATTTTACAATTTTCACCAGTGGATCATGATACATCTCTAAAACCTGATCCTTTCATCGCAAAGCGATTCTGCAGCTTTTCGCATCGCACTTTGTCTGTACATTTTCTGTAAAGTATTAAGAATAAAAAATGCACAAATGCTTAAATTCTAATTTCTCGTAACGTATATAAATTTTGTAAATTTTTTATCGATAGCAATTATGCAAAAATTTCTCTTAATATTATAACATAGACATATAATTACTTCATATACATAAAAGTAATATATATATATAAATATATATTACAATTTTTTTTTGCTAGTTTTTTAGAAAAATTTTCTAAACAAAATTCTACTCTGATATAATACATATAAAAAATAATTAAAAGAATGCAAGCTATTCTAAATTCTGGATAGATGTTGCTTAAAATTTTGTACAACAAAAGAATCATTTTTAATCTCACTATTTAGTAATTTAGTTTGAATGAGTTTAATGGAAAATAAATCATATTTTTCTATCGCGTATCTAGTGCCAAATCTGACCATGTAACTTGGAATTTCATTCGTTTATTATGTAAAAGCTATTTAATGTAAATACAAGGTCAGAAATAGGACACTGCACTTTTAGTCATTAGCTGAGCTACGAGACAAAGAGCCATGAAAAAAATAAGCGCAATACGATGAAAAAAGTTGCGAAGTCGCTTCGCGAAATAAAGCCCTATTTACAGAGCGTCCTCTTTTTTTTTGCGAGCAAAATACAACAGACTGCTTCATTACTACTTCATTATACAGAGAACTTTTCCCACGTCAGTCACAATTGCAATTTGTGCATCGATTTTTTGCTTAATATACACGCAAATATCGGTTGAACGGGTTTTATATAAAAGATATCAAATGCCTTTATCCAAATCTAAATGAAAAAAAAAAAAAAAAAAAAAAATAAATAAATAAACTTAAAAAAATTTTTTTTTTTTTTTTTTTAAGAAAAAATATGATGCTACTTTACATGATAAGAATAATTTGTAACGTAACTCTCACTGTTTCTATAAATAACAACAAATATGAATAACATTGCGTGTATGAAGATCTCCGCCCCCCTTCGCCCCCACAAAAAAAAGAATATTTCTTCAATACAAAGTAATCGTTATATCATTGATTAATCGAAGAATGGGAAGCATGATTCCCTTTACATAAAAGCCTTTCAATTTCGCAACTCAAATTCAGAGAAAAGTCCCTTCTCGCGAAATATATCACGAAGGGGCACCCTTTCGCAGCGCGCGTCCCTCTCGCGAGAGACACTTGATACAATTTTTCTTACAGTGCATATGTATAGCGGTGATGTACCGTATCTAGAAATGTTCCCTTCTCGCGAAATGTGTTTATATCTCGTCTCTTCTATTATTCGCGTTATGTACACAGGAGCGCTTCTTTTCGCGTCGTCTTCGGAGATGACTGTACCCGGTCTCCGTCCGATCTCCATTCATAATTAATATTTCACGTCACGTTTTTATAAACTTGTTTCGCGTACTCTCTCGGTTCTTTACTCTCATTAGTACCTCTCCTCATTAGTACTTACTCTGAACGCTCAAATTGTTTCAACTGTTTTTGTGTTAAACGACATTACGTAGCTTAATGAATGTACACTTTGCAACGTATGTCCGTTCACTTGTCTCTTCCGAGTTTCTCCTTCGTTTCACATCTTTTCTTCTCCACCCTTTATTCGCTCGCATTAGCATATTTATCCCTCTTTGTTTTTATTATATACGTCGCTCATTATAATGATGCTAAAGTGACGTATAACACTCGCACACTCTCTCTCTCTCTCTCTCTCTTTTCTTTTTCGCTCCTTTTCACTCGCGCTCTTTTTCTCTCGAATACTGATAGGATGTTGAGTGACAAAAAAACAGTTAAGTCTTAACAAACATACGATACAAAAACTCTTAAGTTATCGCTTAATGGCCAGTGTAAAGCGGATTATTTATTTTATCATTTTTTTCTTATCTTCCCTTCTCTTTAAGTACCTGAAGAAGCTTAGCTTTGGAAAACCTTGCCTTAATCCCCAAATACAGGATCTAAAACCGGTAAAATTTAGGTAAAATCGAAATTTTTTATATCTTTACTGATGATAATCGAAAAGCGACAATTTGGCGTATCTTTCTTCAGCATCGACAATTGAACTCACCGAAATTCTACGGTTTATGATCCTTGCTTCTTAAACGAACGATTCTGCATATTTCTTCTTTCCCTTGTTTCCATCTCGAATTTGCCTTAACAACAAAGACTACACATCCCTCTATGATAAATGCGATTGGTACGACAAAATTGGGTGGCGAAAGGCCAGACTATCACCGACGAATCGAATGTACGCACACGCGTATCTGGCGTGCGCGAGCTAGAAGCTATATCTCTCTTTTTGAGAGATGGTTCATTCAAAAAATACGCATCTCTATTTGGTGTGAGACATTCGCTCGAAATTTTATACATGCGCGAAAACATGCCTCTGACATTTCTCCGTATTTTTCTCTCTCTTTATCGTCTCTTTCTTTCTTTTTGCATACCTTCTCTTTTCTTTTCTTCTCTCTTTCTCTCTCTTTAATATACAGGAAGATATAATTCGCCCCCTTATTTTTAGTATGAGAATAAATAGACTGAACTTTTCCTTGCTTTATACAAACGGCTCCAGTAGAAACGCGATTTTCTTTCTTTTTTTTTTTTAGAATACGCTTTTCACGACCAAGAGCAAAGAAGTATTAAAGAGATCGTAGAAGAAAATGCCACATTAAATTGAGACGCAAATGTAAATTGAGACGATCTATGGAAAAAAGAGAACGTCTTTTCTCTAGAGATCAATTTATTTAATTCAAATAATATTTGTAGCATAATTTTCCTTTAATTAAAAATTAAATCGTTAATTGAGAGACGTCTTTTATGCCTATAGACCAGCTCAATTACAATATAGAAGAGCTTAATTTCAATATAGAAATAGATGAAGTAACATAATATGATCGGGATCCGTCTCGCCTAATGCAAAATAAAAATTCACTTTTCTTCTTGTCGTAAGAAGTAAAGGAAAAAAAATTGAATGTAGACCGGTCTCGCACAATATAGATGAATAAAAGTATAAATAAAATACTGGAAAATTATGTAGGCTACAATAAGATTGGATTAATGCAATAAAATAGGTATCTCATAAAAAAAATTTGTATCTGTTAATTATTCCTATAGCCAGTAGCGAATTAAGGTAAATACTATTCAACATATTTATTTACACATATTTAATTACAAAATCTTTCTTCCCGAGAGCTACACTTTTCACGCTTTGAATCATATGTAAAACAAAATGATTTAGATTAAATAATAAAAGATATAAGAAAAGAAAAAGCAACGGATATGCTTCTTTTGACGCAGTTTTTACGTCGCAAAATCAAATTTTGTCGGATAAAAATCACATTTCAAGCGATTTATTTTACGTATAAGTGTTCAAACTTCCACGCTCTCACCAGAGAAAATTGTTATAATCAAAATAAACTAAAAAAAGATTAAGCGCAGGAGGTAGATATCTTGCTCGTCGTTTAACTACTAATTGAACGAGGAATTGAAAGGAACGTGATTTGTGATAATTATTCATATTTTAGCGAAGCGATTATATTATATAATCATAGAAAAAGGGTATTAGTTATTTTATTCGCAGTGTTGACATACGTGTAGAATGTGCATAATTTACGAATAAAAAAACGAAATAATAGAAAATTATATCGAGATCACTATTTGCTCATATTCAGATTATATACACAAAATAATATAGTTACAACCAAATTGACCGAAAAGAATGTAACGTTTTTACATTTTGTTTTATAATATTATTCCATCAAAAAAATACGATAATTATCTATAAATGATTATATAATTCTTTCATAAAATTAAGATTTTTTTTCCGTAATAGCGTATGTAAAAGATTACAAGAGAAAAATTTAAAAGCTTTACTTATTCTTTTTCATCTTTTCCTTCGGTCTTTGTTTAGTGCCAAGTAATCGATTGTGTATGATTTCTGTATTAAATATATGTATAATAATAGTGTACAGTTTTTGACCTCCTAATTTTAAACTATATTTACAACTACTAAAAAATAATTAAATTCGTTCTACGGAAGAAGAAAAAAAAAAAAGGAAAAGAGCGCAGAGAGATTAGTTTAATTACAATTTACATATTCTACACGTGTGCAATGCATCTATCATATCGATTCATTATTCGCGTTTCCCTCATCTCCTTCTCGACAGAGCCTCTACTTTGGTTCATATCACGTAATGAGACACTATTCGCAGGAACAGTTATACCTCGATTACTTGAAGCTACAATTTTTTTGCAACATCGAAAGAGAACAGAAAAAGAGAGAAAGAATAAATCGCGAGTTTTTTCTATATATGTGTATATATACACATATATGATATATATATATATATATATATATATATATATATATATATATATATATCGTGCGCCGGTAAAAGTTTGGAATGGATATCAGCGCCCAACGGCGCTGTTAATTGTAATTATTACAACAAAATATTGGATCAACTCATCATACTGCCACGCAGCTTTTTTCACGGGCGAGCTTTTATAAGTTATAAGTTTAGAGTAAGTCCACACATACATATAGCAAAATTTACGGCCATTCACACGAGCAATCTCACGATAATAATATGATATAAATCTGTCATCTTCATCCGAAACAAAATGAAGCATTTTTGTACTAAAGTGCAGCGAGATATATATATATATATATATATATATATATATATATATATATATACATATACATATATATACACACATATATACATATACATATACATATACATATACATACATACATACATACATACATACATACATCATACATACATACATACATACATACATACATACATACATATATATATATATATATATATATATATATATATATATATATATATATATATATATATATATTATATTACCTTTTCAATGAATTATCTATGCAATGTTGTGTGTTGTGTACAACCGTTTGGATTTTTATACGCACCATGACAAGGTATGGTCGGGCCGTGTAACAGACAGCTATTAAAATGATCCATAGTGTGTTATTGCCATTAAATTTTTTTACTTTTCTTCCATATGTCGCATTTAAATCGTGCATGTAAATATATATACAATATATATATATATATATATATATATATATACATATATATATTTTTTTATCATTCGAACAATCCCGCTTTTTTCCAAGGATTGCTTTGCAAGAGCAGAGCGCCGAGAATTTACAACGACAGTTTCATCTCTATATATAAAGTTAGAGTTATACAGATACAAGTAAGCATTACACGAAAGGCAAAGACGATGCATTCTAAAGAGATTGCACATCTTTGTTACTATGTCCTAATCTTTTTTTCGGAAAGAGAATTCTATTATTATTTGTCTATTCAGTCTGACCACACCATGTTACAACGTGGAATAGAGCTTTATCATGACAGATACTGTAGATTGAATTATATAAATTCAGGCTCTCTCTCTTTACTCTGCGAGGAATCTATTAACGATCGCATTACGGCATCTCTTATTTCATTTATCATAATTTGTTTACACTCGTCGCCCATGTCCTCGTCACAAAACGACTTGACTAGATTGCATCGCTAAACGGTCCTTAACGATTTAAAATCTAAGTCTGCCATACATAAATGATCTGTATCTTACAATCTAATATCGTAGTTAACACCTAATGGTAGAAGGATGATCTACTGTTATATCGACGAGAATTTTAATTAATATAAATCATACGTCTATTTATATCCTTTCTCTCTCTTATGCGCGCATACATTCACACATATCCATATGCACGTACACGCACGCAAGCATGTAAGTCATACGTGTAAACGTATATATATATATAAATTTATCATTAATTTAAACTCCTGGAGAATAATTTTCTTGGCTAAACTTGCATGTAGCCGCCAATGCTTCAAATGTTGCAAATGTGGTAAATCAGGTAATTCGCGCATCTAAGCGCATTTCTAGTAATATTTACAATAATGTGTCCCATCGATATCTTCCGATTTGCGAATAAGATCATTTATTGTTCTCCTCGGCGAGAAAAGTACAACATCCGTGTCTACCCAATTTTGATCGCGCTGAAACGCCCGCGCCGTTTCAAAAACCATCAATGACGACAATGACGATACGTTAATGATATAATAACATGTTGCGGTGCTCATATGAGCATTAGATCGCTAGGACTACCTTCTCTTACCGGGCTGCTTCGACGACAAGCGTTTTTTCAATTTGTGATCCGTCGACTTAACCGTCGTCGTCTTTTTCTTCGGTCGCTCCGGTGAGCCGTTGCAACACGCGCAGCCTTTCTTCACATGACCGCGCAGACTGGATCTCCTGGCGCGACAATCCGCCGGTTCCATCAGAACGATATTACCGGCTTCGTCTTCAGATGCCTCCGACGCTTTGTCACTTGACACCACCATCGACTCAGTTATCGCTATCGATTCCGTCTTGGGAATTCGCTTAGGAAGCGCTGCTACCGTCGCCGTGGTTTTGTGATCGGTACGATTTAAAACTACCCTCGCATTCACTTGCAGTTTATCCTTCTTCTTTACATAGGTACATCGTCGATCGGTAGACAAGGATTTTAATGTCTGTACACTGTCTTCCAAACCATTGCTCAATGCAACATTGTCCTCTGGCTGACTGCTGATCGATTCGCTGATGCTCGAGTCCTCGTCCTCGCTGCTGGACCTCGTGCGTTCAGACATTGGACTCTCCCACGCCATATACGAGTCCATGCGCATTTTGGACGACGGCATGCGTTTCTTGTTGGTGTACGTGTACTTGTGCGTGGACAGCAATGGCCCAGCTGCGGCCAGCGGTGATAATGGTGATGGTATAGTATGGTGATCTGCAGTATTGCCGCTAAGTAGAGTTAAACTTTCGTCACCTGAGCTTGCCGCTGAAGTATTGTTAACGTTGATGCTGGGTGGCAGCGATTCCGAGTCCAGATCAATGTCCAGTTTCATATTAGACGGTATACTAGATACGCTGCTAGGCGTACCTTCTTTCGAACCACTTCTTGAGATCAGCTTGACGCGATGATGACTCATGTCTTTCGACGAGTCGTTCTCCAATGAGCCGATATTTGCTGGTGATAGCCTAGAGATGTCCGAGTTGCTGTTCGATGCTTCATCTTGACTTAGATTGTCCATAGCAAGTTGCATATGTTTCGCCGGGGTCTCCAATTGTAGATCCTCTTTTTCTCGTTTACCCCTCTTCAACGAATCCTTCAAAGTTCTAGCGCGCTGACTCGTATTTCTTTTACATTCGTTCGATTTGAAATCGCTCGTCGGACTAGCATCCCTGCTGCCGCTTGACGAGTCCAGCGACCGAAAATATGAGCTATTATATGGCTTCATGCCCAAGGATTGACTGCAGGACGCATCCTGCGAATGATCGAACGATGGCGAGTGATTCGTGTCAAATAGCAAATCCGCCTCGGGAAATAGATCGCTGGTGCTGGGTTCATCGACTCCCAAATCTTCGCATTCTTCCGATAAGCTCTTTTGCAATTTAAGTTCGCGCTCGTACGCCGCGGCTTTCCTCTCTAGCCTCTGCTGCATCAAATCGCGATCCATTCTGGGAATCAGTTGCGATTTCATCAAATTGCTTTTATTGGAATACGAAGTATCTAGAGTGTGATTCATGAAGTATTTCTTCGTGTTCGATTGGTAGATCTGCCCGCTCGCCATTTCGATACCCTGACCCTTGTTGATGATCTGCAGCACGCTCTCTGAGTTATCGCTGTCCCTGAAATCGAACATAGCCGATTCTCTCTTTTTCTTCTGCTTTCTCCACTTCTCTCTCTCTCTCTCTCTCTCTCTCTCTCTCTCTCTCTCTCACAAATTTTCAAATAATCTATTCATTGTAGAATTTGATTCAAATATTCGTTTCAAATATTATGTATTATTAAATTAATCATAAAGATATATGTATAAAATAGTATAAAGTAAATAAAATAATATATCAGTCGAGATCAAATTTTTCAAATGTTTCAAGATGTTAAAGAATTTAAAGTTTAAGATTTTAAAGTTTGACAAACAATATTTAAATTATATACAAATAACATATTTAGAATAAAATGATATTTATATAGAAATTAAATTCAAATTCTTTTTTGCGGTATATATTCAATATGATTTAAATTATTACCTGGAATAACCTTTCAATGAATCATTGCTTAATGTATTCATTGACGTAGGATTATATCTCCATGGTGTGTCGGGTGAAATCTTTCCCTCTGATTCCCAAGCCTCCTGTAAACGCGCGTTTTCGTACAGCATTCCATTTCCAACTTTGCAAGATCCGTCGATTGTTTCGGTAGATTGTTGCATAGAAGACTCTTGACTATCTGAACTGCTCGGTCCACCAGTCACCAAGAACTGCGTCGTGCTGTCGATAACGCTCGATTGCTTGTTCGAGGAGATAATAGAAGACTCTATAAAAAGAATAAGATATGAAAAGAATTAATTGATGCATATATATATATATATATATACACACACACACACACACATATCTGCGATAATCAACATGCAAATTACGCGATATTCTATTCTATAACATAAAAAACTTATATTATTTTTATCGGCATTCATTTTTATGCAAAATAAAAATAAAATAATAAAAATAAAATTTTATTTTAAATTAAAATTTTTTTTTATAAGTTTGAACAACAGAGAACTATGAAACAATTTATTGTCTAGAATAAGTTTATACATAATTCACTAATAAAATATTCACTAATAACACAATAATTATATTTTAATAATGATAATAAGAAAAATAAAAATTTAATAATAAGAAAAAAAAACACTTCACAAAACAGCATTTTCACATTTCAGGCGAGTCCTTACCAATTTTCGTATTATTATGTAATGACGTAGCAATGTTCATGGGGATCAAAGTTCTCGGCGACATGTTTTCTTGTATGCCGATAACATCATTGAATTTTCTCTTCTTCGGGGAAATAATCTTGGTGCCGGGTGTTATCTCCTTTGTGTCTTTCTGCTGTTGGTGACTAGCATCATTGAGTATGGCGTTCACATCGGTCTGCGAGGCGAATGTGAGCGCGATAGTAGCGCCTGTTTGTATAGATACCGGTTTCTCGGCATGAATCTCTCGTCCGTCCTGAGACGATTTCTTGTCCGGCGAATGAGAGACTGCAGCAGCTGCTGGTGCTATGCAGACCACATTATCCGCCTTCAAGGTGGCAGGTGTCGACAGTTTATGTATACCCGAATTGAAAAGCCTCGTCGTGCTTTGCAGTGTTGGATTGCTGGTAATGACGCCGCATATCTGTTGATTATCCGATATCTCGTTGATGGTCCGAGTGCCAATCAGGCTGATAGTGGGATTATTGCTCTTGTTTACTACAATGGCGGCATTCGTTGCTGCTGATTCGACCGCGATTCCGCTGTTAACGGCCACGGCCGGTTCATTTTTCAGCGTCAAGTCACCGATCACGTTGGGCTTCACATCTGGTGTCGTTATTGTAGCCGTGGCCGTTTCTCCGACGAATTGCGCGCTTCCGGTTTGAGGTATCACTACAGACGCGCTCTGAACATTTTGCGTACCACTGAGTGTCTGATTATTCGACAGTGTTTGTAAGGTGGGTTGCATTTTCATTTGTTTAACGTGAGGCTGTGTGATCAGTTTACCCTGATTGAGGAATGACTGCAGCACTAAGGTATTGCTATTATTGCTGGTACGCACAGTTGGCACCGCGAGTATTTTATTTCCGGATACTATAGTGTATTGAGTGCCCTTGGCTACCAATGGTAACACGATACCTGGCATCAATACTGATGCGCCACCTATCTTGCTTGTGACTGAAGCGAGCGCCTCGCTAACGCTTACCGAGTTTGGTGGTAACGCTTCTTGCACAATTACTGCACGTGGCTGATTTGAACCTGGCTCTGTAAAGATGAGATTACGCCGCTTCACATTCAATTCAACGCCATCGTTCGAATCGCTCGTCAGGCTACGCACTTCCGCGCTCGCTTCCGCAGTGACATGACTGCTGACATTAACATTCACTGACGGTTCCTCCGGTGCGGAAAATCCGGCCGGACTATCCTGCACATGTACAACGCCACTGGACGAATCTTCGCTGCCCATAGTCCTGCCAAGATCGTCCGTACTGGGGCTCAATTCGGAAGTTTGCTGTCCCACCGGTTTAGTCTTGCTCGAACTCGACTTTTTCCTCTTTGATGATTGGCTTGGATTGGTCGGCGGATTGGATCTTCTTCGAGGCGCCGGTTTGTTATTAAGATCCGGCGAATTTCTCAATTGCTCAGCGTATTCGTCGAGAATTGCGTAGATCCGCTGGGCAGTCTGCTCATCCTCTTGCGGCTTTTGTTGTGGTTTCGGTATCGGAGATGCCTTGGACGTGTTAGTGGCGCTGGTCTTGACTGCTTTTGGCGTCGACTTCTTCACGCCGGTCTTAGCAGCGGCGGCAGCGGCCGCGGCTACGGCAGATGGCGGCGTCGGTGGTGTCTTGCCGGCCGATGGTGCCGGTGCCGGAGTTACGCATGGACTCGATGAACTCTGTGACGTGACGCTTAATGCTGGTGACGCTGCTGGTTGACAATAACTAGTGACCACAACCACCGGCGTTGGTGTAGAGTTAGCCGCCACTTTGGCGGTGACAACTTGGTTGCCACTGCTCTGATTCACGTAGGCCACAGAAACCTTCTGCGAAAATACAGATTCTTGCTGGAATGTCACAGTATTACCATTGCTGGCAAATGACTCATTATTAGTGCTAGATTGCGTAGGCATCATCAATTGCTGCGCCAGAGCGCTAACGGAAATCTGCTGCTGTTGTTTGCTTGCCTGAGTCTGCTGTGTAGTGGTCTGTGTTTGTACGGTTGTCGTGGTCGCGTTGTTGGAGATCGAATGATGAGCTTGCGGCTGAATACTTCTCTCTTTCACCTGTTCTAGCACACTTTCAAATTCCCGCAGCTGTTCCAAAGTCGTCGAGCTCACTTCATTATTCACTTCAATCGGAGAACCAATCAGACTATCCGTTCTCACGGCCTGTTGCTGCTGCTGTTGTTGTTGCTGCAGTCTCGGCGTCTGCAAGACAGCTTGAATAGCTCCCGTCATTTGCTGTCTACTAACTGGGCGAATGATGTTAAGTTTAACGACTGGAGTTCTGCCTGAGTTGGTGTGCGATATGGTCGGTATGATGTTGAGTTGATTCGGACTATTGGTTATCACTTTGTGCGTGTATATGACACCAGTGTTGGGCGAACTCGCATTTTGTACAAGTTGTGTGATTGTTTGGTTAGCGGCCTGGTTCGAACTGATGGCGGTATTTGCCGGGCCGTTATTACCGGAGCTTGGCACAATACTAACTACCTGCCTGTTGGCCGACAGTTGCAGATTGGGAATAATCGATTGTACATTGATGCTGCCAGCATTTGTCTGCTGCTGTTGTTGTTGTTGTTGTTGATGTTGTGGTTGTTGCTGATTGTTCGGTACGGATGTTTGCACTGCCTTCGATAGATTCGTCGTCTTTTGCGTGGACGCTGCTGCCGTTTGTTGGATGTTGCCCAGAGGGGTATCATTCGGGGCGTTGGCGACGCCACTGGCAGGCGTATCAGTTGACATGCTATAGAGTGTTTTGCGGAAGGCCTGATTAAACTTGGGCAGAACGGCATTCTGACTAGACTGTGATGTGCTCTTCACAGAGGAAGTGGTAAGTCGATCGTAGGCGTTTCTATTAGACGACGCGCCACCTGTTGCGTCCGTGACACGTTGCTGCTGCTGCTGCTGCGTTGTTTGTCGTGCAAAACTAATACCGTCATCCAGATTCTGCAAGCCTAACAGATTTCTCTGGTTGGGACTGAGCGATGTGATATGGTAACTACCATCCGGCTTGCAGATGACGGCTTTTAACGACTCGGATGTAATAGGTGTCGCGCCTAATCCTCCCGGGGATGTTGTCGTGGTCGTTGTCGTCATAGCCGTGGTTATGATCGCAATCGCACCCGTGGAACACGGAGAGGAAGGTGATTTTCTTGGCGATTGATTGTTGTGCTGATTGCTCACGCGACGTATCTGTGCCATTGTTCGCATTGCACCCGATGATTCAATAACAGCGGTAGCAGCATCAAGCTGATGTATCGATGAGGGATTGTTGGCGGTCATTGTTGTTGCCGAGATAGTTGGACTAATGGTTGTCGGTGACGCGGCATCTGGCAGCTGATTGGCCTCTTCACCAACCGCGTCCGGCGAGGTTCCAAGATTCGACGATGATCTCAGTGGTGGCGTTTGACCGGCTGGACTCATACCAACGCCACTATCGTGGCCGCTTGTCGAGGACGGTGTGCCCGGTAACTGTATGCTATTGTTGCCACCGCTACTACTTTGGTTACTGGTCACGCTTGGTGTACGCGTGGGCCGGGGCGGCGTGTTGCCACTGACATTAATAGCCGCCGCCGTGCCCGTAGCGGAACTCGGGCTTTGCGGAACGCCGTTTCTTGAAAGCTGCACAACGTTCACCGTGGAACGCTGCCGCGGCGGCACCATCATGTCCAGTGAATTCATACCCGGCACATTTTTAGTTAATATATCGGAATCTCTAACAGCCTTTGCCAGAATATCATACTTGGTCTTACCCAAGTTGGACTTGACGGAACCGAGACGATGATGGTGATGATGATGATGGTCGCGATGGCCGTCGACCACCACGGAACAGTCTCTCAGATTATTCTTACCGCTGCCATTGTTCTTGTTACTTACAACGTGTTCCTTTTGTTTCTTCTGATACGTCATTACACTCTTATTGTTTGGTGAAAATGGCATCGTCGTCTTTATGTTAATTAGTTCGCTGGTAATATCACCGCTGCTCAGCCGTTGTTGCTGCTTTTTGGAGCGGCTCGTCAGTTTGCGGTCAGCCTCGTCTGTGCGTGTCAATACGATTTTCGGATTCAGATTCAATGTGCTCAGCATCGGTGCGAATTTCGCGATGTTATTCGTTCCTTGTTGCTCGGTGCAATCTATCCGATTGCCGTTATTGGTGTCCTTGCTCTTGTTTAGCAGATTCTTCTGCAAAATCTGCGAGATCCTTGATGACTTTTTCTTCGAGTTTTGCGGCCTGTACATCCTGAGAGATTTGAGCACCGCTGGATCGCTTCGCCTTTCTGTAGTCGTGATGATCAACTGTGCCGCAGCGGTATACGCTGAGCCCTTGATCGTCTCGCGTTTATTTTCGTCCATATCGGCGGAGAAAAGGGTAATGATGTCGTTGCTGCTGACATCGGAGCCACTGGCATCCTCGTGCGTGTTTGTGCGTCGCGCGTCTTCATTTACTAACATATGAAAATGCGAGACGGATTCGACGGTGAGTTTCGATGTCTTCGGTCTTTTCTTGCTGGATTCCTTGCCGTTCGATTTGTTGGATTTCTTCTTGATTTCCAATCGGCAACCGTCGCTACCTAAGCTATCGGTCTGACTATCTTGCGTATTGCTGTCGCTATCCGATACCGAACTGATCCTATCTCTAAAGCGCTTTGGTTTAGGCTCGGCGCTGTCATAATCACTCTCTGATGATTCTAACCGATGGATCTTGCGCGTTCGTGCAGTGCGTCGCACGCGCAATACACTACCGCTGTCAGAGTCCGTCGTGGTATCGTCCAAACTGCGGCGTGTCGAGGAGCGTTTGTAGCCGGCCGCCGGCTGAAAGCTCCCAAATTGCTCCGAACTATCAGATGGCAGGTCGGCCCACTGTTCGTAGCCTTTCTCAATGCCAAAAAAGATGTCCTTGGTATCGTCCTCCGATGGCCAATCCTTGAACTGCGAATAGTCGATGTTCAGGTATTTGAGCTCTTTATTCGTATTGCGCATTTCCTCGGCGTTTTCTAAATATTGCTCGCATGAGTTCTTCAATTCTTTCCAATCCAGCACCCAGCTGAGCAAGTTGAAACGCGGACTATTCAGTACTACTGCCAGATCGTCGCACAGTTGTGGCGAAAGACCTAGTTTCTCGCCATCCAAAACTTGGCTGGGCACAGATTTTTCGTCATAGTTGGTCGAACTTGCCACCGTCTCTCCCTTGATCAGAATTAGTGTATCTAGTGTTCTCTCCACGCTGTTGTTGCTCGGTATCGTGCTGACTTCACTTGCTTGTAATTTATCGCCGCTCAGTTTGTTGCTCCCAGTAAATTCACCGCAATTGAAACAAAGTTCGCCGTGCGGTTTGTCGGACGAAGATTCGTGTTTCAGATGTAACGGACACTTGTCGTTTGTCAACGCCGCAGGCATTGTCGTATCAGACATTGTCTTGTCAAGCTTCTTCGCTGTTAATAGGCTTTTCAATAACTGATCGGTTTGTTTAAACGTCTCCGTTACCTGCTCATTTTTTAAGTTTATCTCGTTCTTTATAATGGTTGAATTTTGATACAGCGGTTGCGTGTGCGAATCTATCAAACTTGACGACTGTGCCGAGAATGTTTCCGTGACACTGTTATTATCCATTATCTCGGATTTCACATTGATTTTGATAGTCGACGTAAGGAGATCATCCTCTCCTGAATTCTTCTCTAGGATTTTGTCAGGTTCTTCTTTCTTAATACTTTCCCCCTCTTGCAAAACGCCATCCTCCTTGGCCTTTCCGCACGCCATAGCTAATTCCTTTATTCTGTCGTAGCAAGCTCTGGTAGGATGTAAGGAGAATGCTGTCAAGACGCATTCCTTTGCGATGCCGATATTACTATCTACTACGTCCGCCAATTTGAGGAATTGCGTACTAAGACGCTTGGCGGTCTCGCGCTCCTTGTCCTTGTCTGATTTTGCCTTCTGACTCTCGAGCTCGTTCATGTCCGTTGTCAGCGCTCTAATATATAATTCGATCACCAAAGGTTTTATACTCTCGCCGAACTGCAATTGCAAAGGAAAGAAGTCAATTAAGTTAATTAATTAATAAACGTGTTTGATTAAAAGAAATTTATTTAATTTCTCTATGCATATAATAAAAGAAAATCAAATTTTTCTATTTTATTAATTATTATATTTTAACTTATATATAAGTTAAATATAAGTACATAATTTTATTGTTTCAATAAATAATTAATATCTCTAGTAAAATAAAAAAAAATTCTAACTTCTCTCTCTTTTTTTTTTTTTTTTATTAAAATTATTTACTTACATGTTTTGCAAGTACTGCACAGAAGATATAAATATGTTGAGCACTTTCCGCGGGTTCAATTAATTTCCTAATCATGCCAGGTAGAGTTGGTGCGACGTCCTTTAATTTCGCGTGTAATAGCGCCCAAGAATTTAAGATCTGTTCCAAAATATTTGCACCGGTTTCTGATATCGGTCGAACCATCCCGGCAGTAACAAGATACTGCGCGACTAATTCCGCGGCCTTTATCGAATTTCTCCAAACGCGCGCTGTTCCATACTTGGTTGGTTTCTCACCGCTAAGCCTCTGGACCAATTCAAGCCCGTCGTTGAGGTCCATTAATTTTAACTGTAACAAAGCGCAGTTATGAATTTCAGAACGACAGAATTTATACAACAACAAGACATGCGTTTCTTCGGTCGCAAAGAAATACATCAATCTTCCGAATACACTATATATCATAATTGCAACAAATTCAAATTGATTTAAGAAAATATTTTCGAATTTCGATGTATTTAGTGTCTAGTAGTGTCTAGTTGTATTTTAACAACTTTTTAAGCAAATTAAGTAAACGAATCGATGCGACTCATAGTAGAGTAATCTACGATATTTTCATAATATTTCGAAAATATCAGATGCGTCATAATTCTGTTTCTTTGAATGAGTCAAATTGGTTTGCGAATATTTGAAATTCTGGAATTTAGAATGATTCTCGAAGATTTGTATTTTAAACGAACGATATATCGCGATTTGCGGCATAACAAATAGGATATCTTCGATCGATACTTACTTGAGCGAAAATATCTTGCGTGCGTTTCAATTTGTACAAGAGGACAATGTACACGTCGATCATGTAGTGGACGTGATGAGACTCCGAGAGCGATCGTAGTCGATCGCTTCGTCTGAGGGAGCGTACGCACGCAGCGGCGAGGTTCACCGCTATGTCCTCGCAGCGGTCCTCGCAGAGCATTTTCAGTCTCATCGTCAGCAGCTCGCCTTTCTCCGAACAACAGAATTCTAAAACCACAACACACTCCATGTAACTTTAACGAATCCGATAATGACAAAGTATCAATTTTTTACAAAAACTTAGAAATTGTTAAATCTGTCTTCGTTCATTAAACAATATATAAGACATATGCAACTGCTGCATATATGTATCATGCCACATGCTATTCTATGACTCATCTCTTACTCAACATGATTACGACTCATGGATAATCTAAATTTATTAGTTACAATATCATATTAAGTACATTTGATAACATTGTCAAATATTTGATATTTAAACGCGATAACGTATGAAGGAGAAAATATTCCTCTTTATTAAATAATTTAAAGAACACATATAAATACGTATTTAAATAAATTTATTTTTCTGTAGAAATAACACATATAAAATATTATAAAATTAACGAAACCTTCATATTTTTGCTTCAATTTAAAATGAGATTATATCGCATTAAAATATAAAGTTGGTCAAGAAATTTTCTCCTTTTATCTCTTTAAGAAAATATAAAGAACAAGTGTCTTGTGTATAAACTTAAAGCTTTATTAAATTATATATTGACTTATATTATGATCGATTACTTTCTGTTATCTTTTAGACACCTTCTGTTATTCCCGAAGAGCTTGTCTTTTTTCCTCAGCGAGAACTCCAACTACTAGATTTTGCAGACTTTCAGATTCTCAAATTTCTTCCCATTAAGGGAATTCTGCAAGAAAGCTAATGATGCATATCTACAATATTTTTGGCTTAAATATTTTTAGTAATAAAACAAAATATGTCAAATATTACTTTTTTCCACCATTTTCAACTTAATGAAACGCGCGATATACAAACCAATCTTCACGCTATCTTTTTTTAAATAACAATTTGAAATGTCTCTCTATCAAATTACATAAAAGCTAAATGTACTCGCATAACGCGACTCTAGAGTCGTCCATTGAAGAAGAAGAAAAAAAAAAAAAAAAAAAAAAAAAAAAAAAAAAAAAAAAAAAAAAAAAGGAAAAAAGAAAAGGACAAGAAGACCTTTTGGCTAACTCAATAATATTAACTAAATAAGTATTGTATCAATACTTCGTCTCTTCTTACCCTCTTCATGTTCGGAATCCGGTTGGCCGTTAAGTATGCTGGTGAGAATAGGATGCGTCCATGGATTGTTCACCAGAGCCAGCAGAGCGGTACACCTGGGCGCAACGGGGTGTTGCACCAGCTGAGACGCACACCTCTGCAATGTTACGCAGAGGTGCGTTTTGGCGACGGGTGCTAACTTGGGCCACTCCCCGCGCAATACCAGTGTCAACGTATGTCTGCACAACGGAGAACAACAACGTGAGTGAGCCGCAACGCGTGCAAGAACGGCAGCGATTATTGTTCGTTTGTCTCTATATTTGCGACATCCGCGTCTGAACATTGCGAGAAATATTAAAATAAAAGGCAAGAGAGGAATCTGTGCAAGTCTCGAATTGGATAAAATCAGAAACATCATATATTTAAAGTATCTTAATTTTAAAGAAATATTTTTAAAATTTATTATTTCTAGCTCATCGTTAATAAATAATTATCTATTATATTGTGGCTAGATTTATACGAGCATTAAGGAGAAATCAGAAAGAGAATAATAACTTATTGTATCTCGCAATCGAATCTTGATCTTCTTTAAAATTTACATACTATTTTAAATATCACGATCTCCATCATCTATTGTATTTTTGTATTAGCAATGATATAAAATCATTAACAAAAAGCTCGTTAGAATAGAACATTCATTAATTAGAAAACCAAATTTCGTTATTTGTTCATCTTTAACTCATACGCCAAGAAACGATACCGAATAACTCTCTAATTAGATCTTCGTTAAGGGAGAAGTAATTGAAAATTTCACGAAGAATAATGTTTTCGTATATCTTTTTCGGAACAACCTGTATCTGTAATACCTGTCACGTTAACGTAAATTTGCGTCGCATTGCTATTCAAAATTCCAGGATCGTTTGTATGACGGTGCTACATACGTGCAGCTTCATTACTCTCAATGCAGTCGGTATATCTCTTTTTCACTCTACCGCCCCCCTCTCGCGCTTTCTCTCTCTCTCTCTCTCTCTCCCGTCACGTTCATCTGCCGTAGAATGACGCTGTAACCGATCGAAACTCGTTTCGTGCTACTTTTGTGTCAACAAAATTGGTCGCAAAAAAGTGACCAATAATTAAAAAAAGTCGAGTATACATATTACCCGTTAAATAGATCATACGCGTATGCAAATATTTTATAATGTGATAATAATGCTAATAATTAAGTGACAAATAAATAAAACTCAGCAATTTTGATAAACGTTGAAGTTAAGTAATCATGATAATGATGTAAGAGAGAATAAGAAAAATAAAAATGTTATAAAAGCTAAAAAAATCCTCCTTCCATACATTCAGAATAATCGCTCAACATAAAAAAAAAAAACCTCATTAGTTCATTTAAAAGTTCACTCTATCATTTTTTTTTTCAATTTTAGAATATAGATTTACTAATAGCTCTTTATGTATTTATAAAAAATCATAATTCATGAATCGTGACAGCTTCTCTTCACCGATATCAACGATGTAACTTGACAAGGAATGATCCTGATATATAACGACCCATCAATTCCAAGTGTCAATTTTTCAATCCCCTTCCCCCTGAGTCTTCGCGAAGTGAGTTTGCCATTAATTGATAGTCGGTTACATAATTGCGGATGCAACAATCGATGAATGAATTGTACTCACCTGTGAGCCCATTCTATGACAGACTGGATAGCTTCGGGCGGTGCCGCAGGAATATAATTGGTGACATACTCCCACGCTGACAGAAGTGCACTCACCTTGTCACTGTACTTCTTCTTGCTGTCACCCAATGTCGCCTCGAGGCCCTGCAAACAGAAGAAGCCGCTCGATTGAAAGGAACCGGAAAATCATCAAAAAATGGAAATAAGAAAATTAATGAGAATCGTCGTATGGAAGTACGAGATGCATCATGAGATATTTAATGACAGACAATTAAGAGTGACATTGCGTTTTCCATATGGTACATTGCACTGAATCCTTAAATATTATCAATTATACAGATTACTTTTTCTGGTTGAAAATGTGTGTATTTACTCATCCATCTAATTGTACTATTAAACTATATTTGTATATAGATATTCCCTATTTGTAGATGACGAATAATCAATATTTGTGCTTTAACTAATTAATTAACCAAATGTTTACCTAATAGTCGTATGTAGTATTAAGTATTATTAACTTGAATTCAAGACAATATTAAAATCTATATAATAAAATAAAGGATACTCTTAATATGGAAATCTATAATAAGAAAAAGAAACGATAAAAAAATACACACACACACACCCGCACACGGACATACACACATACACACACTAAGCTATAGTTAACCAATATTAATAAAACCATCTATTGATGACATATTAAATTATGATTAAAAAACTGAGAAAGAATTGAAAGATATAAATACATAAGAAATATTCATGTCAAATATCGATGAAGAAAGAAGCATAAAACTTCCATTCGTGAAAAAAATGTTAAAAGCTATAACCCCGTAAAATTCCTTGAAGTTCCTTGAAGAACGATATCTTTTAGTGTCAATCGATATATCAGCATACCCGACAATTTTACGCTCGCAATAAAATGCGTGTTAAATAAAAAATACGGTATTATCGCATGTAATGCGAAAATACTCTTAAAATTTTGCAATTTCTTCGAATACATGATATATTTTACACGAATATTTTCAAAAACATCTATTAATAAGAAAACGTATAGAAGTATTTTTCCGATTTTAATAAACTATGTTGTAAGACAGCGATAAAATGAGAGACGTGTATTTTTTTATAAATACTTTCTTGGGATTTGAAACGAGCCATCGAAGATAACTTGGTATATTTCATTTCCAACGAATATTGTCGAAACCGTAAGATATATGAGAAATCGATTTGAGGTAAAAGTCTTATGATTTTATAATGGCCCTTTATAACTACCCTATTAATTTTTTGGAAAATGTATCTTTTAAAAATATATTCTTTCTTTGCAACATGTATCTCCAAAACTTGTAAAAATCGGAACGGGGAGACGGAGAGGGCGTTGAATATGAACTTTCTCATATCTTTCTTTCGGCATATATGAGCTCTAATTTATTATAGACATGTATACCTTTGCGAAAAAGATTTGTAAAAATTTAAGCTATAAATAAAAATTTCTAACATTTTGATCGCTGCCAAAAAATTACACTAAAAATTACTTGAAAGAAAAAAAAACAAAGAAAAATAAAAGAGATTTGATCCAGTAAGGAAAAAATAATTTCAGGCTTTTTTCCAAAAGAAAAAAAAAATATCCTAGAAAATCTTAAAACAAATTTCTTGTCTATTCTTAATGCAGAAATCGAATATATCAGTTTTTAAAAATTGAAAAATCTTTGCGTTGTGGTTAAAAAGAAATCCTATTGAATGTGCGTTTATTTTATTTTATTTTTTTTTTTTAAATAAAAAACGCGACCGCGCGTAACAAGCGTTGACATTTGTCCAGGGGACTTTGAAGCGACGTTCCCTCAGCAAACAATATTTACCAAGGGCTTATATATATAGTTTTGTGGAACAATGATAACGCGATTAAAGCTGATGCCGGGTTATTCGAGAATTGCATTATTCAAAACAATCGCGTGCAAAGTTTGTGCAAAATCGTATAAAAAAAAGTGATCTGAATTGCAAAAGAACCCACCATCTCCTTCATCGAAGATTTCGCATCGAACTAATTGTATACGATATCGTACATCTTCTGACTAGCTTAAAATTTCGGAAGAAAAAATTAATTTCTTCATTGTGATTATAGCTAATTATATCATAAAAAATAATTACACAATCATAATTATTTATAATAATAATATTTAATCTGCATTAAATTCAATATGTCATATCTGTATCTTTAATGAAAAGCAATGTTGTTTCAAATTAATGTTTCAATTATATTTATTATTAGGTAATTTCATAAATAGGTACGTATTAATGTAAAAAAAAAAAAAAGGCTCGATACATTGAGATATTTTTTTTTACTATAAATATTTCGGGATCACAATATTCTGTCCGCGAGATAAAAATTTGCCATTAAGTATAAGTTGCGCGTGAAACAAATTAGCAGTGATTTTATTTTCGTGCCAATCTATCATATACTATATCATAAACATATTAGACAGGATGAGAGATTTTATAATAAATCGCAAATATCTGGCGATCAAAATGAATTTGACAAGCTGACAAGCAAATTAGTTGAATAAATTGTCAGTCTTGATTTTCATCAATTTTTTTTTTTTTTTTTTTTTGTTAATTATAATTTGATGCATCTCGCTCATGGCAAATGCCATGTATATATGTACATATTATTAGCAAAAAAATGCGGCCAAGCTATGTTCCTGTGTATAAGTATTTGTTCATTTGAAAGATAAAACAATGTGTTGCGAAAATTCCTGAAAATGTTTCTATTTTTAATAAAATAGAAACTGTACGATTTATATAGTTTTTGCCGCAATAATATGAACATTAACAAAAGTAATAATCGATATAAATTGCAAATACATGTTAACTATAACAGTCTTTATCAACAATATCAATGATAATTTTTTTAACAGGATAATATTTCTCTTACCCTATCAATTATTAATTAAAGTTATAAGGCATTCTGTTATATTTGTACGCTTATAAAGCATTCTGTTATATTTGTACGCTTGTAACGTTATCATCGGGCAAAGGAAAAGCTTTTTCCTTCGTTCGCAAACATTCCTCTTCACCATATTTGAAAGAAGTATTCTCTCCGTGAAGAGATGGAGAAAATATGGAAGTTCTTATCTATCTTGGCAAAATCTTTATATCACATAATATTATTCTGTTTTCTCTCTTCTGGCATATTTCATAACGCGCGCATCTATATATGTTAAAGATCGCCAGAAGAACGATATTGAAAACAAGAAATGAAGGGTGTATATAATCGGTATATAATATAAATTTCGAAGAAAAATTTAACTAAATTTAATTTTACCTTACGTGCAAAATTCATCTCTTCTTCAATTTTGTGCTAATGTTACCTTTAAAAGATATTCTTGTCCCTTGGAGTTCACAAATGGGCCACTGTGTGTTGTTGATGATTGAAGCTGCAAATAAACAAAATATAGAGATTGAAGAATTAAAAAATCCAGAAGTAAAAAAAATATTTTTCGTTTAATATATTATTATGCTTTATATTAAAATTAAACTTCAGATACAAGATATTTAATAATTAATGAATTATATTAAATTGGTACTTAAGGAAAAAATATTCTTCTATTAAAAAAAATATAATGACGTATTTTAAAAACAATCTGTATATTACAATTTAATTAAGATCGTTTACGTATTATTATTATTATAGGAATAAGATTAGGAAATAGTCGTATTTAATATTAAAAATGCGCTGTGAATATATACGAAATTGTTGTAAAATCGGTGTAACTATGAGTAAGAGAGAGAGAGAGAGAGAGAGAGAGAGAGAGAGAGAGAGAGAGAGAGAGAGAGAGAGAGAGAAAGAGAGAAAGAGAGAAGTGTCATCCTTGTTGAGAACCTCTATTAAGCTAGCAGGACCAAATCAGCAGAATCAAACTGGACCTATCAGATTATTTAGTACCCATTTTGTACTAATTTGTACCAATAATAATAATTTTGTACCTCGTGCCATTTTCAAAAAAACCGTGGCGCTGCTACCATCAAATTAAGCTAGCAGGACCAAACTAAAACAAAACGAAAAAATAAAAATAAGACCAGAAATTGAAAGGGCTGAATTTGTACTAATTTCTACCACCCAAATAAACTCAATATATTTAGCCCTTATGCTTAAAATAACCCTCAATTGAATTTAGCCCTATTAAACTCAAGAGTAAAGTACTCTTTCCAATCAGCAGAATCAATCGCTACTTATACATTGGACGCGGCATAATTTGTACCGCCAAACTGTGAAGTTTCAAATTTTGTACCTCCGCCGTTCCTTCGAAAACTACCCCCGACCCCTCTCAGTCTCAAGAGTAAAGTACCTTTCGCCACGAGCAGAATCAATCGCTACTTGTACACTCGGCGCGGCATAATTTGTACCGCCAAACTGTAAAGTTTCAAATTTTGTACCCCCGCCGTTCCTTCGAAAACTACCCCCGACCCCTCTCAGTGTCAAGAGTAAAGTACCTTTCGCCACGAGCAGAATCAATCGCTACTTATACACTGGATGCGACATAATTTGTACCGCCAAAATGTGAGATTTCAAATTTTCAAAGGTACTTTACTCTTGAGACTGAGAGGGGTCGGGGGTAGTTTTCAAAGGAACGGCAGAGGTACAAAATTTGGAACTTCACATTTTGGCGGTACAAATTATGCCGCGTCCAGTGTATAAGTAGCGATTGATTCTGCTGATTGGAAAGAGTACTTTACTCTTGAGCTTAATAGGGCTAAATTCAATTGGGGGTTGTTTTAAGCATAAAGGCTAAATATATTGAGTTTATTTGGGTGGTAGAAATTAGTACAAATTCAGCCCTTTCAATTTCTGGTCTTATTTTTATTTTTTCGTTTTGTTTTAGTTTGGTCCTGCTAGCTTAATTTGATGGTAGCAGCGCCACGGTTTTTTTGAAAATGGCACGAGGTACAAAATTATTATTATTGGTACAAATTAGTACAAAATGGGTACTAAATAATCTGATAGGTCCAGTTTGATTCTGCTGATTTGGTCCTGCTAGCTTAATAGAGGTTTGTTGAGAGACGTCGCGACGCTTCGTAGGAATACCGCCGACGGTATTCCTAGTAATGTATATATTCAGGAACGTACTCGACACGTCGCCCACAAATTCCCCACGAATATGCCTGATGTATCCGGAATACCGAGCGGTATACATATAGCGCGCGTAAGATTCTCCGATAGGATTGTGTGTGCGCGCGCGTGTATGTATGTGTAAGAAAGAGAGAGAGAGAGAGAGAGAGAGAGAGAGAGAGAGAGAAAGTACATCCTTGCGCGATCAGCGAAAAATCTCGACATATAGAGTAAATATAAAGCGAGACACGATGACGCTGCTTTAATCCACCAATGTATCAAATTTGCGGAAAAAGAAAGATTTGGGTAGTTTCTCAGGATAAATGATGAAATATACAACTATCGTATAAACATGTGGGTGACAAGAAAAATTTGTTTAGTTCTTCAATCTTTAGAAGAGAAATATAAATAATAATTTTACAATGTTACAAATTAAATTTACAATATATATTGAAAAAAATTTAAAGCATCATATTAATTATCATGCGTATAACTTTTAAAATCATATAAATTTCCCGACGATTACATATATCTTCGAATAATGTCGACAAGTTTTCATAAATCTTTTAAAGGCTGCAAACGTGCAGTCTTATTACGATGAATGATGCAGTATGCCTAAGCCTATACAATGGTACATGTGTACAATGGCTACGTCACAAATCAATTGTAATATGTTGGCTTTTATTATGAAATACAAGTCAATAAGTTCTCCCAAAGCAATTTACCTCCGTACTCATACGTATGTCAACCACACGTGTACAATGTCCACCGCATGTTATATGCAATCAGTATAAATCACAATTTCGGTGCTTATGGCTTTTTATATTTGAAAATTTAAATTCATGAAAATAATAATAATCCAATAGGGTCGTCGTGTTATATCCGAATCAATTAGCCTCTCAGCGTAAACAAGTTTTTTTTTTTAATATTATATAGATAGCTTAAATATAAATAACATTAATTTACAAGATTTTGTGCCAGAGTATTCGAACATTGTTTATAGAGTAATGGATTTTTTGAGGATTTCAACCACGTTTTTCTCAAAAATCTGACCCGATAGGCCATTTTGCCTTGCGGATTTGGATTCAGCGTTCCAAAATACGTTAAAAAAATTTGTTTCCATTTCTGGCACTGAAAAAAAAAAAAGGGTGAAATTTATAAACTAGCGTAATCTATTTGTTCTTTTTGAGTTTAAAATATTTGTGTTATTTATATGAAATATCTATATCCAGCCTACATTTGTTATTTTTTTCGATGTTAGTATTTATTTCGCAATTTTTCACGTCAAATATAATTTCTCTCTACTGTAACTTTTTTCGTAGATACCGCGAGACAGTTTTTATAGGTAACTCCAAAATTTCACTCTGGTTTATTGAATTTTTTTTAAAACTCTTTGCTAGCGATCATATTAGTTTTAATCCCTTGCGCGTTTTCGTGATGTGTAAGTTTTGCTCGCGATCCGCTTAGCGTTATCATGTGACAAAAGCGTTGAAAATATCGAGCGCAGTCTAGACTTAATTTTGCAGCATTTATCAGAATCGATTTATCCATCGGACGATCCCGATTCGCGAATATATGAATTGTGATCTTCAATGGTACAAGCAACTTTGCAGAGATTTACGAATCTGGGTCAAATGGATCCACCGCGTAATAACTTTTGAGGTTGACATTGAGGTAGAGCACGAAATTCCTCGAGGGCTTCATCCGCTTGAACGTTATCATGACAAAAAGAATTGCTTGCTCCTGCTATATAGAAGATTTTTGTTCGTGGTGTATTACTATCGTACTATTATTATCATCAACCTAATATGAGCTTCCCTTGCTGAATTGTTTAATGTTAAAAAATTGATTTTCCCAAAATTAATTAAAATCTCCTAAGTCAAAACATACATGGAAGATTTGATCTTTTCATCACGTCACAATCTCTTAAAATCTCGTATTAAGAAAGAGAATGGTTTTTTAACGTTCCTTTCTTCCCTATATCTTTGCACGCGAATTTATCTTAATTGAATGTACCTTTATATGAAACAATTATAACTATGGGACGCAGAAAAACTTATAACGAGTCAATCGAACGTAATCCGAATGGCAATAAAGATTTCCAAGAAGAGCAGGTGCAAAACTTACGATTTCTTTTCCAAGCACGCACACGCTGGCCGATCGTTAAATTAGAGCTTTATTCCAAAGCACAACTTGCAAGCTCGATTACTTATACGGAAAGACCTCCGATTCTGTGCCCCGCGTAACTTTGACCATTTGCAACTTCCGCGTTGCGTTCCCAAGAAGCTCTCGTTCTTGCCTTCTCTGGAAAGCGAACCTCGTTCCCCTCGATTTTGTTTTCTCTCCGATGAAAATAGTTTTATATTCTCACGTAACAAACCCTACGAACGGCGTGGGAGAGAGACTCCTTTAATATTCCTTTTCTCTCTTTTCTTTCATAATATCTTTTCCAAGCTTTCGAGATAAACAGACGTTAGAATAGCAATTCCGCCATTCTTTAAAATGCAATTGTACGAGATGTGAAAAAATAACACGGTACAACACGTATGATATAAAATAACAAGATGTTCCTTTCGAAAGAAATTTAAAGTTGAATTTGTTTTAGACAAACGATGCATATAGAGTTTCAGATATTGAAATAAATGTTTGACGTTGATAAAGCTACTGTATAGTTTGCGGCGGTTAATGATTGTGTAAACTCGATTTTACATAAATCTTATAAATATAAGCAAATATTTAATCTTTAAATGCATCGCATTTAAAAAATTTATAATAATATCATTTATATCCTTTTGTAATAATTATAATAATTAATTCGATACTCTAATCTTTTTTTTTTTTTTTAATTGAACATTTAATTTTAAATTTGTTAGATTAAAGAATTAAATTAATTATAAAAAACTGATTCAAATTTTAATACTAAAATTACATAAATAAAAATTCTTTATTCGAATTTAAATTTTTGTCGGGACAAAAGCTCATTGTAAGTTAATTAAAGAAGCGTTAATTGAAAGTATCCGCTTTGTATGAACATTTTTAACCTTTAACCTCTAGCGGCGTCCGATCTTTTATATATTTTTATTAAATTTTATTCCATATATCTTGAGACTTTATTAAATATTCTTGAGGATATATTTTCTTTAACTTTAAAATTAATTTATTCTGAATAATAGGTTCAATGCGCTGTCATTCATCTAAAATGAAATTAACGATAGCAACAACTATTTCTGCGCTACTAATTCTTCAATAATGCTGAGCAAGCATAAATAAGCATTATTGTTTACCAAAACACCATAAAAAATGCCATATATACAGCAAATATATACAACAATTGTTTAAATAAAATTTATAGCTGTAACGTCAAGTTTTAACAAAATAAATGTGCTGTATGAGGATTTCTTGTAAAATTTATTAGCGTTAATGGAATTATCGTTCTCTATAACGTGATTATTAATTGATTATGTATTCAGTGTATCATTCAATATGCAATGAATGCATGAATCGTTCAATAAGTAATAGCAAAGAGAATCGCATCAGAATCCAATTATATACTTCCTATCTTTTAACTATTATTTTTTCTTTTTTCTCTTTTTAGCAGAGGATATTATTTAGCTTCATTTTATATATATATATATATATATATATATATTATTTTAAAATATAATAACCGAGTACAATTATATATTAATCAGATACATAAATTTGCATAAAAAACTAATTAATTTATAATATATTTTTTATTTTGTTGTGGAGTTGTAATTGTAAAGCCTTGGAAAAAAAAAAAAAGAAATTGTTTGAGATGCGTATTTCTAAATATCTATGCATATATTAGCTTGCTTTTATATCGTTTAACAATTTTGTGTAATGTTTTAACAATGTTTTCCGCAACTAATCATTTTTTGAGATACAAATAAAATAAAAAGTGGTACAAATAGACTGTGTAATTTTTTTTTTTTTTTTTTTTTTTGTAAAGTTTTCAACAGTTTCCAACTTCTCACATCGTTAAGGACTTAAAAGGAAAAAGAGAGAGAGAGAGAGAGAGAAAAAAAGAAATTCTCTTTTTATTAGAAATAAAAATAAATCGTGCAGAAAATGCAGGTCATATCGGTTTTCTAATTTAGAGCAGCATCCAGCCGCACAGGGAGTCGACAATCGATACGTTCAATTATTAATAAGAAATTACTATTTTGAGAGATGTAGTTAATTATATTTGGAGAATTGATGTCTATCGTTAAGATGGCGCGTGTCATCAACACGTTTGCAATCTTACTCTCGTCTTTATCGTGAAAGGAATTTTCGATATTAACGATATCTCGCAAGGAAATAATATGAGATGCACAAAAGAATGGACTGACCATTGCCATAAATGCATTTATATTAAAAATACTGTCGATTCATTCGTGAACACTGTGTATTAAACTATGCAACGCGCAATATGACCGTATTATTAAACACAACAATAATTCGACAATATATTTGTGAGATTTAAATTATAATTTAATTATTTAGGAATTAATGAGCTTTCTCAATGTATATTGAAAATAATAATAATTATTTATCCGAGTGGTTGAGTCCTGTAAAATTGATTTGATCTCAAGCATAAAAAATCGGTAAACCAACGCTAAAATTGATGCGTAAATAATTGACTTTATAATGTAATCTATTATATGAACAAAAACGAAGAAAATCTCATTCTCGTTTATTTTAAAAACATAGTGAGAAATGATAAGAATATTATATGTAATAAAGTAGCGAGATCTCTTTAATGGATGATATTGGTAGTTAACGTTTCGATAATATTGTAGAAGGATTTATCACAATCGAGAGCAATGAACTTTCGATGAACTTGATGTGATTTTCAAATATCCGTACGGAAAATAAATCGTTGCTAACGTGAGAGTTAATGCTCGCATAGGTGATATTTCATTCTCATATCGTAGTCATCTTTTTCTAAGAATCTGAGACATTACATTTTATGTATTGGTGAATTTGAAAAATATAGAACAATGGAGAAAACAATACCGAAGGGATGAAAGGGAATTTTTCCACGTCACGTTTCGTAGAAAACAATTGTATACAAGGAGAAATGGCATGAAAGCAAAGCACCAGCCACGCACTTCTTTGGGAAACTGCCAAGTCAAGTATATAATACTCGGCGAAAAAAGTCGATTCATCGGATTCAGTGAAGTCGGTATGCGGGGCATTCATTCGAGGAATTCAGTCGAAATATTCATCGATTACACTCTTTTCTCAATTTACCCCTTCTACTTTTTTCCACTTTTTCATACATGATAGTTCATTTAATTTCTTGTCATCAAATGAAAACAATAATAAAATTGTACTAACGTAAGATACGGGTACAAATTTTAATCTGTATTCTCGGTATCTTTGGACATGCCAAGATCTTTAGAAAAACGGTAAGATCGATTTTATCGATCGATATAGCACGGGCTATTTGCAGGTTCACTAACTATACGATGGCGGAATTAAGGCCGGACGAACCCCTTAAGTAAGTCTACCCTTTATCCAAGTTACTTACGTTTGTCACATACCGATGGAAAAGCCATCAGGTCATTGAGCCTTTCGTGATCCTTTCATTAGACTTGCAGCTAATCTAATGGTAGTGAACATTAATAAGTTCTTATTTTCAGTTTTTCACTTTTTATCATGAATAATGAAATGTTTTTCAATACTTTTTTAAAAACGACAGATTTTTGTACACAATTGCAGTAGTGAAATTAATTTTTTCCTATTTATAAACTAAATTAAAAATTTTTCACCGAAGCTATATTGCTATTTGTTACGTAAATAAAGTTATAAATGTTTAATACTATTGCAATAGCGCCTCGCGCGTCGATGAAGACAAAAGGATCGAACTATACCATCGAGTTACACAAACAGATAAATCTTAATTCCCGAAAAATGGAACGGTAAAATACCATGCCGTTTTTCCGCGATTCCCTTGATCGGCATTTTTTCAAATCGAAATAAAATACGCGCGGACGGTAACGTAAACCCCACGGCGCTTATTGCACAAACGTTTATCCATCTCCCTTCCCCCCTCTCTCTCTCTCTCTCTCTTCCGCGAACGTATAAAAATGAACCAGCCAACCGAGCGATAGTGGATTATTCGCTTGGAATTCCGCGGTTGTATACGTCCAAAGCTTTGAGCTTTGAAATTCCTTTCTGGCGATACTGACAGCCAATTAGCGCGATGACGCCCGCACGCTCGAGCTTCCTCTCTCTCTCTCTCTCTCGTGCGTGATCGTAACATCGTGAAATCGGAAGCAAAGAGGATTAAAGCTCGCCACGCGCTCTCCTTTCCTTCCTGATTACCGGATTCAAAGTTCATGATCCTGCGTCAATAGGAGTATCATAAAATGGGGTTAAATTACATGGTAAATCAATAGCGGAAGATAACGCAATTTAATCGATGCTCGCTAAATGTTTTTCTATGCTTGTTATAAATTAAAAAAAAAAAAAAAAAAAAAAAATTTATTTTTATCATTGCAGAAACATAATATGACCGGAAAAAAAGATGATTTCTGTAAAAATAGTCCAAAATATTGTATAAAGTAAAATGTCTTCGTGCTTTGATTTTATTATTATGAAAATTGACTCGAAAAAGACTAAAAAGTTATTAATAATATACTCACGTTTTCTTAAGGAAAAATATAAATAGGCCGACGAAAATAAAGATCTTTTTAAAGAACTTTTTTTCTAAAAAAGATTAATTATTAAAATTATTTTTGCACGAAAAGAAAGTCTCGTCTTTTTGATTGTGCTTTGTTCTTCAATTCTTAGCCCTATATACTTTACATGAATTCTGAAATTTATATAAAAATATCTCGAAAATTGCTCAAAATATACCGTAGAATACATATTTACAGGACACTCATCGTTTCAGCTGCGTAATATAGAAACCAATTTTTGAACATCAAACTCGCTTGTATTTTAGATAAATATTTAAAATAGTATATTATTCGTAACACGCTTGCTTCTATTATCTATAGTTTTGTTTTAGGTAATCCATTTCTGTCTCGAAATAAATACAATTTTTTAATAAGTACAAATCTATTATAGTCCACATCTATATCGAAGTTCTCCCAAGTTATTCACATAAGGGCATTCAAAGATAGAAACTTTATTATTTTACGAGAGGGAAAGACAGAAATTGTTTTATAATCAGTTCAATAAGAAAAATTCAAGGAATATATGTACACTTTATCTAGCGCACCCGGATTTGCGTTTAGTCGATGCCGATACCAAATATCGGCCGGGACGAGAATAGCAATGGCGCTAAGGTGGACGATACCTTATTTTCAGAATAGGAATGGTCCATGGGTTTCCGCCCAACTCAAATTTCGATAGCATATCGCGCGATTCAGATCGATTCTCTTTCGCCTGAAAAAAAGTTAGCCTTTTATTCTGAAAGAATAACCAGCGATTCCTGGGTGTCCGCTCTTCTCCTCGCGCACTGAACAAGGCGTATTGGATCTGCGTCTTACAAAGAAAGAGTACTTGATTCACCCAAGAAAAGAAAAATATTTTCCGCCACATACGCAGCTAACGTAATCTCTTGTCGGAGAAATATCGAGAAATAAAGTATTTATTTTTATATAATTTCATCTTTATTTAATACGTTTACTACTATTTCAATGGCAATATAATTTTTTTTTTATTTTTATATATCACATCTAAAACGGGACTTTCTTTTGATCATTAAACAGGTTTTGAAGAGCTCTAAGATACAAATACAAATAAAAAAATGTTAAGATATATTAAAAATTTTTAAATGGATATTTTAAATTTTAATTAAATTGATATATAAATAATTAATTAATATTAATAGAAATGAATCAATTTCGTCTTTATTTAATACGTTTACTACTATTTCAATGGCAATATAATTTTTTTTTTATTTTTATTTTTTATTTTTATTTTATATATCACATCTAAGACGGGACTTTCTTTTGATCATTAAACAGGTTTTGAAGAGCTCTAAGATACAAATATAAATAAAAAAATGTTAAGATATATTAAAAATTTTTAAATGGATATTTTAAACTTTAATTAAATTGATATATAAATAATTAATTAATATTAATAGAAATGAATCAATTTGAGGAATAATAAGCCGAGACTATAAATTTAAATTCGCAATTAAAATTGGTATTAATTTATACCACCAATAATTTATATCTTATTCGCATCTCTGGACAAATTTATTTCCATTTATATTTATAATAGATAATAAAATGCTAAATACATTTTATAATATTGGGAAATAAGAGAAACTTATAAAATTTCTAATTATTATCTTTAAACAGTTTTCATAATTTGAAAATAATTTACAGCCACTGAAAGAACCTAACCATTGAGATGACATAAATTTTTCCGCCATTTATATTACAATATTTAAATGATATCATATCAGTCCCGGAATATATAATTGCTCTTTTCTCCGATGAGAACAGAAGCTCTCTCATTGGAATGCAAATTCTTGTCTATCAACTTCTAATTTCAACTACATAGTTATAAGCCGGTCGAATTTTGCTGATAAATAAAATAACGAAAGGATAAAGATATTCTCTCTTGCTGTATCCTTTTTAGCTATGTCAAATATCTATCGCTAATCCTCTCTTTTGCCCCCTCTCATCATCATTTCTCTCCGTCTGAGGTGCTTCGCGTAAGATTAATCGGAGTTTGCTTCTTATTGGTCGCTTCTGCTTATTCGTGACGAGCAGCAATTATTCTCCCTTCAACATCTCACGACAAAGCTAGGCCTCGCACACATTTATCTATCGATTACTCGATTTCGAATACACTTTACGCGTGGAATTTTGCTTTGAGATAGATGTCTGGTAAACTCAATTATTTAGGATTTGTTTAAAATGTTTTAACTATATATGTTATAATCAAATTAATATCTAAATAACTGTGTAATTAAAAAAAGAAAATTTATAAATAGGCATCGTTTTCGCACAAACTATATTATATATTCGAGTTCTTTATCAAAAACAATTAAGTAGCTGAAGATAATTATATAAACTAAGATATAAGATATAATATAATTATACAATAATTATGGAAAAAGAATCGTGGATAAGTCGCAATATGGGTTTTAAATAAAAACAGAGAACGCAGTGCAATTTTTAATTAGCTTTCAGCTTTCAAGATTGAAGGTGCCAAAATTAAACAAGAACATGGTCAAGATGCGATTGTTTGAAACCTAATACGGCAGAAGCAAGAGAAGTTTAGATTTATCTTTGTTCCCGACTTGAAAGCGAATATCGGCAACGAGTAACTGAATCCGCGACGTGTTATCACTTTGCACTTTAATTCACTATCGCACCAAATTGCACGTTACATACTTTCTCGTTACATAATCTCGCGATTTATTTCGCTGAAATTCCTTGAAGCTCGTTTCACATATTTCCGATTCTATACGCTCATCGATGTTAAGATATCGGGAACACGTTGAAATATAAAATATAAAAGGTTTCAATAAAGAAGAAACGTTGAAAATTATTATTTAAAAATACAAATTATTATGTATGTTAATTTTTGCTCATCAAACTTCTTTTCCTTATTATTTCATCACGCAGAGTACCGTACTCTGTGATGTCAATTTTAACAGTAACAAACTTTTTATCTCATTTTAAAGAAAATATTCTTTTGTGATTTCACTACAAGGATACATATTGAAAATTGGAAAAATAGCGATTATTTCGTTACAGAAGAGATCTATATAAATTTTAAAATCTCTGTTCATTCTTGATCATTGTGTACAAAATTGGCAAATTACGACAGAAGCAATTATTATTTAAAGCGTTAAGACTTTGATACGTCCTTATGCTGCGTATTCACACGTCCGTTTTACAGCAGAACTGATGAAATTCCGACTAAATTTTTCCAGGTGCGTATGCAGTTTAAAGCCACCAATTCCACCAATACTTCATCGACAAAACTTGCTCCGACCGTGCTCGCATACATAGAGAGACGTGGATACTTTGCACGTGCATCGCACAGTGCGCTCCGTATTACGCGTAAATTTTCACGTGACCGTGCACACGAATGGCAGTATCATTCACGGCGACTTGCCAAATAGCCGGCGTGTTATTCCAGCGCGAAAGCAAATGTGTTTGCGCGAGGAAGGGTGGATAGACTCTAGGTAAAAAGGCACGTGTCGCTTATTTAACCCGCCACGTCCGTCCAGTGTTTCTAACCCCGCCTATTTCGCCGGTTTGTAATCTTGTAATATCGAAAACGCGTATAACGGAATGCGCGCGAAACCTCCGCGTTTCGCTCGCGCAAAAATCTTCAACGGCTTTTTACTTCGCGGAATAAAAATCACCCAAGTTGTTTGTTTCGTGGATGAAAATCTGTAATTCAATACGTTTTTAATATCTGCAATATTGGCGTGTTGTATTTTTCGAAAATATTTTATTTATCTATAATAAATATAATATGATAAAAAAATACGTCGATAAATTTACGCGCGCGTTATAGGAGAAATGAATTGAAAGAGAGATAAGGGAAGTTGAATTCTTTTGCAAATTAAAAAAAAAAAAAAAAAAAAAAAAATTAGATACTTTAAAAAATTTATTTTTTAAATTTATATTCTTGTGTTTTTTTTTGTTTTCATATACGAATTGTTTTTGCTTTTAATTTAAATTGAAAGTATGTAATTGCGCGTCGCCCTATGTATGTTACGTTTTCCAAATGATATAGAGCAGCTAAATATAATCGACACATTATATGGGAAGGGAAACCACTTGGGAAACCGTTACAAGATTGTTTTACTCTTCCCTCTTTTTTTTTTTTTTGCTTCTTTCAACTTTCGACCTTTTAGCGACGCCATTAATCCCGCTTTTTGGGGGAAAGCAAAAGCCGGAAAGTCGATGAAGCGGTTCGCCTATTTTCAAGAGAATAAGGACCGGGGCTCTTAATCCTATAATATATGCGCCTGTGTGACGTCAGAAACAATGGTAGCGTATGAAAAATAACGGAATCGAAACGCTACTCCTTTATCGAGTGAGACTGTATGCAAGTCGAGTATATATGTGTGCGAGTCAAGCGCATGTGTAGACGAGATATTCCAAAAAAACAGATGTACTCCAACAGAACTGTATTCTGGCTGTGTAACAAAATACTTCCATTTCTTGGAGCAGTTCAATTTTTGTCAATTTTTTCTTAAATTTTTCATGTTTTCTCTAAAGGCAGAATTTTTGAAAATAAATAATATCAAATTTCTAAACAATTTTTAACAGCATAATTTAATAACACACAATTTGCAATTGCTTACTTTGTTCTGTTCGCTCCGCTCACTTTCAATTATGTTTTAACTAACTTCGTTATGAAAAGTGTGCAAATGAAAATCTATTCTATTGAATAGATCGATTAAAATCCAGTTTTGTTAAAGTATATTAAATGTAAAGTTAGAAAGAATCCCCTCCCCCCTAAAGATATATACAGTGTCCCGTTTTAATGTCTCACCCCAAATAATCTTTTTATTTTTGATTGTAGAAAAGTATATTTCAGACAAAAGTTGCTTGATTTCGAGGGAGTCACATGATATAAATATGGATTTGATCTCGAGCGATCTTTTCAAGGTGAGATCAATGTTTTTTTTTAAATGGAATTCTCCATTTTTTTATTGCAGATTCATGCAGCTTATCTCGAGAGCTTTTCAAAACATTATAATTTTTCATTAAGTACTTTTTCAGTTATTTTAGAACTTAATCTGACATATTTTGATGTGAAAAATAAAATATTTCGTAAAATATTTAGTTTTCGATAATCTACCGTAATAATTTTATGTACAGAATAATGAGACAAATCAATTAGTGTTAAAAAAAAAAAAAAAAGGAAATAATTACATACTTTTTCTTAAATATAATTATGTTTTTTACACTAATTGATTTGTCTCATTATGTACATAATCACAACAATTCTGTACATAATAGCATTACGGTAAGATTATCGAAAAATAAATATTTTCTGAGATATTTTATTTTTTATATCAAAATATATAGAAGATTAAGATATAAAATAACTCGAAAAGTACTTAATGAAAAAATACTTTATTATAGTGTTTCGAAAAGCTCTCGAGATAAGCTACAAGAATGTGCAATAAAAAATAAGGGGTTAAATATCGATCACATTAATCTCACCTTGAAAAGGTCAAGTCCATATTTTTTATCATATGGCCCTCTCGAAATCATGCAACTTTTGTCTGAAACATTCTTTTCTACGATTAAAAATAAAAAAATTATTTGGGGTGGGACATTAAAATGCTACACCCTGTGTGTGTATATATATAAACCTGTCAAATATATTAATTAAATTTTAAAGAATTAGAGGAAGCGTATAAAATTAGCTGTTGCAAATTATTTTTAAATAAGTATCTTTTTGGAGATATGCAAATTAAAATACAAAAATAAAACTTCAATCGCGATATAAACCTCGTCTTTCTTTATCAAGAGAAAGGAAAAAAATTGATGAACATAAAGCTCACCTTTTTTTTTTGCCGAATAATTCATGCTGTTTTAGCTCTCTCTAAAACAATATTTAAAAAATTGCAACGGCAATATAATGCCATTGCAGATATTATTGCAATTATATTGTCTTAATTTTTTTTTTCAATAAAATAGAAATAACGTTGAAAATAGAATAAACGAATATATTAAATTTGAAAATAAATATTAAACGATAAAACTTGTATTTTAATTTCTTCTTAATATCTTTTTTCTCCTACACGTCCTACACGATTCTTTCTAAAATCGCGTAAAAATAAATATTAGCAAAGTTACTGTTCGCAAATAAATTATCATTGGTATCTTTGTCTTTCTTTTCTCTTTTCCTTCTGCTGCAATAATTTGGTCTGTCAAGGCAATGTATCGTAGGTATCGTGACTTTCGCGTGCAACACGCGAAAGATCGCGAGATTTAACTGTGCTTTCGAGGCTTCACGAATTTGCCGATCTACATCTCCAGATGTTGCTTCAGACGTTCCAACCGATGAGTCAAATAAAAATAAACTGAGGGATTAATATTTAAAAACTTCTACTTTAATTTCTTTTTATCGAATAATAGCAGAAAAAAATGTATGCATATTTATAGTTCTTCTACTGATGGATACGATTTTGCAGACTCTCAATATAAAATATACGTTAAAGAGTAACGTAAAAAGAGCTCGGATTGCCATTAGAATAATTACAGAAAACAATTTGCAAAAGCTAAAGAAAAGTTAAAATATTGTACATAATTGTGAAATTAATCTCTGTCGACATCTACTATCGCGTGGCAACAGGTGGCACTTTGCATAAATAAATGAAGAAAAAACTTAATCAATTGCGCATACATACGCAAATGATCTCACGCGTTTGATCATTTGAAGTGTGAATATTTATTGGAAAAAATATTTAGATAAAAAAAAGAGAGAAAAAATATCGTACATACTTGTGATAATTTTTACGTGTGTATCCAATAGCATTTACTTGCTTCGTGAAATTAAATATTTTCAGTGAAAATGTAAATATTTCTCAATTTCTCTTCAATTTTTCTTATATCATATAACGCATAAATATGACTTTTTTATTGGACACTTTAAGCTACACACACACACACACACGCACACAATAAGATATTTATGATTAATTTATAAAAAGATATATAAATAATAATCTTCCGGTTAATTAATTTTTATCGACAATTCTCTTCGCTTTGAGATTATAATCTCAGATCTATGATATTTTTGAGTTACCACTTATTAAGATGTCATATACGCAACATCGTTTTATTCATCAATATAACGTAAACAAGGAAAAACCTCAATTTTTTCCTTTCTTTTCTCTTTTTTATGCTTCTTGCTGCTTATAATCTAGATAAATGCGGATTGCTCTTACAATTCGCCTTTCTAAAATGTCGATTTATAAATAGATAATATAATATTCATGTGTACGCTGTAATAATAATAATAATAATAATAATAATAATATACATAAAAAATTTAAATGCCACAGATGCAAAATGCACGTTAAATTTGACAAATATTGCTGAAATTTATATCATAAAATACAGTAAATCGCATATTTGTAGCATTGAAATTAGACGGTGAATATGATCATATTGACTTTGTTCTATGTTATTTAATGACGCCGGCGAACGTCAAGGAGTTCCTTGCTCTTCTCATGTACATCCCCTTTAAAAGATACCCTAGAGCGAGGCGGACGCGCTGAAAGAAAAGCGAGCGGTAAGCAGAGGGAGAGAGAGAGAGAGAGAGAGAGAGAGAGAGAGAGAGAGAGAGAGAGAGAGACCTACTCCTCTCGAGTGTCGAATGTGGGAAAGACAAGGAGAGAGAGAGAGAGAGACATTCTCTCTCTCTCTCTCGTTAAATATCACATGGAAGAACCTTTCCATCAGAGACTTTCGAGGACAAAACGTAACGTCGGCCGCTTGCGATAGATATTGCGAGTCGGTCGGTTGTCGGGTTATGACATTGGGTAACGCCATTGTTTCCTCTCTAAAGAGAGAACCAGGACACGGGGTAGAGAGACAGAGAGGAAGGTACGTAAGAGAATCGAAATTATGATTAAATTTTCGACCGTTTGCAAATATTATCCGAGAGACGAGATAAAGTGTTATCTTTATATTTACGCTAAATATAACTACACGATAAGAGATATTCTAGTATATATGTTTAGTATCATAAATATGACGAAGCGTGATACTGATCTTTGCATCGTTAAATGAGAGTCATTCAATTAGCGCTAATTGCATTGAGTTGGAAAAAAAAAAAAACTCTGATAGTTCCTCTCATTCTTAATCAGATAAGTCGAATCAGATAATTTCCGAACATAATGTGATAAAATAAACTCCAATACACGGTATAGATCTCTATTATTGCATAAATTTATTACATGAATATAAATGGAGATTATTAATCAATATAAAAGTCGACAAAGGAGTTTCATATAAGTTTGTAACTATGTTGCTTTAATATATCCTTTTTTATAACGTAAATGGTAAACGTCTAGAAAAGGAACAAGCTTTAAAAAGCTTACGTTATCAGGTTAAGTCCACAAAATCCGTTTAAATTAACTAAATTCATAAAAGGTATAAAAAAAAAAAAAAATTATTTGTATGTACATCTGGAATCTATTATAATCATTGCATTCGCGTATTACAAAACAAAGGTGACATTAGAGCAGAAAACATTCTTTTTTCACGAAAAGAAAATCAGTAGAAAATAATTCAGTGAGAGAATATTTGTCTTTCTTGCATTCTTTTTTGCGCTTCCCGACAATCCGATATAATATCCCGTTGCAGAGATTTAATTAAATCACATAACGGCGATTGTAATATGACGAAATTAGGTTTCATTTCGAATATGGGTTTTCGCGAGAAGAACATTGCTGGTAAAAATCCTTTGTTGGATATTTGAACGGGATTGGTGTTATAACAACTCTGCGCCTCACGATCCAATTAATTTCGCTGCTTTTCAACGGAACGAAGTAAACGTATAACGTAAAGCACGATAACGATGATTAGATATGCCGCGAATGGGCAGTTGCAACACAACAAACTTCAAAAAGTTGCTTCGCGGTTGAAAAGTTACGTGGATGCAAGTTGGCGAACGTTCCCTTGTCAGAAGCGCAACGAGACCGTTCTCTTTCTCTCTCCATCTCTCGTTTCTATACTCTTATACATGTATTAATTTTCATCTCATTCTGTCTCTCAATGTAAAACATATACAGGGTGGTCCTCGTAACGGTCGCCACGATTTTTAAGGCACTTACAATAATCTGACGTAAAAAAGTTTCAAACAAAAGTTGTGTGGTTTCAAGGGGGCCATAAGATGGTGACAATGATTTGACCTTGGAAAATCATTTGAAGGTACATGTGCAGGTCAACTTTAAAATCTTAAATAAAAACCCCCATTTTTTATTTAGTATTCTTGTAGCTGACATCGAGAGCTTTCCAAAACACTATAACAAAGTATTTTTTTATTATGTACTTTTTGAGTTATTTTATATTTTAATCCGACATATTTTGATATAAAAAATAAAATATTTCGTAAAATATTCAGTTTTCGATAATTTTACCGTAATACTTTTATGTACACAGAATAATAAGACAAATTAATTAGTGCCAAAAAAAAAAAAAAAAAAAAAAAAAATAATTGTTTAAAAAAATACATTGTAAATAATTTTCTTAAAAACAATTTTTTTTTATACTAATTGATTTGTCTCATTATTCTGTACATAGAAGTATTACGGTAAGATTATTAAAAATTAAATATTTTACGAGATATTTAATTTTTTATATCAAAATATGTCGGATTAAAATATAAAATAACTCAAAAAGTACTTAATAAAAAAATACTTTATTATAGTGTTTTGGAAAGCTCTCGATGTCAGCTACAAGAATACTAAATAAAAAATGGGGGTTTCCATTTAAGATTTTAATGTTAACCTTCGCATGACCTTCAAATGATTTTCCAAGGTCAAATCATTGTCACCATCTTATGGCCCCCTTGAAGCCACATAACTTTTGTTTGAAAATTTTTTATGTCAGATTATTGTAAGTGCCTTAAAAATCGTGGCGACCGTTACGAGGACCACCCTGTATATCAATCGTTCCGTTACTGAATATTACTTGATCGGAGAAACTTTTTGCGAGCATTGTGATTATTGTAATAATTGCGAGAGACGTGGTGTATCTCAACAAAATAAATAAATGAAGAGCACAATGATTCTCTTTTTGACATATCACGTTTTTGTAAGTTAGATAAAAGATTTAAACCTCGACACGAAATTCATATCTAATATATTCTAAAGAAACTTGCTTTTATTCCGCAGGCGAAATAAAAGTCACAGCGTCAAGCTTATTCATCGTGATTTTGTTGCGCGATAATAATTTATGCAAGCCGCATTAAGATACCCGACCGTAGTGACAGTAAGATATAATATTACCTGTTTAATTTCGCGTAGTTGTATATTTACACATTCGCAGATTATCTCCCGTAAAAGGATGATATCTTTTGTCAATCCACGCTTCTTCTCAATTATTGTACATCAAAATAATAACGCCATTAAGCCACTATTATTACACGAGACGGGGAAAATGGGGATAATTAAAAGCTCGTGGGTATTTCGCGCGGTGAGAAGTTTCTTTCGTCGGTTTGTGCTCGATCGGGGATACGAGTCTTCAAGAACAATTCACCGAGTAGTACGCGATATGTCTCCAGTCCGAAACAGACGCGCGTCGCACGCGCGCGCATGCAAATTTGTACGCGAGAGCAACGGAAAACCCGGACGAGGGGAGAGGGAGGAGAGAGAGAGAGGGGGGGAGGGGGCGTGGGAGGGAAGAGATGTAAAAGCGCCGTAACAATTATCGGGAGGGATCGAGCGCGCGTTACTTCGGGTTTGCACTCGGACGTAAAAGCTCACAATGCATATCGCCGTGTTATAGCAGCGTCAGGCCGCTTTATCATGTAAATGAAACGTCAACCATGAAGAATGACGATAAATCCCAAAGACGAGTGTGTGACACGGGAGTATTATATAGACGCACGAGCGCTGTGTATATATTTGCGCGCAACGGCGCGATTAATAAATAATATTAATTTGGGATTTTCGTCGTACATATTGCTACTACGTACTTGCGCAAGATATTGATATTTCGAAATTGTAACGAACGTTCTGCGTAACGATTTCGTAAGCAAACAAATTTCACGTGCGTATAAACATACGACGCTGCCTTCCTTTTGGCTCCAAGCCGCACAGGATGATATTAATTAGATTGCTTTTAAAACGACAATTTAAAAAAAAAAAAAATAAATAACGCGGACGTTTAAAAAAAAGAACGAAATTCCCCCCCCCCCCCAAAAAAAAAAAGACGATGTACGAAGTATCTCACAACTAGCGTATAAAATACTTTACGTAATCATTATTTCGGTGGAAGAAAATTTTTATTGTAATCGTGATGCTAAAATTTTTAGACAAAAATTAAGTAAATTTTGCAATACTATTAAAATAAAATAATTATGAAAGAATATCGAGACTATTAAATATTTTAATTTCAAGATTAAAGTTGAAGATCTTTTTTCGCAAAATTATGATTTTTAAGGATGAAGAGAGAGCTAAGAGAAAACCTTATTATTCGTTTAATTTCAAGCGCACTTTTGAACGGATTTTTAATCCCATATTTATTTACCGAGGAATTTAATATCATAAATCGCGAAATCGCATTAAATAACGTCTTTCGAAATTTTCATAAGAATTTCATTTTAAATTTAGATAATGTAATGAAAAACTAATGTATTCTTTAATATTTTATAGCGAATGTATCCGTTAATGTTTTATAGAGAGAGAGAGAGAGAGAGAGAGAGAGAGAGATGTCCCGAATAAAAAGGCAAAGTATCAATATACGAGCTGAAAATGTAGTTGATAACAAGTTTATGATCGTTGTACGATAATTCTACGTTATGTCTTCTTGTTCAAAGGCAGAATTGCAGAATATTACAGAACAGTATCGTGCGCAATAATTAATAACGTCAAATTATCGATTTTTGCGAGATGAGGATTACTTGCCGGCGATTAAATATACAAATAATATAATTACTCGCGTCATATGTCATCGGTACAATTAAAAAATATTTTAACGCGAAGGAACAATGTGTTATTTTTTTAACGGTAAAGAAAAAGGGAGTTTTCCCGAGAGCGCGTCGGATCGAACTCCATCCACTGACGTGTTTCCGGCTAGCGGGGCGAGGGTGAGAAAAAGAGGACGAGGGTGAATGCCAACGATAAAAAGGTCGCCTATCAAAAGCCACAGCGTATCCCCTTTAAGACCGTGGAGAAACGTGCGTGCGCGCGGACGTATATATGCACTTTGTATGCACGTACGCATGTATATTCTGTGCGCGAGAGGGAACTTATAGTAAGAAGGCGAACGACGGAATTGTACTCCGAGGCGATCCGCGCGCACTTTAGGGTCGCGACGCCGGCCGCCTGATTAGATAGCGCGGATAATTGTAGGAGCACGGTAAAATCTCGTGAACTTTTAACGCCGAATTAACTCGATACAACTCGTGGCAGCGCAGCAACGCTTGCCTTTTGCCAAAAAAAATCCACGACGCGCGAGAGTCGCGTTAGCGAAACGTAAAGCGAGTCTTGCGAATGAAAATAGAGAAAGGCCTCTTTCGTTTATGTATAATATTATATATAATTTCTACGTTTGTATTACTTTATATATGGACCGTTTATCTTGAAAGTGGCGCAAGTCTATTTTCTTTTGTTTCGAGAAAATTAAATTTTAGCAGATCTGACAATTAAAAAATATAGGTTAATTATGTGAAGTCTGGGAATGTTTGTACTAATTTATCAATATATAATTTGATTATATAAATTTCTTTTAGGCGAATTTAATTAAAATAATATATATTTCCAGGCTGCAAATGGACTTACACCACTTTCATAATTAGTCAATTGTAAATATCATTTAATTTCAATTTTGAAATAACAAATATCACTCAAAATATATTTCATATTAATCCAATTTTGTTTATAAACAATAACAAGAAATAAAATAGAATTAGTATTTTTTATTTTGAACGTTAATTATATTTATATATTGTTAAACTTAACACAAGATATTGGTATTATTAATTATTTATGCTCTTCATGTGGCAGTGTTTTGAAATATTCATGATGCACAGGAGGTATATAAGGTAATAGCTGCTGCATATCCTTATTATTTTTCGTATGTAATAGGCCTGGCATCGTGATGGAAATTGGACTTACACCACTTTCATAATCAATGGTTACGCAATTTCTTTTACCGGCCAATTTTAAATTCAACAAAGCATTGGCATTTTTTAAGATATTAAATACTAACTAGTTATAAACAAAAAGTTTACACTAAATTAAGCATAAATTACGTCATATCTCATTTTTTTAAAAAAAGGACTTACACCACTTTCAAAATAAACGGTCCATATGAACCACTCACGGCAATTAAGTAAATCGATATCAAGTTAAGAAATTGATAAGGCTCTAAAAAATTACAACTTCGAAATTGATTTCGATTTCATTTTTTGTAAATTATTATTAAATTTTAATCGCAGAAAACACGATTAATCTCTCCCTGGTATTAAAATTAAGAAATGTACAAAAAAAATAGGATTGATCAATTTAACTGTTATATTATTCCTCATAAATCCGATATAAACGTATTACGGAACTAATTTAATAAGAGACATGTATGAAAATCAAATTTGAAAAAAAAATATATCATGTTTTATTCTTAGATTCTATACTAATATTATTTTTTGCATCTATAATATTGATTTCAAATCGTTCGTATCGTTTTATGATTTTTTTTATAACTATATTGACGAATCTTGTAACTCGTAAAAGATATTAATTGAATTGTGAATGTTAACAAGCCTATAATTAAGGTGTTATTTTTTTTGACACGTAGATTAACTGTAGATCCCAACTTCGCTGATCGCCCTTTCCGACGTAACGATAAGGCATAATGTAACGCAGGAAAACTTAATCAACGTACGATAAACATCGTAATGTTGCCCAACGTAATTCCGACGTGTAATTTAAATCTACAACGCCTCGGAAAAGAGCTTCGGCATTTACTTGCTTGATAATGAACTAAATGACATTCACGCCCTATGCTCGATTAGTTATTATCGATACGTAACAGTCACAGCAGTACGTGATATTGTAATATGCACTTTGTAACGACCAAACGAGATACCTTGTTGTTGTAATCTCATACTTGTTGAAAGCAATTATTCAATACGATTAGGTTTAACTAATTATTTGGGCTATAATAATTCTGACGTTAGCCATTGAAATTATATCAAGTGCTACGTTAGCGCAGTTGGCATACTAATTATTTAATATTTGCATTGGATATAAAAGTATATCCAATTACTCTGTTTGTTATAACCCCTTCAATTTGCCTTGACGCAAATACAGGGTGCAAATCAATTAGGGGGGGAAAAAAAACTAGTTTTTTTAAACAATTATTTTTTTTTTTTTTTTGCATTAATTGATTTGTCTCATTATTCTATACATAAAAGTATTACGGTAAGATTATCGAAAACTAGATATTTTACGAGACATTTAATTTTTTTATATCAAAATTATATGTCAAATTAAAATATAAAATAACTCAAAAAGTACTTAATGAAAAAATATTTTATTATAGTGTTTTGGAAAGCTCTCGAGGTAAGCTACAGGAGTATGTAATGAAAATTAGGGGATTCCATTTAAAAAATTCAAAGTGATTTTTATATGACCTTGGCGATGCTATTCAAGGTCATACTAATATTATTATATAACGCGCCACTTAGAGCTTTGCAACTTTTGCATGAAACATTTTTCACGAAAATGCGTTGTTTCCTGGAAAAAAAAAAAAAAAAAAAAAACTGCTGATACGAGCGCTCTCTTACACTCTGTATAATACTTATTTCGTGTTGTAGAATAAATTAATTTAATTTTTAATTTTTACATTAATATTGAATCTTGAATGAAAGAAAGATAAAATTCTTATTATTAATAAAACATTTTGTGGATCGAAAGAGATTTATTATCATCGTAATTTAATTTTTGTTTCTTCTCTTGTTTCTATCTTTTTTAAAAAGAGCGTAAAACTGTAATAAGAATTATTATATGCTAATTGTCGCTCAGTTTCTAACGTAGATTATATAGGCCAGTCAAAACAGCATATCGTCAAAGCAATATTACCAATGCAACATCGATGCGATAGCTATAATTAATTACTCTCGTGATTCACCAAGGCTTGATTCGCGTGTTAAATAATCCAAATATTACAGTATTTTTAACGACGGACGTGTTGTTGAGCTTATTCGATCAACCATACACCATTCTACATACGCCACGTTTGTCACCCACGCTTCATATTTCATATACTCGTTTCATGCAATACTGTTTTCTCGATACGATTCCATATGTATCGGTCCCGAATCTCTAACAAAAAAATTTTGAAAATGTAGATCGCGCATGTAAATATGACTGTCAAACTATGAAATAAATTACTTTCTTTTTTGTAAAATATGTATCACGTTCCAGAAACAACATTATGTCGCTTTATACGTATAAACTTTAAATAGGTGAAGTTTTCAGGACACAAGATTTAAAAAAAAATTTGCTGTACATTTCCTATATTTTATTTTCATACAGTTTAAACTTTTATCCATTTAATTCATAAAATATTTATTTTATATATTTATATATTATACAATAATTATAGATTATTCATTATATATTTTATATTTAAAAAAATTTTAAATTTTACACGTATATTAAAAGTGATATTTTTCTAAACTATAAATAGAAAGCATTTATATAAACGTAAAAATTAAAAAAAAAAAAAACCTGATTTTTTTGAGCTGTGACAATCTTCTTCCGAGTCCAATCGCGAGTCGTATATGATATTTATTCTCTAGTTGGTAAATTACGATAAGCGCCATTCGAGTCACGATAAACCTTTCATCGTCGCGAATATTGATTGACATCGACATGGGTTTGTAATAAATAAATCGCACCAGAGAGATGATTTATAGCCATGCGTCCGGAAAGTCGACGTATATATGGATATGTATATATTGACCGTTATAGAAATTATAATCAATGATTACAGACAATAAGTTCACGGAAAATTGGTATCATTACGATTCGAAAAAAAAAAGAGAAAGATAAATATAATCTCTAATAAATTGATATTATATTATATTATAATCAGTAAATATCAGTATGTGATGTGTATTATAATACACATTGTATTATGTTGTACACATTGTAATACATAATATGTATTACAATACACACATATATATTTACACTCCTAATATCAATTATAAATTAATGCTGAGAGGTCCAGAGTTACAAATTTGTTATTTAAGTATATAATTTTTTCTTTATTATATACACCTATATCATTAGTATTATTATATAATCAAAAAACTTTTCGATAATTATTTATCTGTCTCACGCTATTTTATTAACTATTTAAAAAAAAAAAATCAAATAAAAAAATTTGATTTTTTGTGCGTAATTAGTGCATATAATTAGTTTTTTTTAAATATTATTATATTACTTTTATTTATATATATATATATATATATATAAAAGTTGCTATATAAAAATTTCACAAAATGAAAAAATGAAAAAAAAATTTAGTAAAAATCATTCCAAGAAAAAATTATAATTAAGTCCTATTTAAACTGTAATATATAACACTATCCATCTATCGCGTTTGTTTCATATATTTTCTCGTAATTGAAACCTATCTTATGCCATTATCATCAAACGCAAGAAGCATTAACTATGGTTATTCCTGACAGTGGCGTTTCACCCTCCGAAAATGTCTATAGCAATTGTTCGGCGATGTGTTTGCCTCTGCATTCGTCGTCTCGTCACGAAAGCCCAGAAACCTAGAACATTTCGTGCACCCTATACAACTACCCTCTACTGCGAATCACCGTCCCGGCCCAGCCCCTCGATAATCCAGCTAGAAGCACATGGCGTCATTGCGTTGTTGACCGCCTGGCATATGCAGCGAGATGCCTCGCGTTTGAATAAGAGCAAAAATCATCAAACCGATCCTACAAGCTCCGAGTGCAAGCATATACGTATACATATATAATGTAAAACAAATAATTAATTGTTTAAATATTAATTATTTGTTTTACATTATATATATATATATATGCGCCACATTTTTAAAATACAGCGATTGATAAATATCAAAAAACACGCGATTGAAATCCAAATAACATGAAATTCCGTACTTATTTTATAGTATGTTGAATATTTCGAGCGACGACAAAAAAACTGATTATCACACAATATTCGACGTTTTCTTACGTGCTTTGTTGACAAGCGGTGGCCTTGTCATTCGCGTCTCGAAGCTTCTGAGTGGGGAGAAAGGTACGAGAATCGCGTCTCATATATTGTTACGCTATATATATATATATATATATATATATATATATATATATATATATATATATATATAAAAACATCCATATAATACATATAATTCCATATAATAAATCAATCTACGTAGTTAATTAATTTCTGCAGTAAATGATATCGCGGCGGTGGTCATTTGATTCAAGTAATAAAAAAGCATAATATATATCGATTATTTTATTAATAATACGTGTATTTCTCGCGAAATTACATTGCAAGAATACATTATATACGTGTTTGTAAAATATCGAATTTTGATTGTATTTTTCATCGTATTTTATTTCGCCATTAAATCGATTCGCGTAATACTGCACAGTATTAGGATAAAAATGCTAAGTTTGGGTAAAAATTTTCGTGTTTTTCCGTCATTAACAAAACATTACAGACACGACATGGATTAGACAGTCGACGCGCATTTAATTAAAAAGTATATTTGTTATTATTCCCATAAATTGTCAATAATTGATCAATCATATCATAAATGCGATTTAAATATTGTTGTAATTTGTCAAAACGTATATTTCGTAAGATTTATTCGAACGAGGTTTGCCACGTGAGCAGTTAAAAAATTTAGCTATATTCCCGAATATCGCAGTTCGCGGATATCTAATTTTAACTTATAGAAAATAAAAAAATGTCTCGAAATAAAAAGAAAACATATAATAAATATACATATATATAGCAAAAAAAGGTAGCATTTAGTACAAGTGGCGCGTGAATCTTGGCGAAGGATCTTCGATCAAATTCTAATTTTCGCGTTATTCTTTCGTCGCAATATAAAATAGTGTACATTGCGCGCAATTAACGCGGAGAGTATTGTACGATTATCATATTATGCTGATTATAATTAATCATTTTTTTTTTCACGAATAAACGCCATAAAAGAGCAACAAAAGATGAAGAGAAAAAGAGATGTCGAGCAATTGTGAATAATATAGAAATTATTTATTTGTTACTTTTAAAATTAATTGCGCATTTATCTCCAAATAATTTCAAATATTTTTAATAATTTATTTTAAATTGCCATTTTCAAAGTAATTATTTATTGTCATTTATAAATTAATTATTTTAATTTTTAATGTAATGCGTATATAAAATATCTCATATTTTATATTAAAATGCTTAAAACATCTATAATAAAGTATTTGTAGACGTATATTATATCTATTAAATGTTGATATGAAATGAATGTCGAGAGAAGTTATTATTTAAATATTTGACAATTTATGATTATTACATTAAAATTGTATTAAAATAATATGTGATCTTTTAAAAAATCCGGTGATTCTGGATGACATTGCGTAGTTTTTCGTTGCAGATTATGTTAAATAAATGCTTGTAAATTTGTTTTCCAAATCATCGCAAATTATTGTTGCGTACAAAAAGAAATTAATTAATTATTTGTTGTGCAATCGCGATCATGACAGATATTTTAATATTTTTTTTATATAATTATTTCAGACACATAATTAAAAAACAAGATATCCTTCAAATTAAGAACGAATCGAGAAAGTCTATTCGCACGAGTTTTTAATCTTGTTTCGACCAACGCGCCAGCTTTTCCGTTGAGCTCATTAAGTGTCCTGACCCTTCGCGCTCGTAGATTAGATGGCCATCGTGATTAGAAACTCCCTTTACAGTTCCCTTCTGCGGGTCGCTGCATTTTGTGAGCTATGCTTCGTCAGCATTGTAAACATAGGAGTTCCCTCTTTTTTACCAGATGTACTTTCGCGTGATGACTTTCGAAGATCCTACAATTTATATTGTTTAAGATTTATTATTGCACATAGTCGAAAGTCTAGACGCTATTATTTTGTAATTACGTGGAACATAAACTGATCCTTTCTAAAATTGAGCTGTCCCACATTCCTGAATTATATGCTGTTCTAATTTGTAAAAATCTCACTTAAAGATATCGATTTTGCTCTCGTGTATTCATCTATTTAACTGCGATGACTGTGAAGCTTTCTTATGCTAACTTATCAATAATAAAATTTTAAAAAATCTAAATATTTAATTATCAATTAATTTCTTTTATGTCACGAGAGTCTAAAAGAATATGAATATTCATGACAGAAATAATATTCGAAAAATATCAAGCATAGATATTTTTATATCACTTTATTTTGATCGACACGGCAATTCCGCTCTATTTCTTTTATTCTTCATTATTAATGCAGTTCTATCTCTTAATGTTGTTAGGCAATCTTGTTAGCTCTGTATTTTTACAAAAAAAAAAGGCATATAACAAACTATACGCCGCATTACTCGATGTAAAGGTGCCATTACATGGCAGCATCAAACATCGGGCGTCTGCGTCTACGCAGAAATCATTGCGCAGGAATCTGAATGAGATAGATTTCAGCTTCTTGCTGGTAATAGCATGATGAGTGATATTAATTCGATCGAGATAAAAGAAATTATGTTCTGATGCTGATTACCGATACTGAAAATTGATATTTATTTATATTATACAAAATAGATATTATTATTGAACAAAAAATATATAAAATGTTACTTAGCAAAATATTAGAATCTAATCAAGAATCAAGGGACGTAATTTTCATAATTTTTTTTTTCCTGCATATTTATAACACTGCTCTTTTAAATCATTTCCTACTTTTAACAATAGTTTTTCAAACTGTGTCATTTCGTCATTTGTGAATCTTTTTTTTGTGTCTTATTTATTTGAATATTTCAACCATCCAAAATCTCCTCGCTGTATTTGTATTTTTATTTTATTTCAATTTACAAAATAGTAACGTTTTATAATATATTTTTGATTAATAATAATAACACACACACACACACACACACACACACACACACACACACGTATACACATCATAATAAAATTAATGAAATAAATATAATTCTGGGTAACAATATTTTACGCAGACGCTCAACGCTCGACGCTGCCATGTAAAGGTACCTTAATAGCGAGAAATTTCAAGTCTGCCACCTCTCTCTCTCTCTCTCTCTCTCTCTCTCTCTCTCTCTCTCTCTCGCATCCTCGATCGCGATCGTACGGAGAGTAAAAGTAATGAAATTTTTCGAAGTTTTCTTCGATTTGCCTCTCCGACGGCATGAGTTTTAACGGATGCGAAAATGAGATCTTCGTCTTTGAACTCTTCGCTAGGAAGCTCTGGGAAAGGTGCTCTCACGCGTATTATCCACCCACACTCAATTCCCTTTCGTCCCCCATTGCCGTTCTACTCTCTCCCCCTCCCCCCCAATCCCGCCTACACGCGCCTTCTCCTCTCAATTTAATCGAAGAGAAGTGGAGAGATGTCCCAAAGACGGCGTATCGACAAATCCTTCCTGGATGCTTTCAAATATCTTCTTAAAGCAATCGTCCACGAAATTGAACCTTGCAGGCTAATGTAAGAGACGCGGAATCAATATTATCGCTCTGATAATAATACTCCTCTTTCACGCACACACACACATATACATTCGTTTGACGTTTTTGTCGCTCGTTTGTCGTCCTGCCTTTTGTTCTATCAATTATAATTATATATCGTTAAACGATCGAGAATTTTATTTAATTTTCTGAGTCATAAACGAGTTATATATGTCGAACTCATAAACGAAATATATATATGTCATTAATTCTGAAATATTTTTTAATAATGTATAAATTGTTAAGTAATAAAAAGTATCTATATTTTTCGAAATCAAATATTAGCTGGATAATCTTGAAAATAAATAGTCGGTTATATAAAGAAAATCTAAATAAATTTAAATTAGATGACATCTAAAATATATATTAACTTTATATATTAACTATTTAATCAGATCTTTAAAATCCAAATTATTATTTGTTAAAAGAAAATAAAATTATAGCTTGAATGATTTCATCATTCATTATCCATTTAAAATTAAATTATTCATTTAAAAGCTTATCGGTGCTTTATAAGATTATTATAATTATTGTGAAATAGTCAAGTGGATTTCATATCTTTCTCGGGTGAAAAAAAATTGATTAAAAAGTTTTTTAAACTGCTTATGGTTAGAACTTTTTATAAAATGGATGAGTATACTCAAAATTATACGAGAACTGTTTTAGAATAAATGGAATTTTCGAAAATCAACCAGCATCACTTGGATATTTGATACATGTACGCATTCACTCGTAAATATTTGATTTTAACCAATGTTTTTTTTTTTTTTGCTTTTAAGATAGAACTCTTTTTAGAATTCATGTAAAATTACAAAACTTTGAAAATCTGTCAGAAATTAATGAGGAAAACTTCATAGGAAAGTGAGAAGCTGCGTGAAGTCTCTGCTTTGATATATATTTTTTTTTATGTAACAGTTAAAACTATTTGTTTTAACTATTAGGAATTAGAATTATTAAAAATAAAGCTATAAAAAAACTCTTTTTATGACTTTTCATGAAACGATATGTCAGCTTCACATACACATGTGTCACATGGGTGAAATACACATTGTTAGAATTAGACATGTATACATATATACATACATGTTAGAATTAAAAATAAAAATTAACGAAGACAATAAAAATAATAATTGCGAATTGTGTCTGTATATTAAACTGGTCTGTGATCATTCGGTGGAAACAATCGTGCATCCGTTTACTTCAAGAGTTTTGTATTGACCAAACAAGACCGGTATCGGTTAAACGGCGGTTGCAAAGGAGGAAAAATGCTCGAAGAATCAGAAATGTTATGTAATACGCGAATGTATGTGTGCAATTCTTTCTGAATATTTATAATGTCGAGTTAGTGGCTGTTACAGTGGCGTCTCGGGTGTTCGCGGAGTCTGAAACAAAGAGACGGGATATCATTCGAAGAAGTGGGCGTATTTGTTTATCATCCGTAATTGAAACGACCCTCGAATAAAGTCCGCTCGTGAAATAAGCGAGAATTCGTTTTAACTCCTTCGTAGCTACACCTATACAGATGTGTTATTCATTAAATTAAAAAAAAAGATGAACAATTAGCTATTTTCAATGATAAGAAAAGAAAGAGGAAAAGTTTTTCAATACACGCACATATTAAGTATTATACGTACTTCCATTAAGACAGAATTGAGAATCCTTCAAGAAAATAAAATATGCAATTCTTGTATCAGATAAAAATATAATTTCAAGTCATTGTTATTAAAAAATTTCTGTAGAGAGATACTGTTTACAGTTTTTCATAGTTCTCACAGTGCCGCGTATAATTATAAAGAAATAAAATTATAGAAACGCGTATAATAAAAAGATAAATAAAAACAGATATATCATAAAATAAATATGTAAGAAAATATATAAATATTTTTAAAATTTTTTAATTTCATTTTTTAAAAGATAAATAATATCAAGAGATGTATTATTGATATTGATAAAAGTAGACAAATGTATACTTTAATTAAATCTATATATTTGTTATAAACCACAAATCTATATTTTTTTATTAAATTTATAACGAAATTGATGAAATAATAGCTCGTGAAAAACGCGGCAGCGGTTTATTGCGAAACTTTAATAACACGTTTGAAAACATTTTTTTTCTTTTTTTAAATTTTTGTTCCCCGTATGACTGATAGAGGAATAAATTGAATTTATATTTAAATCAAAATAATCATTAATGCTGAAAATTTAACGAAATGCAATCATTCAGAATAATTAATATTATAAAAAAATTGAATTCCTGTGAGATACTCGAAAAATTAAAAATTTATACGACGATACGAGTGTTCATGAATAAAACCATCTTGACCTCGATATCACACAAGTATTTCAAATTGTTTTTAATCCTCTATCTGAATATCCAATTGTACAGTTGCTGTCTTATGTATAGGTAGATATCGACTATCAACGTTCAATATCTTAAGAATGATCGCTAAAAAGGGAAGTATTTCGAATATCGGATACTTTCTAACGTGCTCCGACTTCCTTTCTTCCTGCACTTTTTACAACTGTCCTTGAAAAGTTTTTGTATAATTTCCTCGACATTATAAAAAAGATGATTCTTTTTATCGTGTAAAAGTAATTAAAATGAAATCCAAAGTCCAATAGTTTACGAAATACTTCATAATTTATTTTGACATATTGTGATAAATAAAATACGAAATATCTTAGAAAGTATTCATTTCTTCATTAAAACGTTCGTTAAATTTTTAACAGGCTAATGAATAAAATCAATGGCATTATCATTATACGCATTTGTAATGTGCGATTGCATATCTCTTTAAATGCAATTATACAGTTATTGTATAAATCAATTCATATAAAAATTTCTTATCATTCTATGTATAAAAGTATAAAAATAAAATCGCCGCAAAATTAATATACTTTACGAGATATTTCAATATTATCTTGCATACCTCGTAAACCCTAATTAAAAATGCACTGAATAACTTAATTTGTCTGCATAAACTCTCTCTCTCTCTCTCTCTCTTTTGTATTTTCAAACAATTAAAATAATGCAATTATAATAATAGTTTGATAAAGGCGATGAGATTTTTGGATTTCCTTATAGAGTGTAATCGATAACGACTAATTAATTTATCAGCGTTGATAGCGCGGGATTTGCTTCAATTAGTTTGGGAACATACTCTCTCACAATCAGTATCGGTAAAAAACAAACTCGATTAAACATTTTATTATACTATAAAATATCTGCATGAATTGATAAAGCCGAATACTACCCGAATAGCATGGCTTTTCACAAATTTTCGATTAAAAGAGCAGATTCGTGAGTTTTTCTAAATTGATAAAAAAATAATTCGACTGCTTTTAAAAAAAATTTATCACAAAAATTTATCTTTTTTATTTTTATAATTATTTTGTTAATTTAGCTAAAATTTAGGAATCATTTCTCTTGTTCCGTATTACTTTTCGAAGGCAAATTAATTAATATCGTCAACTTGCTGGTAATATTATCCTAGAAGCATTTGAAATGTTCGAATATACGTCGGTTGCATGAACGAACGCTAAGAGAGACCGAAAAGCAAACATTTTCAGGATCTGCTGCCAGAGAGATATACTTACATGCGAATACATATATGGTACGTATAGTGTGCCCATTAATATTTGTACTTTCATATTTCATTCCGCAAAATCTAAACCAACCAAATTTTACCCGATGCAAAAACTTTTGGTGCACATTTGGTAAATCTCTAGTATTTACGAAGTCTTTTAACGATCACTGACTATAACGGATATCTCTTTCATACTCACAATCTTACCATATGTGACAACAACAGCAGTCAACAAAGATCATAAAATTTTACGAAAACAGTAGAACGATTCACATGACTTTCAAATATTTTCTCAAAACATTTCTTCACATTATTTCTCATAACATTTCGTCGTCCGTTCGATTTAAAATTAAATTGAACTTAATTATTAAAATACATTTAATTAGATATAATATTAATTATTTAATTTATACATTTGAATAATACAAAAATACGATTTAAGAAGTATCCTTTTTTGCTACATAAATAATAAAAAGTCTTCAGATTATATATTCACATATAGAACATACTTGAGATTATTAAGGATGTACATCTACAAATTTGGCCTCTTCTCGCGAAACGTCTCAATATTTTTCTTTCCAATAAAAATAGTAGCTTGGGACAAGAGAGAGTAAAAAAACTGCGGAAGCATGTCCCATTTTCTCCGACAAGCACGAAGAAAGGACACAGAAGGAAAAGCAATCACCAGTTTGTTATATATATATAGGGCTGCTCAAACATCCTTTTCACCAGAAAAAGTCGTTCTTGAGACGCAGATTGCTTTCAACTTGTAGCTTGGAATTTTTCATGTTATGCATGCATCATAATTACTTACACTTTGTGTAGCTCTGTTTATATTGTCCATTAGTATAATGAGTCCTTTAAAATTGCACTTGTATATATATATATATATTCTACAGGGTGACACGTAACGACCGCCCACTAAGTACATAGCGTTATTCCTTACCAAAAACTGAGTTAAAAAAATCTTAAACCATTTTTTTTCTATAACGCTTAATAAAGAAGTAAGACGCACGCTATATATTGTATTTAGTAAACTTTCTTTACGTGTCATCCTATATATATATTTTAGATATGTAACTTCGATTATAATTGAACTAATCAAAAATATGATTCCGATATATTTTGATATAAAATATAAAATACAAAATATTAACTTTTATTCAAACGACAGAAAAATTTACTTACGTAAGAAAAAACATATATTGTTCCGTTTAAAAAGGGAGAGATAGCTTTTAAATTCCATAAAAATAATTTTGACAAAAAAATTTTGCCATGAGAGATATCTGTTCCCTTAAATAGAATAATATCATTCTTATATATTATCAATATCATCAAAAGTAATGAGTTATGAGATTATATATTTCAAATTATATCGTTCAACTTGTACACTGCAGAAATTGCATTATTGAAATTCGATAAATAGCGACAGTTGAGAATTTCCACGTGCGCCGGAAAATTCAAGAGGTGCCCGTGTGGGATCGAAAGAAACGGAAAAACAGGCAGAAGGGAGAGAAAGGGAGAGAAGTATATGCCTTTAGATTTTTTTTTTTTTTTTTGATTCCGAAAGCGAGCCGCCATTAAGCCGCTGGGACAGTCGGCAGAAAGTTAAATCGCGGTAACTTTTTAATTGAAATCGAAAAAGTTTGAGATGAATTAAAAAGCGTCAGGCGAAGAAATAAATGTCCCGTTGCGTTGCGTCGACCTGTTCAACTTCTGCCATCTTTCTCGCTAAATTTTTATAAAGACAGACCGGTAGTTATTCGAATGATAATACATAATCACGATCACGTTTTAGTATGTAATCTCTTTTTTCTGTTTTTGCAACTTCTTGTTCGTCTTTCTTTTCGATGTCGTGTATTATAGGGATATTTGATCAATCTTGATCGACATCGGAAGGTTCTTTCAAGACTCGATTATTTTTGATGGATATAGAAACAAAACACCCACTCTCTATTTTTCAAGAGAAATTTTATAAAGATGGGAAAATTTTTTATCTTAAAGTACAGGACTATTAGATGTTTCTTTAGTATCGCACATTATCGATTCTGGATGGAAGCAGAAGCTATCGAAGATAAAAAAAGATAGAATTGCTCATGAGAAAGAGAGAAATACGTTAAAAAAATTTACGCGAAGAATGGAAGAAATTGGTGTAGAAGTCGCGGTTCGACTATTGAGAGAAAATCAAGTGGAAGAGATAATAAAGCTAACGAAACAAAACGATTTAACCGATTGTCCCTAATTGTGCGATCTCTCAAATCATCTCGGAAGAGAAGAAAAAGAAATATTACAGTGCGTGTGATGTGAGTTATTTGATCTTTCCCTGAATATTTGAAGTCTGTTGAATCCTGAGTAATTTTTGAAAAGGAATTTTAATCGGCGTTATTTCGATAAATTCGATAATCAAACAAACAGAAACACAAAAATGTAAAATATAAAAAAGTAAATTTTTAGTACGCTTAATTTCCTGGTTACATTTGCGAAATTATTTACATAGAAAAAGAGAGAGAGAGAGAGAGAGAGAGAGAGAGAGAGTCTGCTTATATTTTTCTGAAAAATTTATACGACATTTTAGTAATTAATTTATGTTGACAATTGTTATTTTAAATATTCAAAAAAATTTGAAAGCAATTTGCATTGCAAACAATACTCAAAAAAATAATATTCTCGTGTTTTCTCTTAACAAAAAATTAATTAATAAAATAATACATTTCAGTGATTTTTTTTTTTTTTTTTTTTTTTTAAATAGAGTTTCTCTTAAAGTAATTAATACAATTAGATATAAATTGATAAGGGTTTACATCAAGGTAGACGCAAATTAATGCAAAATAAAAAAAAATGAATGCGTCAGAGAATGCGGAGATTTCATAAAACAAAAACATTTTTTTTTTATAGAACAATCATTTTTTAATTAGTACCCTTTATTATATAAAAAAAAGCATTATTTTACAAAAATATCTATAAAAATGTAAAAATATTAATTTGTATAATATTCTCTAACAATGTAGCGGATATGTAGTATCTCGCTTTTTTTGCTTCCTGCATCTTTTATTGAAGTAATAATAAAAGAATGATTGGCGTACATGTATGGATTTCTGTATGTAGTATATAAATGTTTGAAAATAGGAACAAAGAGATTCCTGCAGATGAGAAAAAAGTCAATTACCGGTATCACGCTGTCGATCGAGTCTCTTATATTTGTGGAAAATTTATGATTTCAAAAGGTTGTCGGGCAAAAATTTTGTTAAAAAAAAAAAAAAAAAAATATATATATATATTTTGTTTATCCGGACACAATTCGCTCGCACAAGAATTTCCGTCCAACGTATTTTTGCAGCTATTGATTTTATTGAAAATCTCTCTCGCAAATTTAATAACGCACATTATTTTCGAAATGCACAATTGTTCGCATCGATCGGATGTGTATTTGTGCATAGAATGTTTCGGTTTTGCACAAATTATGTAAAAATGGTAATTACCGACAGCGTTAATTACAATGAAAAAATTAAACATTAGATATATGGCATTAAATTCTTTGTACATGATTAGATAGCTTCGGAAATATATAACGATGTTAAATTAAATAATTAAATAATTAAAACAATATCAATCTCGTTAAAAACAAGCCAGAATATACTAACAATAAAATAAGAATTGCTAAAAAAAAAAAATAAATAAATAAATAAAAACTTATTTAAATTCTCTATTTATCAACCGCGAGAAATGTACTTCTAACAAATAATAATTCAGACTTGACTCGATTTCTATTTTATTAAAAATTGTATTTATTATGTGCAGTTACGTAAATAACTTAACAAAGAGAAGCGTATCTATATAAAAATAAAATTGTGTTTCTGTCGAGAGTAAAAGGAGCGCGTCGACAAGACGAAACAAGATTAAAAAATAAATAAAATTGGCAGTCGATGAAAAATCACGAAGGTAAAAATGCGCGAGAAGCAATCCTGTCGGAAGTAATCAGACTGATTGTGAGAAGTAGATTTTATGAAAATTTTATTCTCTCTCTCTCTCTCTCTCTCTCTCTCTCTCTCCTCTATCTGTCTTTCTGTCTGTGTAATTTTGAACATTTTTATGAGCCTTGTTAGAAATTAGTCCCGACATGATTTCGTGTACTGGAATGAAAACTTATTTACGGGAAAAAATAATGTTACAAGTACGTAATTTTTATAACAATTGATATGTACGATCTTCCAATTGTAAGTTTGTGAATCTTCTCTTTTCACTTGCGTGCCTTATAAAATAGATTATAATAGTTATGATAGAAGTATTTGGAGTTTTCTAAGCTTTCGTCGCCAATTAAAAATCTACTTCACGAGTTAAAAAAAATCATTTTTTCACTGCATATAAATATGTAAAATATTATTTATATACACAATTTGTATAAAATGTTACAGACGTTTTTCGAACGCAAATGCATTTTATTTAATTGCAAAGAGATGTGATTTTTACCTTTCGAATTCTCTTTAATAACAAATATAATTTTTAATTTTCAAATTCTCTTCGATAAGAATTTTTTCCCATATTACAGTTTGCCTTCAAATGGCAAATAAATAAATAGCGACAAACTATAAATAAATAAATAGAATAAATTATAGTTTTGAAATAAAATTCGATATTTTCGATATCCTTTTCAAATATGATTTTTTTTTTTTTTTTTTTTTTTTTTGGCGTAAAATATAGACTTACGTAATAACGAATTACGAAAACTTATATTTAGTTTCTACGATCAGTATCTTATTTTACAATAAAGAAAATCTTTGTTGATCATGTCGAAGATACGTCACGTACATACATCTTGTGAACATGTTAAAACGATCCTTGGCGAGAACATAAATGAACGCGAATGTCAATGTCGGGCATTTAACGTGTTTCGCATATTGTGGTTCCGTGTCCATGATCGTGCCCAAGACACACATGACATGTTACTAATTGCATTGCATTGACGATCTCTATTCTACAGTAAAGAAATTTAAAACGACATCATATCTGATTAAATTTACGGGAAATAAATCTTGTTTTCTCCAGAAACTTGGAAATTTTTAGTGAAACATCCGAAATACACGAGATGGCAATCCCGATTAAGCCTTTCATCCTGCGTTGATAATTTTGAATCCAAAACATTTTCAGAATTACAATATTCGATAGCTTGCTAATCAGGTTCGATTTCATTTGCCAAAAGTTTTCTTTATTACCAATCGACTACGGATAAAAAATTATTGGTAATAATCTTATCCCTTTCTTTTTTCAAATCGCGTATAATTTTTTTTTAGATATATTATAAATATTGTTAAAAAATAGCAATATATTGTTTATGTAATGACAAGATGTAGAGCGAAGAGAGGGGAAATTTTGAAGAGATCAAAACTATGAAAGAGAAAAGAAAATCGATCACAAGTACAAGGAATCGAGCATGGCGCATGTACTTTTCAGATACCTCAGCGAAATATCCCGCGTTTGATATTTCCGAGCTCGAAAGGTCTGTTACTTATGTGCGCGGAAACTTCTAGCGGATGAATCTTCCGGTGGAATTGCATAGTTGGGACGAGGTATATCAACGGTTGTCGAACATTCCCGAGAAACTCGAGAGATCGAAGATTGATGGAGTAAAAACTCTTTTATCACACCGACATTGTCCTTACCTCGAAAAAGAAAGGTCTCGATGGCAAGCATGGTTTTCGTGAAGTAATATCATTATCCTTCTTTATCCTTATGACAGCAACTTAAAAAAAAAAACTAGTATAAGTTTCTTCGTAATTTGTTTCGACGATTCGCAAATTTTTATTTTATTAAATTTGTCTTAAAATACTCGCGATTTAGCCTTAAATAGGATTTTTATATTTTATTTGTTTATATTATCACGAGAGATATCTGTGTTCTCATCGTGTGTTGTCGAACACAAATTTTTACATAAGGTCTTTAAGAAAATATTAAAAAAGATTTCACAAGAGATATGCTATTGCACATTGTAAAAATAAGAAAATTTATCAAACTTTATTGTCAAAATACCAAGAAGAATAGAGAGACGTGAGAATATCTAGCGAGATACAGTTCGGACAAAGTTCTCCGAATGACGATGCAATTCTACCTTCTTATTAATAACACGTAGACATTTTCGTGTCTCGAGGCACGAAAATTCATCTCGCGCTTAGATAAGACAATTTCTGCGGTTCAAGAGTCGAATGTCATTCGCTGGGATGAGATAGCAATGGTTTGCTCTCTCTTTCTCTCTCTCTTTCACTCTCTCAAACACACTTGATCTCGTCGGTTACGTTTACACGACACCGTGTGTATCGCGATACATGGCATACACAACACGACCATAGTCCAGCAAGAACCGTATTTACGAAGTGAGGCGTGCGAGAGCCTCTCGTGTAACTAATCGCATATCTCGCACTATTGATTGCTAAGAAACGTGCCCGAGAAACATCCTTCTGGAAACAGTTCGAAATCTTTAGCATAGGTAGTTACGTATTTCTCAATATAAGTTATATATTTTCCTTCCATTACAACTCACAGTGTATATATGTATGTATATATATATATAGGGTGGTCCTCGTAACGGTCGCCATGATTTTTAAGGCACTTACAATAATCTGACATAAAAAAGTTTCAAACAAAAGTTGTGTGGCTTCAAGGGGGCCATAAGATGTTGACAATGATTTGACCTTGGAAAATCATTTGAAGGTTATGTGAAGGTCAACTTTAAAATCTTAAATGGAAACCTACATTTTTTATTTAGTATTCTTGTAACTGACATCGAGAGCTTTCCAAAACACTATAATAAAGTATTTTTTTATTAAGTACTTTTCGAGTAATTTTATATTTTAATCCGACATATTTTGATATAAAAAATTAAATATCTCGTAAAATATTTAGTTTTTGATAATCTCACCGTAATACTTCTATGTACAGAATAATGAGACAAATCAATTAGTATAAAAAAAAAATTGTTTTTAAGAAAATTATTTATAATGTATTTTTTTAAACAATCATTTTTATTTTTATGATATTTTATAGATTGTAATGGCTCTCTCAAAAATTGCAAAAAAAAAAGAGAAAATATCCAGCATAATCTTAGCCCTCTTAAAATTAAAAAACAATTTTTTTCTTAGCAGAAACATTAGCAGCAACAACCCCACTAATATAATTTTTAAGCTATAAATTCGTTGAGAATGAAGAATTTCTTGCACACATTGAGGGTAAATAATTAAATAATAAAATACATTTCTACGTGGAATAATATCTGTAAATAATATAATTAATAAAAAAGTCGTCCATTTTTGTCTTTTATCATTACACTCTTCTAACAAGCCAACTATACTGCGAATAATTGAATCATAGTAGTAGACGTATTCACGGTGTGTCTCGGATGAATTTTAACGGCGAGTATATACATTCCAGTGACATAGGTGGAATCATGGGCTACATTGTGTTACTAAGCAACAAGAAACAACTTTTCTCGAAGACTCTCGAGTTACATGAGCGAAGAAGCGTCAAGTATGTAAACCATAAGGGGAGACAGTATGCGACGAAACTAAGAAAAGTAAACAACGCGCCGAACGCGCAGATGTCTTTAATCGTTAAATACGTAATTTAAGATTTCTCGAAAAAACATTTTATCGTAAATACATATTACCTCATCCTTCCGACACCAAGATTACATATGCTTTAAGAAGCGATCCGATAAATTTTATTAAAATTTAAATTCTATTGAAAATAAAAGAGGAAAATAAATAAGAATAATTTTTAGCGTAAATTAAGACACATATGTATGTCCAAAAATGAGAGAGCAAAGTACGGTAATAAATACGATGTTTATTTTCGTAAAAATAAATTTCTGAAAAGAAGAATAGTATACTTTTATTAGCAAAAGATTAAAATATTTAATATATATATATATATATATATTTTTTTTTCTTTTCTTCTTAAATACGTGTTAATTAAAAGAAAACACGACGTTCTGAGCTATGTAATTTTTAAAGAGAAGGTGCGAAACAAATTTGAATCACGGAGTGATCGATTACACCTCCCATTCACGTCGTGAAAAATTGCGCCGCTATTCCCGGGTGTTAATAACTTTTCTATCTAATGGAAAGTGATAAAGTACTATTTTAACATGTTACATGCATTCGACAGAGACCGAGTATGGGAAAGCCCATTAACGGTTTTTTGTAACCCTATGACTAACACGATGAGCCAGCAAGATGTGTTACATAATCATTCAACCATTCATGTTACACGTACGTGCTCGTCGACTAATAAACAAGCAATTAAATTTTCCAGCTAAAAATTTAGAAAAAAAAAAACCCCACAAAATAAAGCAGATTCTAGATTAACGATGCAAAACATCGGCTGGAAATTAATTTGTATTTGTTTTTGGTAGTAAAATATTATCATCGACAATTTCGAAAGAGAAAAGACAATACTCGAATTTTGCTTTATGTTATCCGAGTTAATAAAGCAGAGTTTTTCCATGTTCCGCATTGAGAATAATAAAATTCCTTTCGTCGTGAATGATATCGTGATATAACTGCAGTTTTAATTGCGGGAATTCTTTTGAGAAATATTTCCAAGAACTTCTCTCGCGCTTTATATCGGTTATCCAATTGCGTTACGCAACGTAGCGTTGCAAAATTATTGCATTATACAATATATCGTTGCACTATAGTTTCTCGCTGTGAATATATCGACTGTGGAAATCCACGTTAGAATGTTATGGAAATATCGTATGGGAATATTATATGTTCGCTCGCTACCCTATTTTGCTGCATAATATACAATTATTGTTTGACACATGTTAAAATTAACATAAACCCGTATTGGGTATCGTAAATATTATATTTATCGAATGCAAACGGATGTATTATATATTATATTAAGTATTAAGAGTTAACGCGAGTTATATTATGTAATAAATACACACATACAAACATAGATTGATATTTTTATACGAAAACAAATTAAATATCCTCTCCCGTCATTTTCTACCACATTTTAGAGACAAAATCAGGAAGAGAGAATTAATTACACTCTAGTTAATGACTTGATGCAGTTTAACTTTTTAATCGTACAGTACGTTATACAGGGTGTCCTAGACCACCCATACACACCCCTATTCTTTCAAAAACTAAACATTTTAGAGAAAAACGTTTTCAATAAAAATTGTATGGTTTTGAGGGGAACATAAGATGGTGTCATTGGTTTGACCTTAGATGGCATCGTTAAGGTCAAGTCAAGGACACCTTTAATTTCTTAAATGAAACCCCCTATTTTTCATTACATATTCTTGTAGCTTATGTCGAGAGCTTTCCAAAACACTATAATAAAGTATTTTTTCATTAAGTACTTTTTAAGTTATTTTATATTTTAATCTGACATATTTTGATATAAAAAATAAAATATTCAGTTTTCGATAATCTTACCGTAATACTTTTATGTACGGAATAATGAGACAAATCAATTAGTATAAAAAAATAATTGTTTTTAAGATTTTTTTTTTTTTTTTTTTTTTTTGCACTAATTGATTTGTCTCATTATTCTGTACATAAAAGTATTACGGTAAGATTATTGAAAACTGAATATTTTACGAAATATTTTTTTTTTTATATTAAAATATGTCAGATTAAAATATATTATAAAATAACTTAAAAAGTACTTAATGAAAAAAAAGCTATAGTTATATTTATAGCTCTTTCGCAGTTTTCGATAAAATCAAGCAATAATCCTCAATCTGCACAATTCTTAATGTTATTTTCGCTCAATTACATAAGCTACTTTAACTGTGGAATTTACTTCGCGTATATAAATACGTAATGCAAAACACATCGTGATCCACACGAATTTTATTATTTCTATCTTAATACTATTATTACTCTGAATAGATATTTCTAAATTATTTTTCTATCAAAAATCTAGTTTACAAATTTCGCACTGATTGAAGGTAATATTTATTTCTCATCGATTTGACAACCTATTGAATCCATTTTATATATTCCTCTTACTTTATATAAAATCTCTTTCCTCCGTAACAAGTAATTGTTGGATAAACCCGAGAAGAAAAAAATTAATCTATTCATTTCTTACCGCGCTTTTTCTATTTAAAACAAATTTTTTGAAGTTATTCGGAGAGAGAGAGAGAGAAAGAAAGGAGCAATCTGCGCGAAATGTGCGATTGAACAAACTTATTGTTAGTAATATAATATTAAAATTTTCTCGTATCTTATCGTCGCGTATCGGATATGCAAGACGCCGAGAGGAATCGGCATTCCTATATTCCGGAGAACGTCTCCGATCGCGATACATGACCCGGATGCAGGTCATATGACGTAATTAGGGATACAGAAACAATGCATGCCTTTACCACCGTCGCGCGTTCTATTAATGCCGTTTAATCTACAATCCCAATAATTGCTCTCGGACTGAATATTATATTGCCTTATATAAATGTACGTCGCTATCCACCCAACATGAATTCAACCGACCGCGCACAATTTCATTTTAATATATCTTCATGTTTTAGTCATAAATATGATTGCCATATGATTAATTTATTAGTTCATTTCAATTGATAGCGTAACAATACAATTATTACTCGATTGTGAATCTTTTAAATTTCAATAGTGTTTAATTTAATTGCTGATCTGGAAAAAAAAGAAAAAACCAGTTCGCTAGTTTGCTAGAAAAATTCTGTTCTCGGAGGAATCAAAGAAAGTATCCTTTTGATTCGTAATACTTTTACATTCATAGAAGAAACTCAGTTCGAATGTTTCTTTTTATTGTTTCTATTTATATGTTGCATTTATAATGTTTATATTTTATTTTATATATATATATTTTTTTTTACATTGATATATCAGTATTAATTTATATTCATTCGTATCGAAAATAGAGAATTATTCCCTTTTACAAATCAATAAAAATCATGTTTTTATCGTGTTTATCCAAACAGAGAATGCATGAGGATTTGAAAAATACGCCGTTTATTTTGCTTACGTTTTTTCCCCAAGCGAGAGAAAACATAATTGCTCGTTCATATGTGAACAATCGTACATCGCGCGCAATGAGTGGCGACAATAACATAATCAATAGCACACATCGTGTTTCAATAAATTAATGCCACGCGTTTTATTTCCGCCATTCTCCGCGCTGTATCGCAGGTATTTACAGTGAAAAGCTAGTTTCCGAGTAATTCTTCCTAATTGCCAGAGCGGCGCAGCCGAGGGATTAAAATGCACGCTGCGTGGCGGGATAATTAATGTCACACAAACGAAATAAAAGTTTCCTTCGTTCTCTTAGATTTATCATTTTTATAAAGCAATTCATATAATGTAAAACCATCGTAATATATACCGTAAATGATGGAATTGTGTAACGCGCTAAAATATAACTTGGTAAAGGAGAGATCTGTATATATATATATATATATATATATAAAGAAATTTTGAGAAAGAATTAATACTTACATTGATTTTATTTTTTATTTTGTTATTATAATTATATATTTAACTGTAAAATTTTTATACCGCGTGCGACGCAAAATATATATTATGCGAAGTCAAAAACAATAAGCTAAGAGGGAACGTACCCTCGTCATCGTGAATTAAAGGGCAAATGGTGCAGTGGGACGCGCGGTATTAAAGAGGCCGGGGTGTCGGAAGGGGGATGATTAATCGTCGAGCAATCTCTCCTACGCGTTCGCGAAAAAAGAAAAAAAAAAAAATACGCGTAGGCGAACAACTGATGATGTGACATGTTTATAAAATATATCACACAATCTTGATCTACGGCGTTTATTCCTTGACTAATATGACATTTATTATGTACACGGCATAAAAATTCATATACGGGATGTCCCGTGTATGAAAAATGTATAATATTTTGTCCCTAAAGGAGATATAGTTTCAATAAAAATTCATGTGATTAATTGGCATTTTAATTATATATATAAAAATATAAGAGTATATTTTTCAAAAATATATAGATAATACCAATACATAGTTCATAACAATGATATTTTTATTGGACCTAATATCTGGATTATTAAAACAACTATCCAGATATTTGGTCGAATAAAAATATCATTGGAATGAACTATGGTAAGATTGTGGCAGCCCGTGACATAGACTTCAATTGAAGCAACAGCATTTTTTTTTCCCGTGTATAAAATTTTCTTTTAGATATTAATTTAAAAGTAGAATTATTATAACGATATTATAACTGAATAAAAGAGAAAGAAAAAAAGAATTGTGGATTCATAAATGTTGATCCATACAATTATATATGTAGGTTAAAAAAATATTTGTCATTTTTGACTTATAAATTATTAAATTTTCTGAAATTTTAAAATCATGTTAATTTTTAAATTTTACTTATGTATTGTATTTTGAATAATTTGAATAAAAAACTAAAGCAATTTGCGAAAGAATGTAAATTGTTTTTCAAACATGCCGTATATAGAAAGACGAATTTAATGTGTTCTCTAGCTTCTTTAATAAAATATATTTTTATATATCAGAATAAAAAATATTTTTCAAATTGAATAATATTTAGTTGTAATATTTAGATATGAAAATATTTTATATATTTTAAAATTACGTTACGTTGCACTTGATTAGAAAATAACAGCGTATGACAGATAAATGTATATGTAAGATAATTTTAATAAAATAAAAAAGATAATATATACAATTTTTTTTGTATAAAGCTTTCTATTATAAAAATAGTTTGTTCAATTTAGTTGTCTAATAAATAGTTCATGTAATAATATCATTATAACGCAAAAGTAATGCACTTTTTTTTTAAGATAAAACATATATAGCAAAACATAAAAGAAAATACATATTACATTTGCAATTGTTTCTTTTCTATAATATTGCTTCAACAAGCAAGCTTAAGTGCAATGCCACATGAAAAAATGATTTTTTATCTACTCTTTTAATTATTAATAAGCATGTAGATGCTTTATAAAACACTAAAAAGATATAAAAAATATTGTATGAGTATCATTACGAGAGAGAGAGAGAGAGAGAGAGAGAGAGAGCACAAAAAATAAATATTAATAGCTTCTCTCTCTTTAATGACTTTAAATAAATCACAGCAAGAATTGAAATTTTAAAAGTGAAAAACGTTTATAAATATGTCAATTTAAAATAAAGCAAACTCTCTCGCTTGCTTTATTTGTTTGCGAGAGAAAAATTTATACGTCAACTAAATTTTCAATCCATGTATAATTAACAAGAGTATTTTAATTATCTTTTTATGAAAGCATAAGAGATTGAGACATTGCTGAAGATTTAATTATATCCAAGTGTAAAAAATTATAATATTGTAAAAGCGAAAAAGATTTATAAATATCTTAATTTAAAGCAAACCCTTGAGTCTGCGAAAGAAAAAGTTATATGTCAACTGAATTTTCAATCCATGTATAATTAATTGTATTTTAATTGTCTTTCTATGTATTTATGGAAGAGATTGAGACATTGCTGAAAACTTGATTATATCCAAATGTAAAAAATTATAATATTGTAAAAGCGAAAAAGATTTATAAATATCTTAATTTAAAGCAAACTCTTGAGTCTGCGAAAGAAAAAGTTATATGTCAACTAAATTTTCAATCCATGTATAATTAATTGTATTTCAATTGTCTTTCTATGTATTTATGAAAGAGATTGAGACATCGCTGAAAATTTGATTATATCCAAATGTAAAAAATTATAATATTGTGAAAGCGAAAAAGATTTATAAATATCTTAATTTAAAGCAAACCCTTGAGTCTGCGAAAGAAAAAGTTATATGTCAACTGAATTTTCAATCCATGTATAATTAATTGTATTTTAATTGTCTTTCTATGTATTTATGGAAGAGATTGAGACATTGCTGAAAACTTGATTATATCCAAATGTAAAAAATTATAATATTGTAAAAGATTTATAAATATCTTAATTTAAAGCAAACCTTTGAGTCTGCGAAAGAAAAAGTTATATGTCAACTAAATTTTCAATCTATGTATAATTAATTGTATTTCAATTGTCTTTCTATGTATTTATGGAAGAGATTGAGACATTGCTGAAAACTTGATTATATCCAAATGTAAAAAATTATAATATTGTAAAAGCGAAAAAGATTTATAAATATCTTAATTTAAAGCAAACCCTTGAGTCTGCGAAAGAAAAAGTTATATGTCAACTGAATTTTCAATCCATGTATAATTAATTGTATTTTAATTGTCTTTCTATGTATTTATGGAAGAGATTGAGACATTGCTGAAAACTTGATTATATCCAAATGTAAAAAATTATAATATTGTAAAAGCGAAAAAGATTTATAAATATCTTAATTTAAAGCAAACCCTTGAGTCTGCGAAAGAAAAAGTTATATGTCAACTGAATTTTCAATCTATGTATAATTAATTGTATTTCAATTGTCTTTCTATGTATTTATGGAAGAGATTGAGACATCGCTGAAAACTTAATTATATCTAAGTGGATAAAATTTTAATATTGTTCTAACACGAATCTTACTCTATATTACCATAAGCATTTCAACGAAAAGGTTACATGCGTTGACATCTCAATATGTCTAATTAACATTAATAAATATGAATGCTCTGTGTGTCTATGAACTACAGAGAGAAGAGATTAGCAAAACATATCAATGTGCATAATCAACATTAATGAGCGCAAAATACTGCTCTATCTATCCATAAGTACGCAAGGAGGGAATTTACATTCATCGAAAGCTTAATATGTTTAATTGTAACAGTATTTGAATGAGATAAATGTTATGTATAGCTACGTAAATACATAAGATGTTACATTTCTGAAATCTTAACATATCTAATTAACAATCTAGAATAAATATGAACATTGTACATTCCTAGACACGAGACAAAATTCTTGCATCGCATGTGAATACGCATGCGAATATAATCATCAAACATCAGTATAAGAAAACAGATTATAGTTGCATAGATAGACAATCTCAATATCCTCAATATACTGTTTTAGAATGTAAATGCCACTTGATGGAAAGAGATTACAACACATGAGACTCCACATATATATATATATATATATATACAAAATATATCTTGACAAGCACGAGAATGTGCCACTGTGCGCATCCACGAAAGATGGATCACATCGCGCGTCATTTTAATGCGCATTCGATTGATGCTCCGAATTTACACGATATCAGATATACTTAAAGGAAGAAAGAGAGGTTACGTGAAATGCTCAGGGGCACTCGCGCTGTCCGGGTGACGAGAAGCGCGAGCGCGAGAGCGAGAGCGAGCGAGGAGAATCGGGGAACGCGTGCGATAAGTGCGTACTTACCGTGTGGCTACCATAGGGCCTAGGAAGGGTAATATTGCTGCCGGAGGTAGGGGTAGACACGGTGGTGGCGAGCCGCTGTGCTGTGTCCGCGCGACGAAGACGATGCGTAGACATGAGGCGGCACGGGACGCACCTCGTAGATTATGTCGCTCGTCGTACACACAGGTACACGCGCCGCACGCACTACATACACGCGCCGTCATCCGGCGATGATGATTTAAAGCGGAGATTCGAGGAAGGAACGGAGATGGAAAAGAAAACAAACTCGAGGAGTGACCCGGACTCGCGGCGACCTCGCACGCACGCATGCATGCACGACACCCCCGATCGGCGAGAGATGAAGAGAGTGAGGTGGTGGTGAAGAGAGAGTGAGAGGACACACGCACGCACACACTCGTCGCCGAATATTCGTCGCAAAATTCCGGGAAGCGTACTCCAAGAAAGATATTCCGACAGCCGAGTACTCTGCGTTGATACCACTGCTTGACGGCGACGGCGACGACGACGATGACGGCGGTGACGGCGGTAGCGGCGGCAGTACTCTGCGTTGATACCACTGCTT